>NC_137613.1:16025203-16355203 GCF_963280865.1 Gymnoscopelus braueri
CAGCAGACCACCGATCACAGCCAGTATGTTGACCAAGAACATGGACCGACGTCTGACACAGAGAAAGAAAAGTGATTAGCCTACTGATTGACTGGTTGGTTCAGAACAGTGTTGTATTGGTGAATCTATCTCTGGTCGGACGCTATTTTAAAGACGTCACACGTCGCTTAACACATACACTACAGGTCACAAAATGGACAATTGATTTGCATCTAGGCTCATTCCTATGTTAATTCACCTGGTGTGACACCCAGCATTCGGCAGCCTTTGTAAACTTTGTTGAGGTGTGAACTTAAGGGTTATTTTAATCGATGCATGTGCGTGAGCGTGCTCCTGCTCAAAAGACTGGTGGGACGGCTGTTACTGCGTCCCATGACCAAAGCATCCCTGGTTCAGAAACACCTGATTAACAGGCCAGGTTGCTGAACATCAATCTAAGATAACTTAGATACTGTAGATCAAAAAATACGAATTGATTTATAAATATTTTTGTTTTTTGTTTTATTGATTGATTGATTGATTGATTGATTGATTGATTGATTGATTGATTGATTGATTGATCGATTGATCGATTGATTCATTGATTAATCGATTCATTGATTCATTCATTCATTCATTACACTGAATTTCTTATGAAATAAAACCTTTATGAATAGGAGAAAATAAAACCCATAGACACATCACACAGGTTACAGAAATTATGTGAAAAAACAATGTATTACTGTGTAGAACTTTAAGTCTGAACTTTAAACTTATTGATGACTACAGTAGCTGGTATTGCAAATGATCTTCACTGGGTTGACCCACCCATGTTCATGTGAAGGTCAGTCTATTTCCTCACTGCTAATAGTCCATTGACTCATAGATATTCACTATAGGTCATCGTCTCTGTCTGTCTCTCCCTCCCTCTCTTACTGTGTGAGTTCATGAGAGACATTCAAAGCTGATTTCAACAATAGATGGTGTAATCTATACACAAGAAGCCTTTGAAACCGTCCATTTCAGGAGGATTTGGATTCTCTGTGCACAGCAGCACAAATGCTTTGAGAACAGGCAAAAGCTGAGAACACACCATGTGCTCTTTTGTTTCTATCATTTGTCTTGTTTCTTTGATCTGATCCGATCCGATTTGATTACATTTTGATCTGATTTGGTCCAATTTCCAAACTCGACTGGGTGACTTTCCAATGCATCAAGAACTAAACTGAAAAATTACTTTTCATTGTGATAACGATAAATAACAGGAACTTAAAGTATACTATACGTTAGTTCCCTTGATCCAAGCCAAAACACAATCAATTGATTGATCATTAAAATAAACATGCTCTGAAAAATGCACGCGGCCCCCCCATCTGACCACTTAACCCATTAAGGCCTGAGGTTCAGATTCTCCAAAATGTCTTCTAAATCCTAACAGTTTTCTGAAACACTTATGTTGCTATAATAGCAGTGGTTCTCAAACTTTTTCATGTCAAGGACCTCTAAAATTATATGTATTTGGCCAACCCACCCACCCCCCCAGAAGCAAATATTTGAGTTAAAATGTTTGCTTTAAAAATATGTATATTCAAAGATTTGCACAATACTTCACGATTTTTCAAATATAGCAGATCTACAAGATCTTGTATCTGCTATTTTTGTATAATAAAATAATGGTTTAAGTGGTTACACAGATGCGTTCCCAGTTTTAATGGCTTAACACGGCAGCCATCTGGCTGCTATAACCCTTAAAGTGGATGGATAGCACTTTCGAAATTTTCAAGTGGGCCCTGATCCAGAAAAGGCTAGAAAAACAATAACAAATAATTTAAAAACAAAATGGAGGCATGAAAGAAGAACAAGCCAAGGCCATGTTAAACGGAAGGTATAAAGAGGATCCTGCTTCCATTAAGGTTAATAGCTTTTTTGACAGATCACCTCAACCTAAATTCAGGAAACACAAGAGGACCACAGACACTTTAAAAGGCCATATCAATCCATTTAGCAACGCCAGTAAAAATGTTTCATCTACGTCTGGTCAATACTTGCGAACAAGAGCAGATATCCTTCTGAAAGACAGAAGAGATCTGAGACTTGTTGGTATCATTTGGAAATCTGTCCAATCTTGACCCAGGTATACTCAAAGTGCCCCAACTCAATGTAACGTCCATCGAAACGCTTATATGCTTCTTTTTCATGGACATTGAGTAGTCTTAGTCTACTCTCTTTATAAATGATTTCCTTTGATTGTGTAACAGACAAAGAGAGAGAAGAGAGACGAAAAGAAGAGAGACAACAGAGAAACAGTAGTGGTGAGGTACCCTGGAGCCCCAGTGTAACGCTATGTTGACAGACCCTAGCCACTTAAACCCTACATACTTAGTTGACCGGATTCCCAAGGGCACTATGCTATAGACACCCTCCGGTTTTCCCTCTGCACTAAATATCTTCGCAGGAAATAGCAGATCTACAAGCTCACAACGCATCGCAACGCAATGTATTGTGAGCATATAGATCTGCTACTTTTGCTGAATGTTCCCCCCAGAATTGGGATAATAGGGTTCAAGTGGTTAGTGCACGCTAGTTAATAGTTATGACGTTGCGCAATGAGCCTATAAACTATTGTAATCATATATAGCTAACTAGAAGCTAATGGTAAGTACATTTCTTTGTAGACTTCCCAAAAACATACGGTTTCTGAAGTCAGTTTAACATATTGCTGTCAGCTTCGCAGAACGGAGAGGTGCTCATCAGCTGATCTCCACGGCTGAAATGTAGACGTTCAAAAGAGGTAACATTCGAGACATGCACTGATGTCCGCTATTGCACATGTGTCGTGTCGTGGTATAAATCATGTACAGTATTACGTTAATTATAATGTAATAATGTAATTAAGTAATTTGTTCGACGCTGCTTTCCTAATGATGCATTAATTGCGGAGGAACAATGGACCGTCAATCTGACTGTGTGTGTGTGTGTGTGTGTGTGTGTGTGTGTGTGTGTGTGTGTGTGTGTGTGTGTGTGTGTGTGTGTGTGTGTGTGTGTGTGTGTGTGTGTGTGTGTGGGTGTGTGTGTGTGTATAAGAGAGAGAGAGAGAGAGAGAGAGAGAGAGAGAGAGAGAGAGAGAGAGAGAGAGAGAGAGAGAGAGAATCTGCCCAATACATTGTTGGAGAGCTCACTCTCTCTCTTTCACCAGTGAATACCAATGGTGAACATGTCCCTAACACCATTGCCAGTCCACCCAATAAGTCTCCAAATACGTGTTTCTGTCTCTCGAAGCCCACTCTACTGCCAGGCAGAGCTACAGTAACTCCAGGGAACAAACAATAGAGCTACAATACTTGTGCTGGTGCTATTCTACTGTGAAAATGCTACACTATATGAAACAGCACATGCTAACTATAACATTCACAACACTTACCCAACGTTACGCTTAGTAGAAAAGTAGCTACTGCAAGTAAAAAGGGAATGTATCGGTGATGAAGGAACTGATGAAAATGTTACATACATTGAAACGTCACGTTTCAGTGTACTTTGCACCTTAGTAAAAAAGAGTTAGGTTTAGGGTTAATCTGAGTTGCTCCAGTACCTGCCTTTCTACCTAGGACTGTTCATTTTAAAAGGGATTAAATGTTTTTTCAAGTTAATTAATTAGTTGTTGTTAGCAATGTACACAATGGAAGGAACTTTCCTGCCAGGAATTTGAGCACATTTTATTTTGTAGTCCTTAGAATCTGCTTGATTGATCATGTGAGGATATCCTGCAGTCTTGCGCTAGTTCAACAACTGTTTCTACAAAAGCATTGCATCATGGAGTCACAGCTCACAATGACTTCAAATGGTGGTCACTGTCCAGGCAAAACCCCGGCCACGATCAATGAAGTAGCCTAACCAACCGTTATGATTTGGACCAGTTGCTGAGAGTGGGGAGCTGGGAGGACTAGAAAGATGAATAACCTTGTGTCACCAGGCTTTCCACCACAGAGGAAAGCCTGTTATTCATTCTAAAACTGTGATCCGGTTAGGGAATTTTAGTCTCGCTAGGCGTGCTACGAGTTTGAATAAAAGACAGATATACCAAACGATCATCATACCAAAAGAAACAAAACGATTATACATTACCAAACTATTAATTCATTCATAATACATTTTAATCTAGGGGAATCATTTTGGAGGTGCACGGCTCCCTTGGTTCCGGCTGTGGGTAATTCCGGCCGGCTTATTTCCGCTCCATCAGAAAACCAAAAATTGTATTGATCCCCGGCTAGAAAGATGCTCGACAAACGTCTATACCAGGCGGTCTGTTCACACCAACAACGGGAGAAGACTTAACACAGCGTGCTCCGCAGGTTCTACTTCTTACTAAGCACACTACAGCCTGTAATCGATCACATCGCCAATCAATACATGTCTTCATGTCACCATCACTAAGTAAGAACAACAAAGTCGGCACACTGGATCCATGCTCCAAGGTATTATATTACCAATGAAGAGGCCATAAGGCTGTTCCTCGGTCGGAGGAAGAGCCGTCGGCTGGAAACATCATCATCCTTGGCGGTAATACAATACCTTACCGAAACAGACTTTGTTGTTCTTAGAATTTGTCTCTGCATGCCCAGCAGCATAGACTCCAGTGCATTCCGCAAACTTCCGGATTAGGGCTTTGTCACTATTCGCCAATAGAATGCTACTGTATGTAGAGGACCTGGCCCGACGAAGTGAACGGAGATGACGCAACTCTCCTTGAATGGCTCTGCTTCAAACGCCAGGGAGCAACTTTCATTGAAATGAATAGCTGGGGGGGGGGGCGGGGCAGTCCGCCCTCTAGATATATTATAACTCTAAAAACAAAGGAGAAAAAAAAAATCTGGTTCTCAGATTGAGGAACCACTGCTATAGGTCATCCACTTTTCTTTCCTTTCTTTTTGCTTTTATACACTACAAAGTTTCTCTCTCTCCCTTACCGTCCAAAGGTGTTGGCCATGACGCCCACACTGAACGAGCCCACCATGCCGCCCACGCTGAAGATGGCCACAGAGACGCTCCACACCACGGTCTGGACGCCCGGGGTGATGGGCTCGCCGTAACGCTCCATCCACGTGGCGTTGAAGAAGTTCAACAGTTTCTGGAGGCAGAGGGAATGGACGGAAAGGATGGATGGGAGGAAGATGGGGTCCGTGCGGGTGGGAGGGTAAAGAGAGGATGGGGGGGGATGGGATGTGGGAGTGTGGGAAGGAGGGAGGAAGGAAGGGAAGGATGGAAGAGAATGAACAGAGGGCAGAGGATTGGTTGAATACTTTATTAGTCAGAAATGTAAAGAGCACGGTGGTACAAAACACAAAAGTCTATGGAGACTTGTTTCCATTGTGGTCCTATCTAGGCCTATCCAATTCATCAACAACTGAAGGAAGCCAAACAAAAAGTAAGTTTTACTTTCATGTACCTGTACACAAGATGTAACAACAAAGTACAACCTTGAACCTCGAACATTCACACAATAATACGTGTCATCAATAAATAAAAAAAGTGAAACATTTTAGATTTTTTTTTCATTTGTTTAAATATTTCCCTCTCTCTCTCTCTCTCTCTCTCTCTCTCTCTCTCTCTCTCTCTATATATATATATATCTATATATATATCTATATCAATTTGGCTGAATCGCAAAAAAAAAGTTAAAATGGTTCACAGAAGATAAAAAACTATGGACAAAAATGGTTTATCTGAACTGTAATTGTGGAGTAAAAGTCAAAGCGTTGTCTAACCTGTTCAGGGGCATTGATGACCCCGGTGTTGTATCCAAACTGCAGCGAACCGATGACTGCAGTACCCAATGAGAAGAGCAGGTAGCCTGTTACCTGTTTATTCTGGAGGTTGAAATAGAGGAGAGGAGAGGAAGGATGGATGGATAAGGGGGTCAGGAGAGACAGAATAAGGGCGAGAGAGGCAGAGAAAGACAGGAGAAAAGCAGACACACAAATTTAATATTTTATCAAAGCTTATTACTGGACCTTTTGCCATTACACCCTGCAAACAGACACACCATGACTTCAGGCAGACAGAGACAGTCTCCGGCAGGACAGGTATAGGTTATTGTGGGCCAGCAACGTTCCGAAAACAGGAATCGGCCTGTTATAGCTCCATCATGAGGCTGATTAAAAAAATCGGCCTCCTGTTGGCGCTATAATAGGGCAATGTTAAAAGGGTGCCATTTCTTCTTTGGCCTAGTGGGAATGTGTGTGCAAAATTCACGGAAATCGCACGCTGTGTTTATAGGATTTGAGGCATTTTGTTCAAAACGAAGCACTCCTGCAAACTTTGGAAGCCTAGCTTAGCCAATCAGGATGGAATATGAACAATCTGAAAGACCAGTTTCGTTTAATGACTAGAGATACTGTGTACCGATTTGCCTGATGTTTGGACAAAATCTATAGGAGTACTGTCAAAAAAATAGTTTAGCACAAATCTGCCTCCTGATGGAGCTATAACAGGCCCATGTGCTCTGGCCCATGTGCTCTGGCATCCAGGGAGTGTGTGTGCACAGTTTCACTGCGATCAAGCCAACGGTGCTGGAGATTAGCTGTCCACAGATGGAACCACACACACACGGACGGACGGACGGACGGACGGACGGACGGACGGACGGACGGACGGACGGACGGACGGACAGACGGACGGACGGACGGACGGACGGACAGACGGACGGACAGGGTGCAAAACATAGTCTCGACCATGCCTTTCGGCCTGGTGGTTTCAATGATTATTGCTAACCAGCTATCTGCTTACCACAACACTCTCTCTCTCTCTCTCTGCCCCTTTCTAAAGCATAGCTTGTGAACGGACAATACTGTAAATGTTTGTAGTAGCCTAACTTTTCTAAAATATTGTTTGGGATATTTGTTTTGTGGTCATTTGTGTTATTGTATTACCGCCTCAGTGTTTTGGTCAGATGACATACAACATTGTAACCCTACACCTGTCCAGCCAACTATAGGCCAGGCACCCATCATGTGCCTTGTCTGACTTTGACCTAGAATGCAGGGCGGCCAGAATCGATGCAGCTCAGCAGAAACACAACTGGGAGTTTAAGCCATTAAACAGCCACGTGCCGCGCTACGAGTAACGTGCTACGAGCTTGTAGATCTGCTATTTTTGAAAATTAGTGAAAATGTGTGCAAATCTTTGAATGTATTCTTATTTTAAAGCGAACATTTTTTAATTGCTACTTTAGATCTGCTAGATCTGCTTTTTTTTTGAATAGCCAAAGAAAATAAATAAATATATATATATATATATAATTGTTTGTATATATACATATATACATACTAAATTATTTTTAGGATCATTTATTTAAAAAAAAACATCTTCTGTATACATTGTTGAAAGAAAACAATATGAAAAAATATATATTCTGACAATTTATTTTGCCCAAATAAAACACGAAAACAAAAACGAAATAAAAGTATTTTCTGTTATGCAGTGCTTAAAAACAAAGAAGAGATAGGTTCCTCTAACTAATTTTGAAATATATTAATAACTGTATGTTAGTTAGTAATGTCAGTAATATTCATTTCAGTAGTATGTATTCTACTTTCATTCTGGTCTGGCTGTAGTTTCACTTTATTCGAAAAGATATGTTTTGTCGAAATTAAGTTTTGCAATATCTGTTTGAAAGATGCCTCATCTGTATTTCGTAATGCTGCCAATTTGTCTGCATTGCAACCTAACAGGATTTCAGCCGTCTTGTAGAAAGCAAATTACCCATTCTGAATCTATCGAATCGGTTATTTGCAATTTCAATATATTCTAATCTGTTCGCATTTTCCACAGTAAAAATCATTAGTCCTTTCTGTAATCTTCGTTTTACATTGTGGACACGCTTGATAAATGCAGCTTTCTATATCAATGTCGAAAATGACAAAGACGCTTTTCCCGGCCTTACTGGGTTAAGAGGAGGAGTCAGTGATGTTACAGGACATACACAGTGCTTAGGGAGAAGAAGAGGCATTAAGATCCCATTTACTTCAAGCATAAATCTTCATTTCAGTGCTCCATGTGGAGCCACTCAGTGGACAGCAGCAACTTAACACGACGGCCAGTTAAGTGGTCAGACGGGCGGGCTGGGTGAACGCTTTTGCGATTTTCAAGAACACGGCCCTGGTCTAAAACAGTGGTTCCCAAACTGGGGTTCGGGACACCAAGGGGGGGTCTCCAAATTATTTTAGGGGAGGGGTCCCCAGATGATTTGCTTATAATGTGCAACATTGTTTTCTCACTCAAACCGTAAACAAACCGACATAGGCCTACAGTATAAGTGTACATTAGCCTATACAGGGCATCTGCACATTTCTAAAGTTACAATTTAATGACTTTTAAGACCAAATTGTCAACTACCTAAGAAAGAGGCAAACATTGTGAAAATAGCTGATTTACAAGCTTGTAGTTCGGCTAGCTATTTTCACAATATTTATCTGCGAAACCGAGTCAAACTAAATGTAATGCGTACAATTCCAAGTGTGGGGGGGGGACTAGAGGTTGGGAAGGCTGGCCTATTCACCTGTTTCCTAAGGCTGTGTGCTTTCCACTTCCTGTCGATTTGATCCAATGAAATCCAATGAAACTGGTCAGATGACCAATGATATCCAATGAAATCGAGTGGAAAACACACAGCCTAGGAAACAGGTGAATAGCAGTGGTTCTCAAAGTGGGGTCTGGTGACCCTGCAGGGGTCCTTGGGGGGGACAGCAAAATGAGTTAATATAGCATCACAATAATTTTAACCACTGATACATTAATACACGTTGGCTATTCTTTTTTCTTTTAATAACATTTAAAAAATGTTGAATAATTGTGATACTTAAAGGAGGAGTTCACCCAAAAAATGACTTATTTTCTATCAATTGTACACCCTATGAAGCCTTGAATCCATGGATTCTTTTTTGTTTTTGTCGCATTCCTAAGCTAATAATTTGATTCCCGTCTCCTGCCGGCTAATGTATCCGGTAGGAGACACAAAGTAGATTATTTGTGTCTCCTACCGGAAATACACACGGTCATCAAATTATTGTCTTAGGAATGCCACAAAAACAAAAATAAATCCATGAATTCAAGGCTTCATGGGGTGTGTAATTGATAGAAAATAAGTAATTTTTTGGGTGAACTACTCCTTTAAAAAAAAAAATCCTATTCTGGG
Source organism: Gymnoscopelus braueri (assembly GCF_963280865.1). Classification (NCBI taxonomy): domain Eukaryota; kingdom Metazoa; phylum Chordata; class Actinopteri; order Myctophiformes; family Myctophidae; genus Gymnoscopelus; species Gymnoscopelus braueri. The sequence continues at coordinate 16,034,373 of NC_137613.1, forward strand.
GGTCCCTGCATGGCAAAACCTTTTCCAATGGGGGGGGGGGGGTCCTCGGCCAAATACATATCAGTTAGGGGGTCATTGACATTGTTTGAAGACCACTGGCCTATAGCACCAGTCCACTGTGCTGATGTGACACATTGTGACACATTGTGACAGTGTGCAGAGAGAGGCGTCATGCTGACAGGACACAATGTATTGTTGGAGGTTATATGAGACACTGGGAGGCCTGAACGGATCCTCAGGTGATCTGCTGCCCTTGGACCACCTCTAGTGTGCTTGTTTGTTTGTTTGTGTGCGTGTGTGTGTGTGTGTGTGTGTGTGTGTGTGTGTGTGTGTGTGTGTGTGTGTGTGTGTGTGTGTGTGTGTGTGTGTGTGTGTGTGTGTGTGTGTGTGTGTGCGTGTGCGTGTGTGTGTGTGCGTGAATCAATGGTTATTTCATTCATAATCGTTTGTATGTATGTACGTGAACCAGTGGTTAATCCATTCATTCAATTCAACAGAGGCTGATCTCTCTCTCGTGTGTGTGTGTGTGTGTGTGTGTGTGTGTGTGTGTGTGTGTGTGTGTGTGTGTGTGTGTGTGTGTGTGTGTGAGAGAGAGTTGTGTGTGTTAACTCAATGTTAATCTCTCAGCACTAAACATCTCATGCCTTAAACATGCAGTGTTGCTGTTACTAGGAATAAACACAGGAAGTGGACTAAGAAAGGGGAGGAGTCAAACTGAGCTCCTGTTTCTACACAAAAAAGGAGGTGGTACCCCCAGAGGCAAGGAGAAAAAAAACTCTTCTGCACTATTTAAATTAACTCAGTCATAGCATGAAATTCAGAACATGACCACATACTTTTGTCCACTCACTGTTAATGCATTTTTTAGCTCCTTTGCCAGCAGGCCTTTACATTTTTGCAATGCAGCCTGTTGAGATTTATGTGGCATTTAGGAGAAGTCAATAATCAGGGCTGTCCAAAGAGATGGAGAGATATTATAAATTAATCTTCTGTCAGGGCAACGAAGCGTCTTGTTTACTGTGAGTCTGGCCTCACACATTAGGAATATTGAGTGTCAAATATACAGCAGGCGTTTATTTTTTGAAATGTTTATTTTAAGATAACCAATTTCCCACTTCTCAGATTCAACATAATATATATGAATCATTAATGACTCTGTTGATTCTGTATCCAGCAATGGTGGAGCATTGACCTTCTAAACTTCTAACCAAATATCACTGTCACTCTCTAAAACAGACAGACATATACATTTGACCAATTAGACCACTGTTTTTCAACCTGGGGCCCACCCTTATGGGTCTGTAACTCTGAGAGTGTACAAATGGAACCAAATGGATCCATTTGGTTCCATTTTTACACTCTCAGAGTTAGATTAACACTGTGATAGTACAGTGTAGATTGTAATATCACCATTGTGCACTCTCTGTGTTGCAGACCTGAAAAGGGTCCATTTGGACCGCTGGTGGTCTCCGGATCCGACATTGAGAACCAGAGCCACCAGAAATTATATTAATAAATTAATAAAAGCAGTGGGTCTTCTGTACATGTCTATGAACCCCACCCCCGCTCCGCTGTGGCTGTCCTGACCTCAATTTCACCTTCCTCTCTTCCTCTCTTCCTCTCCCTCTCTGCCCCCCCCCCTTCTCTTTTTGTAAGCTCACCATGACTCAGTAGAAACTAAAGTGGGGTCACATGACATCAACTATATCAACCTCATGTTTGGTTGAGGAAGCGACCCAGTGCGCCTATAATGTCAACAAACGATGGCAGCCACGGCATGGCTGATGCAACCATGTAGTAATACCTTTATTTAAGCCAAAATGACGTAAATCACAATGACGTTACAGATGTTGCAACGTGAGCAATCAGGGGTCAACCTGTGATGGACATTTTTGTCCATTTTGAATTCAACTTTTGCCGAGGACATACAGTACAAAGTGAGCGGGTCAAGAATATTACCAGACACACATAGACCTAAAAACTACAATGCATACTATAGTGGACTCCTAATGTACCATAGTGTCTATGCCCATGTGCTACACATTTTAAAACAATAGTATTTCTGTATGAATTAAATCAGAGTGAATTGGGTCTTGATCAGTGCAATGTTTCATTGCACATTATATGAACAAACTAAGGACATTGTTTTTCAGAATCTTGCCAATTCAGCTACAACAAAATTATAATGTACTGTAACTTGGACCCAAAAAGTTAAATAAAAGAAAGTTTCCGTTCCTGCAAGTTGATTTTCATATCATGCTGAAATGCATGAAAACCAGTGGTCTCCTGAAAGGTCTAGGAAATAAACGTAATGCTGAGAAGATTATAGACAGTAATGGAAAGTATTCTTCAAAGGCTTAAAAGATTAGTGGGCGGGACCTATTTCTTACAAAAAACACCACATATCATGAACGCAGAATCAATTCAACCCCAAATTGGAATTGAATGTTGATGGGCCTACCCTACTGTGTATAGAGACACACCTCCAAAAGCACTTTCAGTTCTGCCCATAGGAGGCACCACATATGCAAAATGTTGCACTGTGTGTCGTAGAAATGCTAACATCCCCCTTGCACTCCTTCACGCCCCCAACCGACGACTTACACAGACCTGGCTATTCAACCCAGCCTTGCGGAAATATGCGCCCTTTTCTAATTTGATGCGCAATGTTTTGTCTCATAAATGTCACAGTCTTGCACAACACAGTTTCGTTTTGAAATTGCTTACAAATAGGCTTCAACTCATCTCTTTGTGAATCTTTGATGTTGTGATGATATATCTTGCTTTCCTGATTTCCTTTTCATCCCTCTCTCTTTTGGCTTCGGCGTTTTTAAACGATGCCCACGTTTAATCTCACACACACAGCTCAGAGCCAGATCCCTCCTTCACCTCCCCCACACACCCCACCCACCCACCCAACCACACTTCCAAGAGTGCTGCATCTCACCCTTCCCTTACTCCTCCATTCCCCTGCTGCCATAGTAACCGTCTGGATGTGACAGCCTAGAGCAGACCTAAACAAACATAACATGAGGGACTGAGACATGGTGATACTTGTGTTCGAGTGTGTGTGTGTGTGTGTGTGTGTGTGTGTGTGTGTGTGTGTGTGTGTGTGTGTGTGTGTGTGTGTGTGTGTGTGTCTGTGTGTCTGTGTGTCTGTGTGTCTGTGTGTGTGTGTGTGTGTGTGTGTGTGTGTGTGTGTGTGTGTGTGTGTGTGTGTGTGTGCGCGTGTGCGCGTGTGTGTGCGTGTGTGTGCGTGTGTGAATGTGGGGACGAGCAAGCATAGGGTGTGAGCCCTATGTCCATTTGTCCACTCTCAGAGTTACAGAACTGTAAGTGTCCATGTGGTTCCATTTGTCCACTCAGTTACAGACCAGAGAGTTGTTGAAATTGTGATACAGATAAATAGGAGTGTAATATGTGAGTTCCAATGATCCAAGCCGGGACACAATCGATTGATTCGACATTCAAATAAACATGCTCAGAAAATGCACGAGGCACACCCATCTGTCACTTAACACTTAACACAATTAAGTGGTCAGATGGACGGGCAGCATTTCAAGATTTTCCAAGAGGGCCCTGATCCAGAAAAGATTGGGAACCACTGCCCTACTGTACTGTACTGTACGTACCGGCGTACCCCATCGACAGATGAGAAATGAGGATGCTCGAAATGCGGTCTGTCACTCACTACAATCTGTGACTTTGATTTTTCATCATGATGCAACCTGTGACAGCTGTGCCATCAGAGGGAGGCTAGCCTCGATCTCCAGGCTTTTATTGCTTAGTTTTGCTAAAAAATAAAAGCCTGGCCCAACGATAGCCCGTACTGGGTATGAGGAAGTGTTTCACTTCCCAACCAACCAGAGTGCAGTGGGCGTCGCTCGTAATGTTGTGTTAACGGGGCGGGGGTTGACGGACAGATCGGTGAACCAATGGGATCAGCCGCAGTTTCTCGCCGGCTCTTTACACCCGCCCCTTTATACACGAAATCAGGAGGGTTGCAGCAGGCTAGAGGGAGGCTGAGTGGTTCTCCTATTAGCCTATAGTCCTGTTTTGATTTGTATGGTACTTTTAAAGCATTGGTTCTCAAAGTGGGGTCTATGGACTCCCTGGGGGTCCCCAGACCCCACTTTGAGAACCAATGCTTTAAAAGTACCATACAAATCAAAACAGGACTATAGGCTAATAGGAGAACCACTCAGCCTCCCTCAGCCTCCCTCTGATGGGGTTCCAGGGGGTCCCAAGTTAAAGTAGTTAACATCATCACAATCATTTTAACCACTTTAACCATATTTTATACATTGGCTATTCAAAAATAGCAGATACAAGCTTATAGCGCATTACTTCGTGCCGCAGTATGAGTTTGCTATGAGATCTGCTATTTTTGAAAAATCTTTGCATATGTATTTTTTTAAAGCAAACATTTTTAATTAAAATCTTCGCTTCTGGGGGTCCCTGGCACAAAACGTTTTCAGATGAGGGTCCGTGGACAAATATATATCAATTTAGGGGTTACAAGTTTTAAAGGTCCCTGTTTTTATTTTGCTGTTTTTTTTTTGCTGTTGCTGTGAACCAAAAACAAAACAGTGAACTGAAGGTTCTATATAAAAAACAAAGATTAAGTAATTACTGTACATGTCATGTGCATGAGAAGAATAGAGTAGGCTACAGACACTTCTGCTTAGATCAAAATGCTATGTGTTTGCGTGAGGTAAGAGGAGGCTATGTACTGTATGGCATTGGTTCTGGTGGTCCCCCTGGGGGTCCGGGGACCCCCAGGGGCAAAATTTGTAAAAAGCACACATACACATTTTCACTTTAACACACGCACAGCACACGCATGTGACCAAATACACACAAACAAATGCACCAATGACTTATAGTCCAACTGAGCCAGCCACTAATAATCTTCACAATCACCATTCATTCATTTCCTTCATCAAGAGCCAATCAAATTGATGAACATCCAATAAACAGGAAGTGAATGGATTGGACTATAAGCTATATCTCTATTTCACGTGTGGATGTAAGGATTCCAAAGCCCTATGGCTGTGTATTGATTCAGTGGTCAATACCTGAGTCATGCATGGCCAAACATCTATATATTATACACATAAGACACACACGGAACAACAACAACACACACAGACACGCACACGCTCACACACACGCACACGCACGCACACGCACACACACACACACACACACACACACACACACACACACACACACACACACACACACACACACACACTAGGGATGTGCACACCTAAAAACGTTTGAAAAATCTGTGGGTGGTGAACAAACAATCCATTATTCGACATGTGCTGACACATTCACAAAACTTCTAATTGATGCCATGTACAAACAGCAACATACAGTATGCCTTTAGTTTTACATCTGTGTATGTACTGTATATTCAATTGAACATAACGACTCTGTTTGGTCCAAAACTGTTACTTTTCAGGATTCAAATTCAAAGACAGCGAGAGTAGCAGATGGACAAGCTTCACGCCGCGTTTCGAGCTTGTGAATCTTCTACTTTTGATGCTTTTTGTGTGACGCTGTAGTATGATGATCAGGTTTATGAAAAAACACAAAAAGTTAAAACTTGGAGATAATCTGTATAGATATGCAGTATATCGCAAGTACTCAAGCCAAGGACACACACAAAAGGAATCCCCTATAGAGATGTTTAATAATGGACTGTTCCCTCCCCTTGCATGCAAATCTGAAGTGACGAGCAACTAAGGAATGTAGTTTCTCCAGAAGCCAATGATGTTAACCAAACAAGGATGTGTTTTAAAAAGAAGTTATTTCCTCAGTAGGATTTGATCACAGGAGGATAAGGCTTCTAGTCAAGCACTGTTACCAGGTAAGCCACCAAGGCAGCTATACATGTTTTATTTGAGTAGTATTTGAAGCTCCAATGTGTGCCTATACGTTTTTGTAGTCCTAGTGACGCATTAGGGATTGAAAATGACAGAGCGGCAATAACGGACGCCAATCTGTGAGAATGTGTTGGTTTATCATAAGCCTATATTTCATAACACACATCAGCACAGAGAGTGTACATTGGGAACTGACATTAATTCTATCTCTTAATTTGTGTTTAGTTGAATCGGAAGAAAGATTTTACGTCCAACGGTTGACTTTGACACAATACCATTGTGATTTTTTCCCCCCCTAAAACATAATCATCAGGTATTATGGTTATACTAGGAGGAAGATTTGTTTAAAAAAAGTGTACAGAAATTGTTAAAATTATGTTTTTATGTGGACACGCCTCCAGTTCATTAAGTATACCTGGTTCTCACCTTAGCACCTCCTCCACCACCTTAGCACCACCCACCTGTCCTAGTCCCTCCTCCTCCTCCTCCTCCTCATGCCCACACCTGTTGTGTTATGATAATGAGGGGGAGGGTATGTTTTTACTATGTCACTAAAGCGCTGTTTTTCTATTGGCACGTTTGACCCTCAGGGTTTCAGCCTCCAGGTAGAAACTCAAAATAGTCAGAGAAGACATAAAACACCACAAAACACCACCAGGGGGCTTAATGAAGTTCTATCAACCTCATAGACACATGAAAAACAGAAAAAGTGCAAAGCCATGGCACCACCTCTTTAACCCCAAAAGTGACTTATTTCTTATCAATTACACACCCCATGAAGCATTGAATTCATGGCGATCTTGTAGTTTTTGTCGCAATCCTAAGCCAGTAATTTGATGATAATAATAAAGAGCCTAATGTATCCGGTAGGAGACACAAAGAGTCTCCTTTGTGTCTCCTACCGGATACATTAGGTTCTTATTATTATATTGGCTTAGGATTGCGACAAAAACAAAAAAATCTCCATGCATTCAATGCTTCATGGGATGTATAATTGATTGGAAATAAGTCATTTTTGTGGTGAACTACTCCTTTAACAAACTAATAGCACACATCCAATACAGTCTAATACATAAAAGATCAACCCATAGAAACATTCATACAATCACATTCTACAAGACATGATGAGTGATTAGTCAAATATAACTATGAAAACATTAGTGAAAGTTGATAGAACAAACTTTCTCAACACACACACACACACACACACACACACACACACACACACACACACACACACACACACACACACACACACACACACATGCGCGCATGCACGCACAAACACACACACACACACACACACACACACACACACACACACACACACACACACACACACACACACACACACACACACACACACACACACACACACACACACACACACACACACACACACACATCTGCATTGCTCATAAAGCCACACAGCATTCATCATCATGACTCATAACTATGGCACTTATTCACCCATGCAGTTCTCTGCTTTTATGCATATTATTATAGCAAAAAAATATATATATATTATCAATATTATGATGAATAATTCTGACCACTAATGTTTTATCTTTTCTATACAGATACAGTAATGCAGGTGTCAGGGACGTTTTTACTTATTTATCTCGAAATACTGTACATGAATTGCTTGAACAATAATTTGCTTTTTTAACATAGCCTATAGAAAAGCCAAAAACATCAGGGCCTGAGGGCACTAAAAACAGGTACACAGCATATCTATTCTGAGACTATGGATGTGGGTCAGTCACCACCACGGTACTTGCCTGTTCCTCCATTTTGTCCAAATGGACTGATCCCAACAGCAGAGAGAAAGGGTCTTAGTAAATATACTCCACAAGAAGAAAAAGAAGAGAAGAGATCCTCAGGTGGTGGCACAGTGTGCAGACCCCGCCCAGCTGGGTTCAAGCCTGTGGGAAAAAGGAACGAGCCGTTTAAGGCGCTGTCCTTGGTACTTGCAGCATGCAACCTACACACAGTACACACTGTTCACTTCTACACTTTACACACATAACATGCAAAGCCTCTTAAAAATCGGAATGACTGAAATCACGTTTCAAATGTTAACTTTTATTCTATAACTCCCGTGGGAAAATGTAAGATTATTCAGCCAGTTATTCAGCGCGGTTTAGCCTTATAAATTCTCTCGCTTTTACTGAGCTGTTGGTTAAGACAAGTAGCCTAACCATTGTTGGGTAGGTGTTTAATAGACTAGACAAAAATGGTCAAAAATAGCGAAAATGGCAGATCTTAAGACTAAAGTAGTCTACATGTATGCACTATGCAGTCACGGCTCACACGATCCATCTTTATAACGTCCCTCCATATCCATCAATGTTTTATTAGCTCCGTTTCTCAACGTCCCACATCCGCGTGACGGTGACATCATGATAAATCATCAAAGCGATTAAATGTAGTCGTTCGAATATATTAGCTATTATTCACCTGTCGTGACCAAGGATGGACGGTGTCCTCCACGTCCCGCGATGCTGCTGCTGGCATCAACGCGACAACGACCGTTATCTGACCGTTACAACCTTTATCTCTAAACCGTTACAACCGTGAGGCTCCGTGATCAGTCCTTATAATATGTAGAGTAGGGGGGCCTTTGACGAAATCTCCCCCCCAACGAATGAAAGTCGAGGATGCTCGAGATGAGATGAGACGCGCTCCTCGCCGTCAATACGACCCCGTGACAGCTGTGTGTGTGTGCGCTTGACTGTGTCGTCAGAGGGAGGATACATATACAACGATATTCGTTTAGTTGGGGATGGGATGGGGTAAAGGGAGGACGGACGGAGCCGCACGCACGCCAGAGTGGTCCTATAGCTGGCTGGCACAGCCCCAACGCGTGCCCTCCGGCCCGCGTGCGACTCTCTAGATCCCATAGCCCAGAGAGACTGGGGTTAGGCAACTGATGCTGATGACAACATTGTTCAAAGTTGCAACATATAACCAGAGGTGGAAAAAGTACTCAATTTCTTTTCTTAAGTAAAAGTATAAGTACTGCAATGTAGAAATACTCTGTTACAAGTAAAAGTCCGGAATTCAAAATGTACTTGATTAAAAGTATAGATAGTACATATTGGCATCAACATACCAAAAGTAAAAGTGGTACTCATTATGCAGAATGTCCCATTTGAAAAGTTTTCAAAAAAAAAAAATCCTCCCTGAAAAAATAAAATGTATACAAATATTTTGAAAATAGCAGATCTACAAGCTCACAACGTGTCGCATCAATGCATTATGAGCTTGTAGATCGGCTATTTTCAAATTTGCCGAAATGTATAGGGCTGAAGTGGTAATTTTTTTTACACCACTGGCTGATGGCAACATTGTTCAAAGTTGCAACATAGCCTATACTCTCTACTCCCTACACAGACGATTGAGCTGTGATAGCCTTGGATCAACACTATCTATCTATCATAGATGTATTTTATCGAGTCTGACAAAATCGATTAAATACATCTATAGTCTTGATCCAAGGCTATAGAGTTGTGAATGTGTCAGATTCACACATTCAAGGAAAGTTAAGCACATGGTTGGAGAGGTTATGTAAACCCCTAAATAGTATTATGCCTAATATAGCTGAAGGAGCTCGTTTTATTAAACAAGTTAAAGAGCCTAATTAACCCAGCAGAAAAAAACATAAATAAAACATTAGCCACCATTATGTATTTTATTTAGGCTATAGCCTCTATGTTTAACCTTTTATCAGCATATCCGCTGTCCAGAGTCGTTTGTCTCCCCTGACAACCAACTAGCCAATCAAATCGCGACCATCCTCCCGGGCAATGGGAACGTCGGCGCTGCTCTTCCTTCTTTTCCTCGCCTCCCCACAATGCCTTTCGCCAGCGACCTTGAGAGTAGGCTACCCGAGGAGCTGGATGCTGCTGATGCAACCCGCTGCTGCCCTGGCAACGGGATCATCATCACGCGCTCCCTCGTGAGAGGATAACCGGGATGATGCTCTAATTACGTCTGTCCCTTTAAGACTAAACAAATCAATTATGCAGATTTGATTGATTTTTTACTTTTCCACATATAGCCTATGTTTTGTTGGTGCAACTTTACTTCATAAATGCATACAATGTAATAAAATACTTCATACAATAAAATCATCAGTGTTCATTTATCTCAAAGAGTGTACAAATGGAACCAAATGGACCAGTAAGGGTCATTTGGTTCAATTTGTATACATCGATATAGATACATTAACACTGAGGATAGCCTCAGTGTTAATTATTATAAGCAGGTAGATCATTACCGACGGGCATGGGTATCAACTATTGTCTCACTCTGCAGTTTCCCAGCGCTCGTGATTAGCTCGTGACACATAAACAGCATCAAAAGTCAGCTGATCAAGCCTCAGGGATACACAATATAAACAAATGACCATGCATCATCTATAAGTAAACTTGACTGCATTTAGTCAGTTGGAAACAAAATGAGTGAAATATAATGTTGAAATATAAGATAAGAGACTTTTTTCACAAATGCAGGAACTCTTGGAGCGCAGATCCCAGGGTCAGCATTTTAAAAGGACAAAACAGACAATGCAGGAAGAACAAACATCATACAATACAACATATATCCTATAATACTATACTCTACTTTAAAAAGACAAATACAAGAAATACGTACTTCATATCCTATAGCAAACACCAGTGCAGTCATCGTGTATAAGATATAAGAAGTACAAGATATGCATAATAAAAAGTCTCCATGCACATTAAAAGATTGTGATTAGTAACTTAAAGGGTCATGAAACCCTAGGCTGGGTTTGTAGTTTGTTTTCCACTTCAGGTTAAAAACTACAGCAGGGTAAAACGATGCTGCATAACACTGACCTTATAGTACACCGTGACATTAAGCAACACAGCTGCAGCTAAAACAATTTATAATGGGTGAGTTACTGTAGGTTTTAGGCGTGTCAATACTGTCTATCATGCTTTGCACATTGGCATGCCCTTTTCTCTGGACACAACTGATGAAAATCATTATTAATTTGTTTTGGTGCAGCCGCAGCGGTGTTGCTTACTAGTTACTATGTTTTTAATCTGCTGTACTTTTTAATATGAACTGGAAAACAAACTACAAAATCAGCCTAGAGTTTCATTCATGCCCCCTTAATTCATCAAATACACTGTATACTGTATCCTGCCAGCCCTTCTCTCTTTGCATTACAGACACAATAGGGCAGCTGGGAAGGACACAATGCAAGACAATGGTAGCAGAAGGGCTCTGATAAAAGGAGTTGACCCCCCCCCCCGCGCCCTCAGGCCAAAGGACCCTTTTTCACAGCAGACATTAGACTTTTGTGTAACAGATGGTAAACACAGCTTGGAGGTAATAACATTCATTCTGGGTGTGTTTCATTCATGTGTCACTGTGTACCAGTCATGTACAATTCCTGTATAGTTAACCTGATGCTGGCACACATAAACGCTGTGGTTCATATACTTACAGACACACATACAGGTATTTGGCAGCATGGTCGAGTAGGTGCAAAATAACACAGGTGTCAGGAATGAGGTTGTGAGACAGATCGTATACAGTGATATATTTTTCGGTCCTAAAGCAAAACTATGGCTAAGTGTAACCTGAAAAATCAAGAGGGAACTCCAAATATTATTTTTTCAAGCTCACAAGCTACAAAAAGCCAAATACATGCAAGAAGCACCTTTGTTTGCACCTCCAACACACATGTGACATCGATTCCCCTTCCCCTACTTGCATGCTCTAGGCACTGGTTCCCAAACATTTTGAGCTCAAATAGAAATTAGACCTTTGCCCGGGACCCAAATAGCAGATCTACAAGCTCACAATGCATAATTTGCGCGCCGTGTTGCGAGCTTGTGGATCTGCTATTTTCACTACTTCTTAGACGTTATATTTATTTATTATTATTTATGGGAATTATTAGATTTTTTGATTTTATTTATTAAATCATTTTGTAAAATGTTGGAATTGTTTTAATTTTAATCGATGAAAAGTTGTGATTTTGTTTTGTTTAAACTTTTAATTTTAATTTTAATTTTAATTTAATTTTTTCTAATGTAGGAAATGGAAAAAAAAAGGGGGATTTGTACTCGCGACCCATGAAAATTAGTCCGCGAGCCAAGCATGGGTCCCGACCCACTGTTTGGGAAACGGTGTTCTAGGGTGTGACGTCACTGAAGATAAAAGAATAGGGACGGGGGCACGAGCCAAGAGACGCACGTTTCCCTCTGACGAAATACCCCGGATGTCCCCCACAAGGGATGAAAGAAAAGGATTATGGAGATGAGATGCTCTCTGCTCTATGAACACCACCCGTGACGTGACAGCTGTGTCGTCACAGGGAGGATATACAGTACAGTATTACTATTCGGTTAGTTGCAGCGGTGGACAGTAACAAAGTACATTTACTTGAGTACTGTTACTTGTGTGAATGTCTGAGTATAGTGCAGTATCTGTACTTTACTTGAGTATTTGTATTTTTGGCTACTTATGACTTTCACTGCACTATATTTCAAAGACAAATATATTTATAGAAAGGGAAAAAAGTGCATTATGCATTATGATTTTTTTTTTTATTCTGGAAATTATTTGAATTTGTTTTGGAAAATTTCAATATAGCAATGTAATGATTTAAAAAATATATATATATTTTTAATGTTGTACTCTTGAATACATTGAGTATAAACTTTCACTTTATATTTCTACTCAAGTACTAGGGTGGAGTACTTTGTCCACCAACACTGCGTGTGACAGCTGTGCCATCAGAGGGAGGATGTATGGTTATTCGGTTAGTTGGTCATGTCCCGGGGGGATGGGGAACGGGGAGATGGAACGGACAGCGCAGCACGCACGCCAGAGAGGACCATGGTGCATGCTGGAACAGTGAAACACAAACGCGTCCCAAATGAAAAAAAAAACACACACCCAGTTACTACCTTCAGCTCTGTTTACATCTACATGCCAAACTGTCCGCTGTGAAAAGGGACCATAGAACCATATAAAGCCATAACATGTGTTTTTAGAGTCTTTCTTGGAAGCAGAATGAGCAACTAGGGCGGGGCCATATGGACAAAATCATTTTTTTGTCCATATGTCCATTTTTGACTGAATACCGATATTGGGATATCATATTGTGACGATATTATCAGTCTTATTTTATTATTTCTTCAACCTTTTGAAAGTATAATAAAGAGCATAAGTGATTAATATCAGGAAAAGACAACACATTAGGTCATATCATCATGATATTACTATGTCAAAAATACCAGACTATATCCAGTCTCGTCACAATATCGATATAATATAAAGCAACACATTTACATTTCAATGGACTCTTTTCACTGACATGTCATATCACAGCAAACAAAGCTGACAAGGGTCAACAGTTTGGCCAATGCTGGTTACCTTGTACACATAATATGCGTACACACACACACACACACACACACTAATATTAGCTGCAGCTGTGTTTACCTTGTTATCACACATCAGTGAAAAAGGGTCCATCGCAAAATGATTTTAAAAAAAGAAAGAAATCTGTAGAAAAAAAACTGCTGAGTGAGTGAATGCAAAGGACAGCATAATTTATGTTAAATAATTTATTATACTGTAAGTTATCTTTGTACAGAAGCAGCGTTAACGCTTCATGTTATGATGTTGAGACGAGGAAACAAACGGAAGCAGGATTGGATGGAGGGGGGGGGGGGGGGGTGGTTTGACTCAGATCTTCCCTGCGAAATTTCCATTCTCAATCTGGTCGTCCCATTTCTGCCGCTGTATATGAGAGAAAGACAGAAAGGAAGGAAGGAAAGTACAGGGCGAGAATTATAACGTAGAGCAGAATGAGAGAGCGACAACAAAGCATTGAGACAGACAGACAGACAGAGAGCGAAGGAGAGAGAGAGAGAGAGAGAGAGAGAAAGAGATTAGTACTGTGTGTTGGACTTCTGCCAGAGACCAAATGTAATGAACAACTTCCTGGATGGAAGATCACACAGAGCTGTTTATTCATTCTATGTAACCATGCAGAGAATTATGTTCTCTTTTTATGTGGGCTGGGCGTGGCATGGGAGAGCGGTCTGAACAGTGAAGGAAAGGTTCCGTCACTGTTGCATTAACGAGTTCAGTAGAAACAGTGGTTCTCAAACATGTTTCATGTTAAGGACCCCGGCCCAAAAATAATACGTATTTGGCGACGGAGCCCCATCTGAAAAGTTTTTGTGCCAGGGACCCCCAGAAGGGAAGATTTGTGTAATTTTTTTTAAGATTTCTCAAAAAGCTTCACAAATAGCAGATCTACAAGTTCACAACGTGTCGCATGGTGGCGCGTTGTGAGCTTGTAGATCAGCTATTTTTGAACAGCCAAAGTTTAAAATGGGGTTAAAGTGGTTGAACTGATTGTGAAGTGATATTAACTCATTTTGCCAGGGACCCCTTGGAACCCCTTCAAGAACCCCTGGGGGTCCCCGGACATCACTTTGAGAACCACAGGTGTAAAAGAACAGCAACCCACCTGTTCACTCAGAGTAAGAGCAGTAGCAGTAGTAGTAGTAATAATAATAATAATACAAATTTAGATTAATATTCTGCAAATCTGATGATTTAATAAGCGGAACCAGAGGCTTTACAGCAGCTCACAATAAATAGTATAGTATTTCCTAATAACGTTGTTTTATTTTGCCGTTTTGTAAAGCAACTTAGTACGCTGAAAAGCGCTATATAAAATGTATGTATTATTATTATTACTAACAATATACAGTTGAAGAAATCCAACACAGAAAGGAGTGAACCAAACAGCGAAGGGGCGTAAAGTACAGTAAAGTGTGATTCATTCGTACCCAGCTCATGGGACAGAGGCTCTTGTAGACCCTCTGGTACCACTCACAGGGAGCTGTGTCCTGGCCCTTAGCAGCCAGGGCCTTGTTGCATCTGTGGAAGTCTGGCAAGGACACAGAGACACACGCATTACGCCCAGCGGTTGTCAAACTCTCTCATTTCAAGGAGCCCCATAACTCTGAGATTGTACAAATGGAACCAAATGGACCCGTACATTCTCAGAGTTACAGACCTGTAAAAGGGTCCATTTGGGAGCCCCCTCAAGGCACCCTGAGGGTCCCTGGACCTGCAGCTTTGAGAACACACATGCAATTCATTGAGAGTTACAACAGGCAAGAAATGACTCTCTGAGACTATTCTTGATGAAATGACACAAACAAAGCAATAGTCGCATGAACACGAAAAAAGCACAAATCAATAAATGCACAGTTCCTCTTGCCAACCAAAAGTCTTAAAATTGTAGATAGTATGAATAGAATGAAACTACAGTGTTAATAACACAAGATATCGATTAACGTATTAGATATCTTCTTCTTGTGTTGTGGTGCATGACAGTTCAAACAGAAAAAACAAACAAACAGAAAAAACAACTTCAAATAGACGGGCTTTAAAGCTGGAAAGTACTCAGTATAAGTGCTTCAAATGAGATTAAAGGTAGGGTAAGTGATTTGCGTTGGTTAAAATAATTGTTAAATAGCTCTATATTCTGATAGTACTCATTGCTATAGAGTGTTTGTTCAGTAAAAGGAGTCTCCTTGTCTCTCCAGCTCTTTATAAAACAGAAAATGCATTTTCGTTTCAGTTTCAGTTTCATTTCCAAATTTATCCAACCAGGACAGAGAACTCAATCAGGATACAGATTAAACAAGTGGAATCGGAAGTGATGACACTAGGATATGAGCAGACAAAATTGGAACTGGAACACTATACAAATTAAGCTTAAAAATTGGTACTTTCTCCTGATTGGCTGAGATTTTGACACCTACCGAAAAATTTATTTTCTGTTTATTAAAGAGCTGGAGAGACAGGGGGACATCTGTTACTGAAAAAACACTCTATAGCAATGATTGCTATCAGAATATAGTATTTTAACCTTTTAACACAATACTTACTTAAAATATATCACTTACCCTACCTTTAATGGAAATGTTATGGTTCTACCCCCCCCCCCCCCCCCCCCCCCACACACACACACACACACACACACACACACACACACACACACACACACACACACACACACACACACACACACACACACACACACACACACACACACACACACACACACACACACACACACACACACACACACACACACACACACACACACACACACACACTAAATCAAGCCAAGCATTATGGAAGAGTGATTCTAGCAAGTGCACACAGAACTTCATGGTCACCGTCATATAAAGTCTAATTGCCTCTACTGGTACACTTAAAGGACGACTTCACCCATTTTCTTCATATAATTGGTCCTCACTAATGCTCATTATAGTATGGTACCATTTTTGTCTACTCAGGCATGTGTCTCATAGGAAGGCGGCTGTGGACAGTTCGGAAACCCGCCTATACTACCAGCGACATCATTGATGGCGAATCCAAGCTAATAGAAACTGCAGGCTTTCTATTTCTGGAAAGTTAGCAAGCTATAATGGAAGCCATTGTTCTCACGTTAATACAAATCTAAATAAAAAATGTGGCTAACTATGATGTCACTGGTAGGCAGGTTTCTGAAGTGTCCACAGCCCTTCTATGAGACACAGACCAAGTAGAAAAACATTGTAACATTTTATCATGAGCATTAGATTAGAGAAAATATGTTGAAAATGGGTGAAGTCGTCCTTTAAGGTGACATGATGGGAGGAATGGATGGCACTCAATAGAACGAGTATTTTAATGATAATAGGGCTATTAGAGCAACGTGTTGCGATCGAGCTTGTCGATCTGCAATTTTCTGCAAAAGCTTTCCCCACAATTAAATACGGATGCTGGGGTTTAAGTGGTTAACTGTGTACACCTCAATTAAACACTGACAAGCCTGAGTGCATTAGCCTTCCTAAAAACACTTCAGATGGCTGTCATGAAAATAGAACAATGAACCAATATGGAAGTGTGTTAATCGGTACAGACGGAGGCAGACAGTTGACACAACAAAATAAAGTACCAAACTATCAGTTCTGTGTGCATTAAAGTTGGAATAGGGCTAGAATCAACAAATAATGAATGAGAAAAATACATTGTTAAAGACATGGAAATGTTCATCACCAGGTGGAGGCACAGCAGGAGTTAATGAATCATCATTAAGAATGTCAGTTTAAAGGCAAAGAAAAAGTGAAAGCAAATGTCAGAGTTAGAAAACAAAGCTTTAAAAAGCACAGCAGAGCAAATCCCAGGCAGTTGAAAATGGACAATGACCGGTATGCGGTTTTTACCTGCTTGGCTAAAAAGGTCAGGTTGGGGTCAACACAGGGAGAAACATGGCAGCCAACCAGAAGCGGTCTGACAGGGAAACACGTAGATAGATATAGTCTGTATCAGTCCCACTGTTGCGATCAGATGGAATATTCTACACAGTATACAACATGCTATACATTTCTGATAGACCTGTGACTATTGTCAAGTCCTAACCATGCATAACCAGCCTAAATCTAGCAAACTCAGTCTTTTAACCATAACATATTCATCCACTGTAAATACAGTTTGTTTGGGTATGTGATAAATTATGATCTGAATAGGAACACAAACCTCATACATATGAATGGGACAGTTCTCCAGCAATGCAAGTCAATTGTATTCCAAATGACTACATGTAAATGTGGCATTTGGAGCGCTGCCAATGCTTAGATCAGTGACGCATGAGATGACTGACCAAAGCATTGAGTAGCTGACGCTGACTTGCACTGAATTCTGGCTTACGGAGAAAATAAAACACCTGTGTGGGTTATTTTCAACTTACTAAGTACTGTATGTCTGTGGCACTTAAGATCCATGGGCCAGGCCTAAAAATACTTCAATATCACATAAGGCCCATTCTGTGTTATTCTAAAGATAATGTATAAAACATTCAGTACATAACATTCTCCAGGTCTGTAATGTAAGTAGGTTTACAGGTTAAATGTATATCGGTAATTCGATTAGATTTATTTGAAAAAGCAATAACCTTTACACTAGGGGTGTCGGAATTTTTTTTTTCTTTTTAGGATCTTGGATTTACCTTTGTGTGTTTACATTATTATCAGTTGATAAAACTTGGAGTAGATCCTGAAATCCTATGTTTTGAATCGAGAATCGTTTGTTTTGAAAAAAATCGATAAAAATCGGAATCGTGACCCCAAGAATCGGAATCGAATCGATTTGTGAGATAGCAGACGATTCACAGCCCTACTTTACACAAGGTACTGGTTAAATCAAATTAAAGGATGATGCGCAAAAAAAGTCTATAGGACTTATTTCCATTGTGGTTCTCAACATAAAACATGACAAATACACTCAAGTACAATAAATAAACCATTTAGGTAAAAAGACAACACAGCCATCACATCATGGTGTGGTGGTTGTGTGTGTGTGTGTGTGTGTGTGTGTGTGTGTGTGTGTGTGTGTGTGTGTGTGTGTGTGAATTACCCAGGTAGTTCTGGTAGCAGTTGCGCGTCTGGTTGACGTTGGGGAAGCGAGCGTCGAACGGAGCCGTCCGATAGTTCTTAATCTTCTCTTCCATTGTGTCAGACATCTTCAGCTGCAGCTGTTCTAACTCTGAATCATAAAGGAATACAAAACACGTCAGATACCTTGGAAATAACAGGCAAGAGCAGAAATATACTACAACCACTTACAAAAATACACACTACACACATGTATATTCAGCTAATGCATATTCTCTTAATTGCATTATATCCACCTCCCAAAAAGCAACAGAACTGAATTAAGTCCTTTGTATAATTGTGGATCTAAATCAGTGGTTCTCAAAGTGGGGGTCTCGAAACCCATATTTGAGGGAGTTTCAGGGGGTCCCCAGAAAAATGGAGGAACATTATACATTTATTTCACTATTATTTCTCCCGCTAGAAGTTAGCAGAATAATTGAATGAATAAGAACGACTTCAGATCACAGGTTTCACCAGGTTCATCAGGTGTCCACTGTTATCCCCCCACCTACATTCTAGACAACTGTAGAATATTATGAAAACAATAATCTTCTCCTTCAGTACGGGGGGTCCCTGGACCTGGCACAGCATCATTTCAAACGAGGGTCCATGGCCTAATACATTTATATTTGGGGGTCCTTGACATGCGACACACAGAATAATCGTATTTGAACCGGGGGACCCCCTATCCTGACAAGCTCTTGGAATTATAGGAGGTGAGGCATTACATTTAGTTTAACTCTGTTCCATTGTGAAAATATCAGATCTACATGCTTGCGAGGCGTTGAGAGCATGTAGATCTGCTATTTTCACAGTTTCTGCCTCTAATATTTGACAATTTGTTTAATTTTAGAGGTATTAAAAAGGTCTTAAAAGTCCTTAAATTGCAACTTTAGAAATGTGCAGATAGATACCCTCTATACACTTATACTGTATGTTGGCTTGTTTACTGTTGAGTGAGAAAACAATGTTGTACATTATAAAGCTAATCATCTGGGGACCCCCCAAAATCATTTGGGGACCCCCCTGGACTCTAAACGACTGCCAAATAAATAGCAAAACAAAGGTATTATAGACCCATGCACCTCTGCAAGCTTTTTTATTTAACTTTGTACGTCACATATATTGACTGATTGGTTGACTGTCCAGTGGTGGTACTAAGTACATTTACTCAAGTACTGTACTTAAATACAATGTTGAGGTACTTTTACTTTACTGGAGTAGTTCCAATTTTCAATACTTTTACTTCTACTCAACTACATCTCAGCAGGATAAAAACTTTTTTTTTACTCCACTACAATTATTTGACTACTTTAGTTACTAGTTACTTTGAAGATTTTGATCATTATTACAAAACATCCATTAACCACTTAAGCCCTATGCATACTTTTGCAGATCCACAAGCTCACAACACATCGCTTGTAGATCTGCTATTTTCAAAGCATTTTTATAAATTTGGAAACTTGTGAAATTCTGCTAAATGAGTACTTTTACTTAGAAGTATATTTTAATGCGAATACTTTTGTACTTTTACTCAAGTACATTTTTAATACCAGACTTTTATTTGTAACAGAGTATTTCTACATTATGGTATTGGTACTTTTACTTAAGTACAAAATGTGAGTACTTCTTCCACCACTATATGTTGACATCTTAAGCAGTGACCTAACCAGGATTACTTTGGGTATGATTGTACCACGTGTAAATTAAAAATAAACCTACAGGCTTAGAAGCATAACTAGAACGAAATTCAAATAGCTGTTGATGTTCATAATGTGATCGATTTAATCTTTATTAAGATAACTGTCATATGCCACACTAAAACGCTTGATAGTAACAGTTAACAGACACTTAGAGACTGGTTATTATTTTATTTACTCCACTGCGCCCTCTACAGATCTAGTCAATATAAATGACCATTGACCAAATCTGTAGAAGGCGCAGTGGAGTAAATAAAGTAATTTCCACCTGGCGAACATATTTTATTTTCTGCCCAAAAAGTGTATTATACAGAGAATGTGGGGTCCTGAGAGGCTTCCCACCTTGGAGAATAGACTTTCAATAAAACTAAACAGTCTACGTTTCGGTGAGCAGCGAAATAGTTGTGTTTATTTCTACTAAAGACGGAGACCTCGAACGGCAATGGAATTTTCGGTCTATGAGCAGAGCAGCGAGCGTGGCAGAGCTTTAGAGAGAACTCACGCTATGGGCTGCCATACACTCAACTTAATCAATGCCTAATTCTGTCTATAATAACTACCTATATGAATTTGATCTATAAATCAAATCCGTCCGAATTGAATAAGTACATTTTAAAAAGCGGCTTCATTCTGAATGTGAAAGAATAAGAGCATTTTAAAAGGAGATATAGGCGATTACCTGGTTAAGCTGATCCGACTTCAGGCTGTCACCAATGACTACAAAACAAAGCATGATGGGTATGATATATGTCGACAGAGGAGCGTCCTTGATGACTATGACAACCTACTGCCATCTGCTGGTAATATTATGAACGTACAACTCAAACATGTAATTTCAAATCCAAAGGTAAGAATCATAGTTTTACAGGTGTAAATCAGTGGGTGAAATTTGTTTTCATAAGCTATCATGGAATGACTTCATACCGTGTTTGTGGCAATAGCCTATGCATAGTTGTTTGGCATTGGCATAGGAATTCATTAAAAATATATACATTTCATGGTTTTTATTAGTATTATTGTTAATTATTTTTTATTATTTTCTTCTTGAAATGTAGCACTTTGAGATTTGGTTCAAATATAAAGTGCGTTACAAATACAATGTATTATTATTATTATTATTATTATTATTATTACATAAATAATAGAAAACATACACTCATGTTAGGGCTTAAGTGGTCAGAAATAAGAAATTGTTATAACGTAACATACATTGGAATTGAAAAGTGAAGCAGGCGACTGTATCTATGCTACTTTTATGTTCTTTCCTCTCCTTTATTCTACACAGTAAAATCCTCAGTGCTAAAGCTGCAATCCGGAACCTTTTTTTTGTGTGTGAATAAAATGTTATTTTGAACAATCTGTGGTAGAGTATGTTAATACAATATAACTAACACAGCTGTGGTGGTTGGATGTGGTCTCCCTGCTCTACTATTGAGACATTTAGACCATTTATTCAGGTAGGACATCTATACTGTTTGACCAGAGGTATTGCCTGAAGCTCAAAGCGCAATATCTCACCTGCGCAATTCGGCATTCCATCTCACAGGAGACTTGGGTTCGAATCCATGGTAGGACATAAATCTTAAGGATTGCAGCTTTAATTTAGCCATTTCATTTATAAGTCCAAGAATGTACATATGTAACCAAATGTGTCCACTTGGTGTGAAATTAAAGGAGAATTTTGCCCGATTTTGCGCCCAAAAGCTTAATTTAATGAAGTTGAGGACATGATAAACATGATGCTGGAGTGTGACATCAGCTGGAGGACCCGGTCTGACTGGAACTACAGGAAACATGGGCTTGTAGTCCAGTTGTAGTAAGGTCTGACCTACTGGTAGACAATACTGCATGAAGGTCAAAATTCAAGTTTTCTCCTGTGTAAGAAGGCACACCCTGTGTGAAGTGGGCGGTGTCTTGCTAGCTAATCACAATACAATACTGAATGGAGTCAACCAATCATGTACAAAAAATAAATACATTTATTGAAACACTCTTTATGATGGAAGAAACCATAACTTTAAAAAAAACAAATGTATTTTTTTTTTACATGAATCATGACCATAAAACGTTTGATTCTGTGATTTTTTAATTTTATATTTAATTATATGATATACAATATTTAATAAATACCCTTTGTTTTGCCGTTTTCAAAACAAAATAATCACAGAATCAAACGTTTTATGGTCATGACATGCACATGTACATGTGTCATGTGACACTGGCCGATCACAGTCCTGAATAGACTGTGATTGGCCAATCACAGTGCAGGGTTAGGCGGGGTCCATTTTTGGCCAATCACAGCGCAGGATTTGTTGTACAAATATCCAAACCTCACTTATAGGGGCGGTTTCACCGCCCAAAAATATATATATACAAAAGAGGAAAATGAAGGAGGGGGGGGGGGGGGGGGTTGGGGGGGTAGGTTAAGACTTAGACAGGGGCCATTTTCGAATTGCAGCCTCCTGAAGGTGTATCTTTAGGGCAGTTTTGAAAGTGAGTTGGGTTTTACACTCCTTTACTCCTTTTGGTAGGGCATTCCACATTTTTGATGAATAGCATGAGAACGAGTTCATTCCCATAGTTGAGCCAAATCTGGGTTGAACATGATTTGTGGAGCTGCCTCTGGTGTTATGATCATGGACTTCATTAACATTTTGGAAGTATTTTGACAAATACAGGGGGATTCTAATGTTGTGGTGTATCTTGAAGACCAGGCCCATAGCAAGTTGCTGTACTCTGTCCTCAACCCTAAGCCATCCAATCCTAGCAAAATGAGCAGGGGTTAGATGGGTTTTGTGATTGAGGCCAAGAAGTAGCCTTACAAGTTTGTTTTGGGATGTTTGGAGCCTTGTTTTTAAGGCCTTGGAGGTGTTGTGATACCATGAAGTGCATGCATAATCATAATGACCTTGAATGAGGGCCCCTGCAAGAATCTTCAGAGTATTCTTACTGACTAGACGATCAATCCTCCACATTAACCACTTGAACCCCAGCATCAATATTCTGGGGTGAGCATCAGCCAAAAAATGATGATGCTTTTTGCCTTTCATGCCTCAGACCCGTTTATCGCTGCTTGCAGCTTACATTTTTTTAATAATTTGTTTGAATAATTTTGGTGACTCTTAAAGTGTCAGGATGACATGCTGATTAATATGTTGCAGGAGATTTGTTGAGTTGATACACGTACTACAGTACATGATTGCATCAGGTGAGGATGCAAGACAAGACAGACAGACAACTAGAAGCGATATTTGCTAATACAGTAAGCTGCCTTAATTCTTTCATTGTTCCACTGGCATACCTTACATCATACCACTAACGCATGGTCTAAGACTTTCTCAACAACATCGAGGTGCATCAAATACTTGTTCACCTCAACAGAAACCACAACTCTTGAAACTAACAAATGAGTGGAGCAGTGTGAATTAACACTGGATTGACCCTGTCAGGATATCAATGGTACACGTGTGTTATCGGTTTATTAAGCTACTAATATTTTTCAACCACATCTAATGAGACAAGACATCAGATGAATGCGTTTGGGAACAGACCTCATGAGACAAAAGACATATTAGACAGTAAACGACACATTATTTTTGATGGGAAAATGAATTGCAACAACTATGCGGTAAGTGAAGAAAGGGAACTAGGAAAGACACTTTCTGACAAACCACACGTAATTTAACCAGACCTTTCCAGCAGACCCTGGGAAAGCTGAGAAAAAGGAACTGAAATCTCAGCCATATGTATTTGTGTACCATACATGGAACTGGATAGAGCTCTCTCATCATTATTCTACTGTAAGTATTTGTCTCATCAGCCAGAACTGCAGTGATGGTGAAGAGAGAGAACTTGACAGAGAACTGAGAAAAGTAAATAAACTAAGGAACTGAAATTTCAACCATTGCCATGTAAAAATATCAAGTCAAGTGCAATCATCAGTATGTTAATCATAAATCATGTTTTTTATTATTGTTTGATGTGCATTAAACGTTTTTCATAGTTATACATATTAAACTATTGACTTAATATCCTCTTTGCATTATTTGAATAAGGGGTCTATAATAAGATGAAA
Organism: Gymnoscopelus braueri; assembly: GCF_963280865.1. Lineage (NCBI taxonomy): Eukaryota > Metazoa > Chordata > Actinopteri > Myctophiformes > Myctophidae > Gymnoscopelus > Gymnoscopelus braueri. The sequence goes on from NC_137613.1 coordinate 16,058,542, forward strand.
AGGCAGTGGCTAAATAGATCTCATGCCTACAATGAAACTGTTGGGGCACAGAGGGGGCCCTTCTGTTCTAACCTTCTTGAATCAGCACTCATGTCACACATGTGTTTCGTTGTAAGCTTGTAAATCGATGTTCTTTTTTCCGATTATATATAATATATATAATATATTATATATATATATATATTATATATATATATATATATATATATATATATATATATATATATATATATATATATATATATATATATATATATATATATATATATACACACACACACACACACACACACACACACACACACACACACGTAAGTCATCACCTTTACTTTAGTATTGTCATTGAGATTCTAAATCACTTTTACAAGGGAGTACTAGCCAAGCCAGCAGTATAAAAAGTTTCACATCAAATAAACATAAAACAGCAACAACCCATAAATAATAAAACTTTAATAGAACATAAAACAAGAACAGTACAATGTGATTTACCGGCATTCAGTAATAGGACATGTGCAATCAGTGGTCAAATAATCCATAATCCTGCTTTTGAAGTTCTCCATGCAGAGATAAAAGCATTAAAAAAAGCAGTTTCACCGAAGACTGTACAGGTTTGTGGATTAACGTACAGAAAAGGAATAATGTACGGAAATTGCTCAGGTGATATCTGTACGTTATTCCATGAAACCATACACAAAAAGTGTTATGTGGACCAGGTTTAAGTGTACAATGTGTCCTAAGTCTGACCTGTGCTCTGCCTTTCAGTCCACAGAGCACCACAGAGGAACACCGGCCATCCAGGACCCTTCCCAGATCAGAATATAGACCTTGAAAACTGCTCTGGTCAAACCTTTAAATACTATCCTAAAGGAATACAGAAAAGGAAAGAATAGTTGAAAAGGAAAATAGATTCACCTTCAATGTGCATGCTGATGATGATGATGATGATGATGATTTATCTGTACTTCCTCAGAGGATGTATTCTATGTGTGCTGTTTGCTTGTTCACAACTGCTAAGTATGTTACAAATATGCTAGGTTTGAATTGTTAGCCTATACCTGCTATCATTATACTTAGTTTCTAGCACTTAGCTGGCATTTTGTAAGTCGCTCCAAGAAGAGTGTCTACTGAATGGCAACATTTTAAGTGTGAATTATTCTACTGTATTTTAACTGTCTGTAGGTTTAGGTTATTGTGTTTTTATGTCTTTATTAAGGCTATTGTATATAGTGTATGTATATTGTATTGGGGACTCAGCAGAACTCTCTCTCCACAGGGCCCTGAGTTGGAATTGGAGGAGGTGCTGCTGGTAGGTGCTCACGAAGAGCACAGGTCTCCGCCAGGTCAGGTACGTTAGTCTGGCCTCCTGGTGGCGCTATAATAGGCCAATGTGAAAAGGGTGCCAACCGTGCCATTTATTCTTGCATTGACACTGCATTCATGATTTGAGGCATTTTGTTCCAAAAATGTGTTTTGCTAAATTAGACCTGCTGGTGGCGCTATAACAGGCCAATGTGAGAAGGGTGGCATTTCGAAATTTCACGGAAATCCCAAGCTGTGTGTATACTTTGAGGCTTTTTGTTCAAAACGGACCAATCCTGCAAACTTTGGAAGCCAACCTTAGGCAATGAGGATGGAATATGGGAAATCGGACAGATCCGTGTTGATCACATGACTATAGTGATACTGTGTACCGATTTGCATGACGTTTGGATAAAATTTGTAGGAGTAATATTAAAAAATGGGTTTTGCACAAATCGGCCTCCTGGTGGCGCTATAACAGGCCCATGTGAAAGATTTGGGGCAGAGGTTCTGAATTGGCATCCAGGGAGTGTGTGTGCACAGTTTCGGAGCGACCGGGCCAACGGTGCCGGAGATTAGCTGGTGACAGACGGACACACACACGGACACACACACGGACGGACGGACGGACGGACGGACAAGGGGTAAAACATACTCTCTCGCCATGCCTTCGGCCTTGCGGAGACAATGAAGGGCATGCCTCCCAGGTTTACCAGCAAACCCCAAATCCCCCTTCCCAAATGTTTAAAGCCAACTATAAATCTAAAAGCTTTACCCTATGGCTCAAATTCAATCCATTTTGGTGCTGAGTTCTGTTCGCCTCTCTTACAATGTAGTGTGATGTAAATCCATTAGTACACCACTATGTCCTAATAACAGAAAATGATGCAAACAAGGCTGAGAGAGAGAGACTCTCTGAGAAAGACAGAGAGAACTGAAATAAAGTAAGAGCAGGGGAAACAGGAAGAGAGAGAGAGAGAGAGAGAGAGAGAGAGGGGGGGGGGGAGTGCAGGGATGTTGGGGTCAAAGCATTTACACACACACGCTTGCACGCACTCACGCACACACATTCTAACATCTATAGAGCCTCCTATACGTTCTAACCGGTGGGACTGAAGCACCTGACCTGAGCTGTACTGGAATAACACTTTGATATCAGCAGGTAAGGAATATATATATGTAGATCTACTTATTATAACCTTTGTTATTTTACTACATACTCTATATAATTTAACCACTTTAAACCTGGCGTCCCCATTTTGGGCATGACATCATAGGCGGGGGAAAAAAAGATCTACACAAGTGTCACATCTTGTTGTGAGCTTGTAGATCTTTAGATTTGTAGATCTGCTATTTTTGCTTTGCATCACCATCATACAGTGCACAATGTATAATATAGGGCATAACTGGTTAAAGGCCCAACCAGGATTCTTTTGAATGTATGCCATAAATTAGGGTCATATTCACATTCTGTACAGTCCTACAGATTTTGATTTGTGGAAGTACATGTTTTACTTTCTTGTAAATCAAAATATAGATTTGGTTTACTGCAATGTTTACAAACATGACCAATGTAAACAAACTGCCTCAAACTACAGTTTAAATGTAATGGATTCATTTATTTTCTGTAGCGGTAGTCCTATCAAGAGCTGGGTCAAACAGTCACAACCTTTTAGAAGTCAGGACCACTTGAACAGCTTGATAGTGATAGCCCACCCATCTGACCACTAAAGTGCTCAGATGGGTTGGCCACGTGTATTTTCAGAACATTTCAGTTTGGAATGGAACTAACGTAAATTCCTATTAATCAATGAGTAACAATGAAAACACATCTTTCAAGGTTTTAAAGAAAAAAACAAATCATGACATTGTGTTTGTTTTTTGCTTTACTTTTTGATATATTGTTATATTATAGTTCTGCAAATTATTATAGTTCTACTATATTATAGTAGGGGGCCACTTGCAATAAACCCAGGGCCCACTAGTTGGGAATGGCTGAACTAGAGCATTGGTTCTTTATCCATATTTTATACTTTGGCTATTCAAAAATAGCAGATATACAAGCTCATAGCGCGGCACTGATGAATTATATTGAATATATATTCAAATTTTTTCCCCTCAAGAGTCTTTTTTAAAACAGCCCATGTATAGAGTTTAAGTCGTTATAATTTTGATTAACAATTGTTTTCTATTTTTCCCCACTTTGAGAACCACTGATATATCCATTGGTGATACTGTAGATGTATATTCATGCATATAATATAATGGTGGTGATAGATTTACCTTCATACTACCGTATATATTTATTGATAGAACATTCATACACAGAGAGACAGGGGGTCAAAAACAACAACCAAAAAACATCTTACTCTACTTACTATTACAACCTCCTGATGGTGAATTTCACAGAGAGTGTAATTGTGTAAACATTGACCATCCTGGATGATCCTTGGTGGTGAAATTAACACTCAAGATTTTGCGGTGTGCTGCTATGGTTCTGAACCTTGTTCTCCTTAATTACTCCTGCTTGCAATTCAGGAAATGAATATGACTCTACAGTATGTTTGGACATGTTGTCAGCTAAAAGCCTAACGGTAAAATAATCCACTGTAGAAGCCTCAACTATCAATATGATGGATGGAATACTGTAGGTCAATGTTCACACTGTATTGTGGATAAACTGTTGCTCTGCCTCTATCCCAAAACAACTGGTTTTGGAAATCCTAGGCTGAGAGTGAATGTTTGTGCTGTCTAATGTTCAGTGTACTGACATGTCATGTGAGTGTACCCTAAGCAGCTACTGTACAGTTATATCCAACTGTATGTTCTTCCTTCTTGTTTTTTCAAAGTAAACCTTTGATGGGTTCTATATCCAGGCAGTTCTATGCAAGTAACTGCACTTAACTTCATGATAGATATAAACAGACTTGCTTTTCAATTATCCAATCCAATCCACTTTATTTATAGAGCACATTTAAAACAACAGTGTTGAACCAAAGTGCTGTACACTCAGTAACAAAAAAAACATACAAAAATAATAATGATAATACACAATAATTATGGTGACAATTAAAATGTTTCTAAAATGCTGAATTTGTGTAATATCAGATCTATTTAGAAAATAGAGACCAGGTTTGGTGGAAGCTGTCTGTTGTTTTGGCTCCATTGTGGCATCCATCAGGTTCTAGAAAAGTTTACATTTCATTAGAAACAAAACATTTAACTCATACATGTCACCAAATGATATTAGCGATGCTGTGAGGAGATGGAGTCTCTACTCACATAGTTATGTAGCCGTTCTATAGAACCTTAACAGACGACGTCACACTGGCTCCAAACGTCATACTGGCTCCAAATGAAACCCATTCTGTCAGGTCTCGCTAGGACGCGCCTCACTAGCCAACACACAAGAGGGGGTTGGGGTGTGCTGAAACCAGCAGCACCCCGAAACAACAGGTTGAGAATTGATTGCATGAAACAATCACCTGTGCATCCATTCTCAATGTTAGTAAACAAATAATTGGTCTATATGGTCTCTGTAGGGCAGAGGACAGCATTAAACATAAAGCCTGTTCAGTTTGAAGCAATAATTCAATTTATAGCTCTTCCAGCAAGGTGGTTTCTGGCAAGGCAAGTGAAAGTTGATGCTGTGAAGTCTGCCAGTAGAGGTACAGTAGGACAATGTCTATTTCATATGAATATTATGAATGATACTGTACTGTAGTTCTGCTGTAGCTTCATGCTAAGCAGCTCTATAGAGCGTGCCAAAAATCCTGAAGGGGGCGGCAACAAGTGTCTTTTGGTAGCAGCGGACATCTTTGAGGGGTATAAACCAGGTTGACTTAACATTGCCCAAAACAAACATGTCTGCGCTACTATGCCGCGCTCCCCCGTGGTGACGACGCGTTGGCACGCTCTATGTATGATAAGCAAGTGCAGAGTAGTTTTAATTACACCAGTTGAAGGCCTCCACTACATATTGTGATTCTGTTGTTCACATCACATTTTAAGTCGTTTGTACATTAATGCCCTAGTAGTTCATCATAACAAGAGTGTTAATAGCAAAAGTAGTGAAAATAGCAATTGTGAGCTTGTAGATCTGCTATTTCCCCCCCAGGTTTCCCCCAGAGAGCAACAAAATGCTCTCCATGTTAAGGTCGACACATGCACAGGGGTCAGCCAATGTTCATCTTCTGTTTTGTAGCTTATGAGGCTTAATGTAACTCTATATGATATGTTTGCTGCTCAGTAATAAATCACAGGTACAGTGTTACTGCTATCAGTTATTGTTTATTAGCTTGGTGTTTGTCTTGCTGCTATTTCTGCATATCAGACTGATGACTGGGTGTCCTGTCTGAGTTAGTCACTGTTCTGCTCCAGTTGTGACTTAAGGACAGTGGCAGCGGGTTAATAATAGTTATTCTAAATAACCCATACAGTAGATGGTTATTAGTTCTCCAGGAGGTATTGTCTATGACATTAATCTTAATTAATTATTAACAGCAGAGTTGTGATCAAGGCACTGTTACGCAAGCCATGGTCTAAGATAAAACCACACCCTGTCCACACATAAACTGTACATGAACTTTAAAAAAAAGGGTGTGAGGAAGGCAGAGGGATACAATTAGAGATACAATACCGCTTATTAAAACAGGTATTATTATTATTCAGCATGAAGTATTTCCATAACCATTAGCTTCATTTACAACCATGTAAATGTATGCTATGAGGACATCTACTGGGAAAAGTGTGTTATTACATCCAGAAGAATTAGCCAATGCTGCTGTAGAATGAGACTTAATGTCTCTATTAAGCTAAATCTCTGCTAGTAGTCTATAAATATGGTTCATTGCACCATAAAAAATGCTGCTTTATTTACTACCGGACACACAGCAAAGTAACAACATATGTTGATAATAATGGACAGGTCATCATGTCAGTTCCTGTAGCCCAGACTGCATTGCCACTAAACAATGAATGAAAAAGGAGTTTAGTCAGGGTCATTGGCAGTTATTCCAGGCCCTGTTGAAAATACCGGGCCTCATAGAAACACACTGCTGACATTAATACTGTGGAAGACATAACAAAATCCAACAAGGATCCAAACATTCTTTTGCATCAATAAAGATGTTTTAATTAGGATCGGTGTGCAGGTTCTACAAATGTACTTTCAAATGATGTTCTGCTCTTAACAAAGCATCCACTGCACAATGTTAATGGATCTACATCTACTGTAGGCCACATAAATCATTATCACCTTTTACTGCTCTACGATATGACCCAGAGTGGAGCAGTTGGACTTCAGTCACTTTGTGAGTTGACTACTTTATGGAAGTTACTTATTAACTACAGATAAGAATCTAATATGAATACTTTCACTTGTGTTCACGCTGGTTAGTTGTATAGGAGTCAGTAATGTGTGAGGATTTGTATGAATTTGCTTTTCAAGTCTAAAGCATATGCCAAGCAGTGAAAGGTAAGAGATTATCTTAACATTTTTCAACCTTTAATAATGAAGAAATCTGTTGTTGAAACCACAGTAGGTTTCAGGGTTTGTGAGCAGGAAACAGCGGTCGGTACAAACTGTTGGTTACTTACTGACCAAGTGCAACGAAAGTAATTTCCATTCTCATGAAGAAGATTGCAGCTCACAAATAACAAGCTATTTACAGATAAATGTTATGAATATTAGGTGTGGTAATTTGGATATATTTTTTTCTATACAGGAGACATGGCAGAGGCCAGAGGTCATGGTAGGTCACAAGTTTTTTTTTTTTTATTGACTGATAGATTAACCATCATCAACTGATATGGGGAGGAGGGAGATATGTGGTTCACATTTCAATCAATAATACATAAACATTATCATTCACAGACAGACTATGACACCTTTGCTTAAATTTACTTCACTATATCTTTACTGTAGTGTTTTCACCACTGACAGTAAAAAAGGAAAAAAAGAAAATAAATATTTTTCCACAAGAAGTCATCTAGCTTGAATTTGAGCTTGTATATCTGCTATTTTTGAATGGCCAACACAAACATCTAAAATGACACAGATACTTTCCCGGTTTTATGGGTTTTAAAGATGGCATTTGTCAGTTGTGTGTATGTTTTCATCCTCTGTGTGTACTCACCCAATAATGAATTGCTGTAATTGGAGTTCTTGTCATATAGCATCAAATCCCTTTGAAAGTTTTGGCAGAAAATGTGTAAAATATATCCACTTTTTCACTCACTTGGAAAGCATTCTGTGTATTCTGTGCTTTGACATTATAACCTGTTGAACATATTTGGAAATTAATTTAGATATAGAGGACACACAGTTTGACACAGGAATGTGTGTGTGTGTGTGTGTGTGTGTGTGTGTGTGTGTGTGTGTGTGTGTGTGTGTGTGTGTGTGTGTGTGTGTGTGTGTGTGTGTGTGTGTGTGTGTGTGTGTGTGTGTGTGTGTGTGTGTGTGTGTGTGTGTGTGTGTGTGTGTGTGTCTGTGTGTGTGTGTGTGTCATGTAAAGTGTTGTTTACATCACTGCATGTCTTCTTAATTATGAGTATGGTTAAATGAACAGTAATTCTTTCATAAGTCACTAACTGTGTCTTTTCTTTACTCCAGGTGACTTTAAACTCGTCACTGAAGGCTGGGCTGAGGGTAGGACAGGTGGTAATGTCACCCTCCCCTGTCAGCTCTCTCCTGAGACCAACGCGTCTTCCATGACAATCAGGTGGTTTAAGCAGTCAGAGTGTATTTACCTGTATAAGAATGGTCAGGTGATAGAGGGGAGGGGCTACGAGGGCAGACTGACCCTGAACATCCAGAGGCTGGAGGAAGGCAATGTGTCTCTGACACTGAGAGACTGCACACTGAGAGATAATGGAGTTTACATCTGTCAGGTCAAACATGGAGAACAGGAGGATGAGATTGCTGTGGGATTAAGAATGATACCATGTAAGTGACCTACTGTCACAGTGCATTATCATTAACTGTGATATTGTCGCTGTCGGGTGGAAACCTTATCCAAAACTGTGAATGGAAAAAAAGTTCTAATGGATCTAATGTAGGCCTAGTTATTATTTAGCCAAAAGCTCTTTATAATACTTTGCATTGGTTCAACATTTATAAAACCCACGGATACACATATCCACTTAAACCCTAAAGACTTAGTCAAAACGGACCTGAGCTAATTGGCTCTGTACTTGGACCACTTTTTTCCCCTCAATGTGTCTTCCCCAAAATGTCTTCACCAAAAATAGCTATTCCCCCCCCCCCAGAACATGGATGCTGGGGGTTTACATGGTTCACCACTGTCACTTTCACAATATACAAAATTTGCTAAAATAGCCGATCTACAAGCACTTTTGAGCTTGTAGATCCACTATTTTTGCTACTTTTGTGTGAGTGTGACACTTAGTATTATGAAGTAAGGCATTCATTTACGGAAAAAAACCCATAAAAAGTTTAAAAAAAACCCTGAGATACAAGGTTTAAACCCGACAGTATATACAGTATAATTGTGTGATCATGTTTATCTCTTCATGTATAAATTGCACTGTGCTTTGATATGGCTATAAGTGTTTACTGTAATCTGAGAAGAATCTGAAAGAATTCAAAGAATGCGACCTTAGCCCTGCCCCCCTATAAAGATAAAGAGAGGGAGTGCACGCCCACAATTCAACGTCAGAGAGCAAGAGAGAGCGAAAGGCCATTTCAGCCAGGGACAGAGAGAGAGACACACTAGACAAGAGAGCTCCTGCTTCTGTCACAGCCCCAACAGCGTCAATTAACATAGGAATGACCGACCTGGCTGGATGCATATCAATGATCCATTGTGTGACCTGCTAAGTAGTGTACTGTAGGTGTATAGGTTACTGTCAGCAGTGGTGGAAAAAGTACTCAAATATTTTACTTAAGTAAAAGTATCAATACTACAATGCAGAAATACTCTGTTACAAGTAAAAGTCCGGTATTTAAAATTTACTTGAGTAAAAGTACAAGTATTGGCATCAAAATGTACTTAAAGTATTAAAAAAGTACTCATTATGCAGAATGTCCCATTTCCTAAGTGTTCAACATGTATAAAAATCTTTTGAAAATAGCCGATCTACAAGCTCACAACAAGTTGCAAGACCGTGTAGACCGGCTATTTTGAAATAGCCAAAGTATATAGGGGCATCTACACAGAGCAGTCACAACTGCGAGCGAGTGAGGGAGAGAAAGCCACACCATCTTTTGGACAACAGATGTACAAGCGTCAGAAAGACACACAGAGACATTGAGAGAGGGAGGGAGAGAAAGACAGAGAGACAGAGAGACAACACAAAACTTTTCCTCTACAGCGGTCACAGCCGCGAGTGAGGTAGGGAGAGAAAGAGACAGAGAGACAGCAGACAGACAGGGGGAGAGAGAGAGAGAGACACGACACAAAACTTTGCGCACAGCATGGGACCACGCAGAAAACGCACAACGCACAAGCAACGGCAAGAAACGTCGCGTGGCTCGCGCAGCTGCAGCAGCACTCAGAACTTTTAACCAAACGCGGGTGAACGTGTCGCTGCATAAAGAGTGCACGCGCGCACATGGACAGACCTCGCGTATCGATCAGAAACAAACAGTCATTCACACCTCGCTTACAAAAGCATATCAACAGCGTCAATTAACATAGGAATCTCTACACAGAGCAGTCACAACCGCGAGCGAGTGAGGGAGAGAAAGCCACACCATCTTTTGGACAACAGATGTACAAGCGTCAGAAAGACACACAGGGACATAGCACGTAACGCACAACCAGCTGCTACTAATGAGGGTAGAGCGTAGGTTTGGCCGGGTCCCAGCTGTGTAGGAGGCTCTTACGCAGCTGGCGTAGGCTACGCACGACCTGAAATTTCTTAAGTACAACCCGGCTCTTACGTGCCTGCTAAGGTACTGCGCAGCCTGTGTGGAGAGAGGCTCTTACGTGCGGTGTTTGGGAAACGGCACGTAGACCCTTCGTAAGGACCGCACGTAAGTCCCTACGCAGCATCTCTTTGGGAAACGCGGCCAATGAGTGTTCATATGGCTGTGTATGGAAGACATGCAATAATATCCTGCTGTATTGTAACCTTATCAATCACTAGAATAATAATCCAACGTTCATCTAGAGCAGTGTTTATCAACCCTGGCAAACGTCCCAATTTTGGGACGGGGCTACTGCTGAGGTGTGCCGCGCCGTTTGAAGAAGGTTTGAAAAAATATCATATAAAAAAAAAAAAAAAAAAAAAAATCTTTTTTTTTTTTTTTTTTTTTTTTAAACAATAATAATAATCAGGCATGCAAACAGCCCCGAGGTGAAATGGGTGACAAAATGCTGTTTTTTTTCGGGTCAGGTGTCACACTATTGCCCTATTTGGATTCAAAACGGCTAGTGGAAGCTGAAAAGCTACAAGTTTGCATGTCTGAATAATGCAAAAACAGAAATATTTGTTTGCATTTGCTTTTTTTCTCCCCCATATATTTTCATTATAAAAAAGTGCGTATCGTATCGAAATCGTATTGAAGTTGTGTGCCCAATATCGTATCGTATCGTTTCGTGAAATTAGTGTATCGGCACACCCCTAGTGTGTGTATATAGATATACCGTATATATATATATATATATATATATATATATATATATATATATATATATATATATATATATATACCGTATATTTAGGTGTGCCCTGGGATTTTTTGGCTATGCCAGGTGTGCCTTGGCACAAAAAAGGTTGATAGACACTGATCTAGAGTACTGCTGATGATTGTAGAGTGGGCAATTAGACTGGAGCAAGCGTCAGATAAATTATAAGTTGTAGTTGTAACTACTACAAACTATTCACATCCAACGCAAAAATACACCCTTTGCCATGCACTTATTGCCATGCACATAGGCTCACATCTACACCTTTTGTCATTCATATGTATTGATGTTATAACATATGAAATGTAATGTTTTCATAGGTGCTCTGTCACAATGTTTCCGCATTACATCTGCATGCTTTTATAGTGTGTGCGTGTCCACGCATTTCGTGCACGTGCATGCATGTACGCTCCCCCGCTTCTAAAAGTAGCACTACAACACACCCACTCTTACATTGGATATGTTATCCAATTAATTCTTGTTTAATATTACTCCTACATATTTTATCCAAACGTCATGCAAATCGGTACACAGTATCTCTATAGTCATGTGATCAACATGGATCTGTCCGATTTCCCATATTCCACCCTTATTGGCTAAGGTTGGCTTCCAAAGTTTGCAGGATTGGTCCGTTTTGAACAAAATGCCTCAAATCATGAGCGCAGTATGCGATTTCCGTGATTTCCGTGATTTCACGTGCACATTCCCACTAGGCCGAGGAAGAAATGCCACCCTTTTCACATTGGCCTGTTATAGCGCCACCAGCAGGTCTAATTTAGCAAAACACATTTTTGGAACAAAATGCCTCAAATCCTGAATGCAGTGTCAGATTGCCGTGAAAGGCCTAAGAAGAAATGAATCCCTTTTCACATTGGCCTATTATAGCGCCACCAGGAGGCCATAATAACGTACCTGACCTGGCGGAGACCTGTGCTCCGAGGAGCACTTTATCTAGTTTTCCATATAATCACTTTCTGATAGCTTATTGGTCTTTCTGATTTGATTTGAGGCATTTTTATCCTAAACATAATGATCACAGTGTGATTTGGCTCTAGTTACACCTGATGATGACTTCATTGATAACAAGTCATCCAATCATATTAGGAGGATGAATTAAAGCTGCACTCTGTAACTTTCAAGCTATTATTTAATATAATAATTGAGATAGTCAATTAATTTAACTCATTCTATTAATGCATTCCATGTTTCAGGTTCCTTAACAATTAGCAAATTATTAGTGATATTTCTGTTTGTGAATTATCAGTTTTCTAACCATTCCAACCATGTGTTTTCTCTTTTCATGAAAAATGAATGTGAACGTGAAATAGCGAGTGAGTATCAAATCAATTCTACTTAACTCTGTTAGTTAACTCTGTACTTACTTTAAATCTCTTTGCTAAAAATAGCCTATCTACAAGCTCACTGCGACGCGTTTTGAGCTTCTAGATTGGCAATTTTTCTAGATTTTAAGTGACATTATAGTATGATAAAGTAAGGCATTCATTATTAACATAAAGTTAAATTACGGAGATACAAGGTTTCTGCCCGACAACAACGATATGTATATAATTATGTGATCATGTTTATCTCTTCATGTATAAATTACACTGTGCTTTCATATAATGGCTATAAGTGTTTACTGTAATCTAAGTCTTCATTATTTTCCATATAGTCACTTTCTGATAGCTTATTGGTCTTTCTGATGCATTTTGCATTTTGATCATAAACATAATGATCACAGTGTGATTTGGCTCCAGTTACACCTGATGATGACTTTATTGATGATAAGTCATCCAATCATAATAGCAGGATGAATTAAAGCTACACTCTGTAACTTTAATGTCTTTACATATTGCACTAATATGCGCTCTCCCTTAACATACTGTATACAGAAACAAAATAGAGTAGATAGTGTAGAATTGTATAAGCTTACGTTTAGTCACTTCACAAATGGAATTAGAACGTTGTAGAATACTGAATCATTATGATTGATGAAGCAAGCTATTATTTTACATAATAATTGAGATAGTTGATTAATTTAACTCATTATTAATGCATTCCATGTTTCTGGTTCCTTAACAATTAGCAAATTATTAGTAATATTTCTGTTTGTGAAGTTTCAGTTTTCTAACCATTCCAACCATGTGTTTTCTCTCTTCATGAATGATGAATGTAAACGTGAACTAGCGAGTGAGTATCAAATCAATTCTATTTCATGGCCTCCAATGTGTTTTAAACAATTAAACCCTCTATACTTAGTGAAAGAGACCTGAGTTAAGTCTGTACTTGGACCACTTTTTCCCTCTACTCCAAATCTCTTTGTTAAAAATAGCCAATCTACAAGCTCACTGCGATGCGTTTTGAGCTTCTAGATTGGCTAGTTTTCTACATTTTGAGTGACATTATAGTATGATAAAGTAAGGCATTCATTATTAATATAAAGTTAAAATACAGAGATACAAGGTTTCTGCCCGACAACAACGATATGTATATAATTATGTGATCATGTTTATCTTTTCATGTATAAATGACACTGTGCTATAAGTGTTTACTGTAATCTGAGTCTTCAATATTTTCCATATAGTCACTTTCTGATAGCTTATGAGTCTTTCTGATTTGATTTGAGGCATTTTGATCATAAACATAATGATCACGTGTGATTTGGCTACAGTTACACCTGATGATGACTTTATTGATGACAAGTCATCCAATCATATTAGGAGGATGAATTAAAGCTGCACTCTGTAACTTTCATGTCTTTACATATTGCACTAACATGCGCTCTCCCTTAACATACTGTATACAGAAACAAAATACAATAGATAGTGTAGAATTGTATCTCTAAGCTTACATTTAGTCACTTCACAAATGGAATTAGAACATTGTAGAATGATGAATCATTATGATTGATGAAGCAAGCTATTATGTTATATAATGATTGAGATAGTCGATTAATTTAACTCATTCTATTAATGCATTCCATGTTTCTGGTTCCTTAACAATTAGCAAATTATTAGAAATCTTTCTGTTTGTGAAGTATCAGTTTTCTAACCATTCCAACCATGTGTTTTCGCTTTTCATGAACGATGAATGTGAACGTGAACTAGTTGGTGAGTATCAAATCAATTCTTCTTCATGGCCTCCAGCGTGTTTTCAGTTTTACTTCAAGTTTTCACCATACACACACAGAACACACACAGAACACACAGTTAACATTTTTACCACAGAGCTAATAGAGCATGACTTCTTACACAGGAGAGAATTTTTTTTTTTGACCTTCATGCAGTAGGCCTATCACTTGTCTACCAGTAGGTCAGACCTTACCATTTCTCAACAAAAGAGCAGGGAGACCAAATACAACCACCACCATTTTGGTTATAACCACATACTCGAACATGCAGATTGGTCAAAAAACATTTTATTCACAAGAAAGTTACATAGTGTAGCTTAGCCTACAGGTCTACATACCAGAACATAGATCCAGCTCAGAATGTAACCATGTATCCTACAATAATGTGATCATGTTAATCTCTCATGTATGTTTGACTGACACTGTGCTATAGGATCTTCCAGACCCAGTTAAATGGTAGTTAGGCTCACAAATGATCATCAAACGAAAATGATTCTAAATAATGATTGTAGCCACAAACTATAAATAAACTGTAAAATACATGCATACACACAACCTCAGGAACAAGAACACATATTTTCTTGGACTCACTACGTCCCACTCACATCACTCTGTGTGTCAGAGCAGTTTCTGATGTGGTCTGACATGTGATTACATTCCAATCATCACAATCCATCCTATGTGTTTACATATTGCATTAACATGCGCTCTACCTTAACATACTGTTTACAGAAACAGAATGCATGTTAATACCAGATATAAATGATGGCATACTGAGGAAGATTAAATGAAAGAATCAGAAGATTATTATGGAGGATAACAATCTGTCATAGCAGACGAAAATGTTTCTCTCTTAATGTATACTATAGTGTAGAGTTTTATCTCTAAGCTGACATTTAGGGCGGATTCAGACTGGGTCCGATTGATTCGAACCGTTCCCGAGTACGATTGGCCTCTCCCAGCTGGCCAGCATTCACATTGCCCAATATTCTTCCGTACCCGAGAACAGATCATAAACAGTAATGGTAAATATGTGCCTCATGGGGGCGCTGTTGACTATGGGGCTTTGGGAGATAGAGAATGTCATTCACAGAAGAAGAGTCACTTGTCAGAGTTTAGAGTGAATAATAAAGTTTGACTGTGTTCCTGACGTTGTCTTGAGTTATAATAATAACTGAACAACAATACACAACCAAAGCAGTGTGTGCGTTGGTCTTCGAAACCTCAAAATGTAACGTTGTCTCTGTTATTATCAATATGATACTGACGTCACTGACGCACCCTTGGTATTTTAGCAGTGAGTCACAGACTAATCCTTGGTATATTCATCCTAGTGGCAGCGTTACGCTACACATGTGTTTTTTGTTTATGTTTTTTCATGGCTCGCGCTACTCAAACACTAGCAGGATTATTATTTCTTGTCAACATTCAAGTAGAACTATGAGAAGGTATAACCCAGCTAAAATAATGTGTCATTATAAAAATATATAAAGCATATATGATTAGAAGTCCAATTCCTTTTGTTGATACGGATGGCTTCACATTGCATCGTTCCGTACCCGAGTACGCATGATCCGGATCCGAGACTACCTCTGGAGGCGGTCTCGGGTACGGTATGGTGATCCTTTCCGGGGAACGATACGCAACGTTCACACCAACCCAAGTGGTCCGGGGTGCGCACTCGGGACCATAGTCTGAATCCGCCCTTAGTCACTTCAGAAATGTAATTAGAATGTTGTAATTAGAATGCTAAATCTTTATGATTAATGAAGAAAGCTATTATTTGATATAATAATTGAGACAGTTGATTGATTTAACCCATTCTATTATTGCATATTCCATATTTCAGGATCCTTAATAATTAGAAAATTATTAGTAATCTTTCTGTTTGTGAAGTATCAGTTCTCTAACCATTCCAACCATGTGTTTTCTCTTTTCATGAATGATGAATGTGAACATGAACTAGTGGGACGTGAGTATCAAATCAATTCTACTTCATGGCCTTCAGTGTGTTTCAGTTTTACTTCAAGTTTTCACCATACACACATACAGTACATGGTTCTTTAAAAAAAACTTGGTTTAAAAGGTTATACCAAGCTCACAATACGTTACACCGTTGTGAGCTTGTAGATCGGTTATATTTGCACATTTTGTGTGACATTGTAGTATGATGAAGTAAGGCATTCATTTACAAAAACACAAAACAAAACATGAAACAATGAAATACGGAAATAAGGTTTCTGGCCGACAGCAACCAAATATGTACTGTATGTATAATTATGTGATCATGTTCATCTCTTCAGGGGCGCCGATTTATGTCCGCGCTTCTGGGAGCGCAACGCACGCACCCAACGCACGCACGTCGTTACTTTAATGCGGTTAATTTGGTTAATTTGGTTAATTTGGTACCATAAATGTACTCCATGAAGTGAAGATGTCAGTGTTTTTTTCTTTTTCTTTTTTTGTGATGAGTTTGTGATGGGTGCTCTTCATTTCCCCTCGGTGCTTTAGCCCCGAGGCACCCACGGTATCGGCGTATCTCTTCATGCATAATTTACACTGTGCTTTCATATAATGACTATAAGTGTTTACTGTAGTCTACGTCTTCATAATTTTCCATATAATCACTTTCTGATACCTTATTGGTCTTTCTGATTTGATTTGAGGCATTTTGATCATAAAAATAATGAGTGTGATTTGGCTCTAGTTACACCTGATGATGACTTCATTGATGACAAGTCATCCAATCATATTAGGAGGATACATTAAAGCTGCACTCTGTAACTTTCATGTCTTACCCGAGAATTGAACCCAGGTCCACCGTGCAAGTGCTGACATTTTTACCACAGAGCTAATAGAGCATGCCTTCTTACACAGGAGAGACATTTTATTTTGACCTTCATGCAGTACCACTTGTCTACCAGTAGGTCAGACCTTACTAGGCGCTCATCATGTTAATCTCTCATGTAGTATGTTTGTATGACACTGTGCTATAGGATCTTCCAGACCCAGTTAAATGGTAGTTAGGCTCACAAATGATCATCAAATGATCATTTATCAGTTATAAATGAATCAGAAGATTATTATGGAGGATAACCCTGATTCCTGTTGTGTAATCTGACGTTTAGTCACTTCATTAAATTAGAATGTCGTAATTAGAATGCTGAATCTTTATGATTAATGAAGAAAGCTATTATTTTATATAATAATTGTGATAGTTGATTTCATTTAACCCATTCTATTAGTGCATATTCCATATTTCAGGATCCTTAATAATTAGCAAATTATTAGTAATCTTTCTGTTTGTAAAGTATCAGTTTTCAAACCATTCCAACCATGCGTTTTCTCTTTTCATGAATGTGAATGTGAACGTGAACTAGCATGTGAGTATCAAATCAATTCTTCTTCATGGCCTCCAGTGTGTTTTCAGTTTTACTTCAAGTTTTCACCATACACACAGAAAAATAATGGTTCTTAAATGGTTCTTTAAAAAACCTTGGTGTAAAAGGTTATACCAAGCTCATGCGTTACACCGTTGTGAGCTTGTAGCACGGTTATATTTGCACATTTTGTGTGACATTGTGAGCATTTACAAAAACACAAAACAAAACAAAACATAAAAAAATGGAATACGGAGATAAGGTTTCTGGCCGACAGAGTTTAGAGTGAATAATAAAGTTTGACTGTGTTCCTGACGTTGTCTTGAGTTATAATAATAACTGAACAACAATACACAACCAAAGCAGTGTGTGCGTTGGTCTTTGAAACCTCAAAATGTAACGTTGTCTCTGTTATTATCAATATGATACTGACGTCACTGACGCACCCTTGGTATTTTAGCAGTGAGTCACAGACTAATCCTTGGTATATTCATCCTAGTGGCAGCGTTACGCTACACATGTGTTTTTTGTTTATGTTTTTTCACGGCTTGCGCTACTCAAACACTAGCAGGATTATTATTTCTTGTCAACATTCAAGTAGAACTATGAGAAGGTATAACCCAGCTAAAATAATGTGTCATTGTAAAAATATATAAAGCATATATGATTAGAAGTCCAATTCATTCTGTTGATACGGATGGCTTCACATTGCATCGTTCCGAGTGTCTATGATCCGGATCCGAGACTACCTCCGGAGGCGGTCTCGGGTACGGTACGGTGATCCGTTCCGGGGAACGATACGCAACGTTCACACCAACCCAAGTGGTCCGGGGTGCGCACTCGGGACCATAGTCTGAATCCGCCCTTAGTCACTTCAGAAATTAAATTAGAATGTTGTAATTAGAAAGCTAAATCTTTATGATTAATGAAGAAAGCTATTATTTGATATAATAATTGAGATAGTTGATTGATTTAACCCATTCTATTATTGCATATTCCATATTTCAGATTCCTTAATAATTAGAAAATTATTAGTAATCTTTCTGTTTGTGAAGTATCAGTTTTCTAACCATTCCAACCATGTGTTTTCTCTTTTCATGAATGATGAATGTGAACGTGAACTAGTGAGAGGTGAGTATCAAATCAATTCTACTTCATGGCCTTCAGTGTGTTTCAGTTTTACTTCAAGTTTTCACCATACACACATACAGTACATGGTTCTTAAAAAAAAACTTGGTTTAAAAGGTTATACCAAGCTCACAATGCGTTACACCGTTGTGAGCTTGTAGATCGGTTATATTTGCACATTTTGAGTGACATTGTAGTATGATGAAGTAAGGCATTCATTTACAAAAACACAAAACAAAACATGAAACAATGAAATACGGAGATAAGGTTTCTGGCCGACAGCAACCAAATATGTACTGTATGTATAATTATGTGATCATGTTCATCTCTTCAGGGGCGCCGATTTATGTCCGCGCTTCTGGGAGCGCAACACACGCACGCAACGCACGCACGCAACGCACGCACGTCGTTACTTTAATGCGGTTAATTTGGTTAATTTGGTACCATAAATGTACTCCATGAAGTGAAGATGTCAGTGTTTTTTTCTTTTTCTTTTTTTGTGATGAGTTTGTGATGGGTGCTCTTCATTTCCCCTCGGTGCTTTAGCCCCGAGGCACCCACGGTATCGGCGTATCTCTTCATGCATAATTTACACTGTGCTTTCATATAATGACTATAAGTGTTTACTGTAGTCTACGTCTTCATAATTTTCCATATAATCACTTTCTGATACCTTATTGGTCTTTCTGATTTGATTTGAGGCATTTTGATCATAAAAATAATGAGTGTGATTTGGCTCTAGTTACACCTGATGATGACTTCATTGATGACAAGTCATCCAATCATATTAGGAGGATACATTAAAGCTGCACTCTGTAACTTTCATGTCTTACCCGAGAATTGAACCCAGGTCCACCGTACAAGTGCTGACATTTTTACCACAGAGCTAATAGAGCATGCCTTCTTACACAGGAGAGACATTTTATTTTGACCTTCATGCAGTACCACTTGTCTACCAGTAGGTCAGACCTTACTAGGCACTCATCATGTTAATCTCTCATGTAGTATGTTTGTATGACACTGTGCTATAGGATCTTCCAGACCCAGTTAAATGGTAGTTAGGCTCACAAATGATCATCAAATGATCAGTTATCAGTTATAAATGAATCAGAAGATTATTATGGAGGATAACCCTGATTCCTGTAGTGTAATCTGACGTTTAGTCACTTCATTAAATTAGAATGTCGTAATTAGAATGCTGAATCTTTATGATTAATGAAGAAAGCTATTATTTCATATAATAATTGTGATAGTTGATTCATTTAACCCATTCTATTATTGCATATTCCATATTTCAGGATCCTTAATAATTAGCAAATTATTAGTAATCTTTCTGTTTGTAAAGTATCAGTTTTCTAACCATTCCAACCATGTGTTTTCTCTTTTCATGAATGTGAATGTGAACGTGAACTAGCATGTGAGTATCAAATCAATTCTACTTTATGGCCTCCAGTGTGTTTTCTGTTTTACTTCAAGTTTTCACCATACACACACAGAAAAATAATGGTTCTTAAATCGTTCTTTAAAAAAACCTTGGTTTAAAAGGTTATACCAAGCTCACAACGCGTTACACCGTTGTGAGCTTGTAGATCGGTTATTTTTGCACATGTTGTGTGACATTGTAGTATGATGAAGTAAGGCATTCATTTACAAAAACACAAAACAAAACAAAACATGAAACAATGAAATACAGAGATAAGGTTTCTGGCCGACAGCAACGATATGTACTGTATGTATAATTATGTGATCATGTGTATCTCTTAAGGGGCGCCGATTTATGTCCGCGCTTCTGGGTGCGCAACGCATACGTGCGCAAATTTGCTGTTATTTTCCGGGTTTATTACCTTTTTGGGGTGGTTTTGTTACTTTAATGCTGTTAATTTGGTTAATTTGGTACCATAAATGTACTCCTGAAGTGAAGATGTCTGTGTTTTTTTCTTTTTCTTTTTTTGTGATGAGTTTGTGATGGGTGCTCTTCATTTCCCCTTCATTTCAATGTCGTAATTAGAATGCTGAATCTTTATGATTAATGAAGAAAGCTATTATTTTATATAATAATTGCGATAGTTGATTCATTTAACCCATTCTATTATTGCATATTCCATATTTCAGGTTCCTTAATAATTAGAAAATTATTAGTAATCTTTCTGTTTGTGAAGTATCAGTTTTCTAACCATTCCAACCATGTGTTTTCTCTTTTCGTGAATGATGAATGTGAACGTGAACTAGCATGTGAGTATCAAATCAATTCTACTTCATGGCCTCCAGTGTGGTACAGGTCTGGTTCTTTAAAAAAAACTTGGTTTAAAAGGTTATACCAAGCTCACAATGCGTTACACCGTTGTGAGCTTGTAGATCAGTTATATTTGCACATTTTGTGTGACATTGTAGTATGATGAAGTAAGGCATTCACTTACAAAAACACAAAACAAAACATGAAACAATGAAATACGGAGATAAGGTTTCTGGCCGACAGCAACTATATGTACTGTATGTATAATTATGTGATCATGTTTATCTCTTCATCTATAATTTACACTGTGCCTTCATATAATGACTATAAGTGTTTACTGTAGTCTACGTCTTCATAATTTTCCATATAATCACTTTCTGATCAAATGATCAGTTTTCTAACCATTCCAACCATGTGTTTTCTCTTTTCATGAATGATGAATGTGAACATGAACTAGTTAGTGAGTATCAAATCAATTCTTCTTCATGGCCTCCAGTGTGTTTTCAGTTTTACTTCAAGTTTTCACCATACACACAGAAAAATAATGGTTATTAAATGGTTCTTTAAAAAACCTTGGTGTAAAAGGTTATACCAAGCTCACAACGCGTTACACCGTTGTGAGCTTGTAGCTCGGTTATATTTGCAAATTTTGCGTGACATTGTAGTATGAGCATTAACAAAAACACAAAACAAAACAAAACATAAAAAAATGAAATACGGAGATAAGGTTTCTGGCCGCCAGCAACGATATGTGCTGTATATTTAATTATGTGATCATGTTTATCTCTTCATGTATAAATTACACTGTGCCTTCATATAATAGCTATAAGTGTTTACTGTAATCTAAGTTTTCATTATTTTCCATATAATCAATTTCTATAAATAAATATATATGGTGAAAATCCTAGATCTACAAGCTCACAGTGAGCCTGTACAGATCTACAAGCTCACAGTGAGCTTGTAGATCTGCTATTTTCAAAAAGATCTTGAAAAGAAATAGTGAAATAATATTTGGAATATATATATATATATATATATATATATATATATATATATATGTTACAGTATGATTGGACAACCAGGACGATTGAAGAAAGCGCGCTCGTTTTTACCACCCACCCAGCAATTCTGTAGAAGCAACACTAGAGGGAGCCACAAGCCAGGCTTGTGCACAAACATATATGGCCACGACCACACACACACAGTCACACACACACACACACACAAGCGCACACACACGCGCACGCGCTCATGCTTTTTTTGGTTTATTGAAAGCAGGACTGTTAAGATACTTTTATTGTGTTCTGGCTTTTGTTTTACTTTCTCCTTGACACACACACACACACACACACACACACACACACACACACACACACACACACACACACAGTGATCCATGAAAAGAACTATTCTGTCCCTATCGGTTTACAACTCGAACGGCGCTGTGTCGACTCAGCAGAGCATCGGCCGGTCAGCGCGGGCACCTCACGCCTGGCCTCAAGCTCTGCTGAGTCGGCGCGCCTCCGTCATGGACAAGCGTGTGCGTGTGAACGCGTGTTCAGCGTTCCCCTAGCGTAGCTTCCTGGTTGCTATGTGGGGGGGAACAACAAAAGACAGGTCCGCGTCGGCGTCGCATCAAAGCCCCGCCTCGTGGCGCCGCGTTCTCCTTCTCGGAGGAGGAGAAGGAGGACGGTTTATTACGCGAGGCTCGCGAGGAGGAGGAGGCTCCTCCTCCTCCTCCTCCTCCTCCTCGCGAGCCTCGCGTAATAAACCCCCGCCTCGCAGCGCCGCGTCCTCCTTCTCCTCCTCCTCGCGAGCCTCGCTAATAAACCCTGTCTCGAAAAGCCCCGCCTCGCCCCGAAGCCCCGTGCCTAAAAACGAGCGCTCTGTCTTCAATCGTACTGGTTCTCCAATCGTACTGTGACATATATATATATATATACATACATATATATATATATATATATATATATATATATATATATATATACACACACACTGTATATATATATATAAAATATTATTTCACTATTTCTTTTCAAGATCTTTTTGAAAATAGAAGATCTACACGCTCACTGTGAGCTTGTAGATCGGCCAATGTACTGTATAGACGAATCCACAGGCGCGCTGCCTGTAGCTGCCTGTAGGCTGCCATTGCTGCGGTGTCGCGTCCGCGGAGCGTTGACACCACAGCAATGGCTGCGCGCAGGGCAGCGCTCCGTGGATTCGTGTATAGGTTTAAAGTGCTAATGTAGCCTAGTCGCCTCTTTGGGGTTTGTTTTCATAGAACTGGCTGCTTATTTCTCTCACAACATCTGGCAACGACACACGTTTTGCCGTTTCCTCCGTTTACATGGAGAGTGTTCCTGTCTAAACAGACGGCACATCTGATATTTTATTTTGCCGTTTTCTCTAGAGAAAAGGCCGGGCCTTAAATTGTCCTGCAAGAGAGAGATCAGCAGTCACACGCGTGATTGCGAACGCAGCGGAAGGAGGCGCGCCTAAGGCGCGCCTCCGCGCAAGTGGAGCTTACTATGAAACCGTGCTCGGGTTGTGTCTCTCTCTGTGTCTCTGTGTCTCTGTGTGCACTGCCTGTGTGCAGCTCCTCTGACATAAGTAAATGTCCAATTTAGACGTACCATACATCAAATGAAAGGTCTTTGAAAACTGAACACACCTGTCAAGGTTGCGTTTAACCCCGCCCCTTCCCCCGGAAGCCACGCCCCGGAGAAGGCTCCTAAAAACTCCCCATTGAAACCCCATGTTAAATGAAAAGTGCCCGAATCGCTCCGAAACTTTTTCTACCCCCCCTAAGTGGGGGTCTACGAACAAATACCTCGGGCTCGGATTTTGGCTCCGCCCCCCGGAAGTGGGTGAAACAGGCACTTCAAACACTTTGTTGAATTGTTCAAAAACATTCAAAGTTTCTTTTTTGTCAATTTGTATTTTTCTAAGATGCTCCTTTTAACGCAGATTTTTTTTGAATTTTATTTTTATTTTTTCATTGGTTACTTTTTTTTTAACTTTTTTTTTTCATTTTTTTTGTTCATTTTTTTTGTTCATTTTTTTTTTCATTTTTTTTGCGTTCGCTTCCCGCGTTCGCGCGTCTTACTTGTCAGATTTCACAATAGCCTTCTATGAAGTTGGTTGTTATCCAACAGAAAAAGTCTATGCGAGACATTTTTGGCCCCAACGACCCCTTCCAACATTTTGAATACCATTGCAGAGGTACATGCTGCTGTACCTTTGGCGTAAAGGCGTGTACACACTGCAGGATATTTGGTCCGAAAATGCTGTCGCCGACCTTTTTTGGCGCTCGCCGACAAAATCTCCCGATCTGACACAGATCGGCCTTTGATCGGCGAGCTAATGCTCGCTGTGTGTGAAAGGCTCCGCGAGACGATATGGCCGCGATTATCCGCTCTGCGGCGGCTTTCCGACCGTTTTCAGATAACTACCCTGTTAGATATTCAGCTCTGTCGCAGACAGGACATCAGACAATATCATACAGTGTGAAAGGAGTTGAGACCACTCTGCGAGGAGATGCACACTACAGCCAATGGCCGCGTTTCCCAAAGAGATTCGTAGAGATGCTGCGTTGAGCATCTGCGCAGGTTCTACGACGGGTCTTACGTGTGTCCACACAGTCTGCGCAGTACCATAGCAGCCACGTAGATTTCAGGTCATGCGCAGCCTACGCAGCTTGCGTAAGAGCCTGGGACCCGGCGAAACCTACGCTCTACCCTCATTAGTAGCAGCTGGTTGTGCCCAACGTGCTATGGGTTCCCACGTCCACGGCGTTACGTGTCTGCTAAAACTACATTTGGGAGACAGAATGGCGTATCCTACTCTCCTCCTACTTCTGCGAGAGGCGTAGCCCTGCATGTATATATATATATGTATATGTATATATATATATATATATATATATATATATATATATATATATATATACACACATATATACACACACACACACACACACACACACACAGGGCGGGCGGCTCCGCTGCTTCTAGCCCTGGTTCAGAGCGTTAGTGGGTACAGCCACACATGTCCGTAAAGCGTCCGTCAAGTTGCCGTACGGACGCCGGAAGTCCCATCCACTCCCATGTTAAGTTTAAAACCGGAAGTACCGTTCGTTTTTTTTTTTAAAACATGGGAGTGGATGGGACTTCTGGCGTCCGTACGGCAACTTGACGGACGCTTTACGGACATGTGTGACTGTACCCAGAGAGTTCACTAACGCTCTATGCATGAACCCGAAGTTTACAAATTGTACTCTCACGGATGATCCGATCGTCTGATAAAAATATTAAGCATATGCCAAGTTAACTAAAGGTATATAAATGATGCTGAGCTAAACATGTTTCCTTAATTTCGAAGTTTTATAGTTAAACGTTATGATTAAAGTCCCCAGTTCCTCTCACAAAGTGACAGCTCTTGCGCTCGCCATGTTTATGAACGGTTAAAAAAACTTTTGAAAATAGCAGATCTACAAGCTCACAACGCCTCACAAGCTTGTAGATTTGCTATTTTCAAAAGATTTTAATACATATTAAATTTGGGAAATAGGACATTCTGCATTCCTTTACTTTTGGTATTTTAAGTATATTTAATTTACTTGCATAATGGGGACACTTTAGTGTTTTACTTACCTTGCAGATGTCACCTCACCGGTGTAATTTAATTCATAAATATATTATTCAAAAGTTGTATTTGGAGTGGACTGCTTCAGGACATCTGACAGTTGGCTCTGGTATTTTTATGATCCATTTCACTTTCGCAAAGGGTGTTTAAACTGCAGTGTAGCATAGGACAGCACTACGTAGTTTACGTAGGCTTTACGTAGACTTCGTCCAGGAGGTCTTTACGTCTATGCTGTCTCGCGAATGTAGTTTTAGCACACACGTAATGAGAACCTACGACGATGGTGCCTCCTGAAGCCAGTTTAGATGGCACGTAGAGCACACACAGCTGCTACTAATGAAGATAGTGCGTGGCGGGGTTGCTACTGCGCAGGTGCGTGGAGGCTCTTACGCAGCTTCTAGGCTGCGCATGAGCTCAAATTCGTTTGGGAAACCTGGCCATTGAGAGCACATTACAGCCACCGTGGCTATGGAAGGTTGGTGGACCTGACCACAACACACAACGCATAGTTACCGTCCAGTCCTGTTTAAGTTAAACATTATTATAAAACAGAATAAGAGTGAGCGAGCGTGCTCAAAGGGGGGCTGTTTATTTGAGACTATTGCACAGAGAGAGAGAGAGAGAGAGAGAGAGAGAGAGAGAGAGAGAGAGAGAGAGAGAGAGAGAGAGAGAGAGAGAGAGAGAGAGAGAGAGAGAGAGAGAGAGAGAGAGAGAGAGAGAGAGAGAAAGACACAGAGAGCGAGCTGTGTGTGTGTGTGTGTGTGTGTGTGTGTGTGTGTGTGTGTGTGTGTGTCATTGTCTGTGAGTGAGTGTTGCCAGATTTTGCGGGAGAAATAAGCAACCCTGGTTCAGAGCGTTAGTGGGTACAGCCACACATGTCCGTAAAGCGTCCGTCAAGTTGCCGTACGGACGCCGGAAGTCCCATCCACTCCCATGTTAAGTTTAAAACCGGAAGTACCGTTCGTTTTTTTTTTTTAAACATGGGAGTGGATGGGACTTCTGGCGTCCGTACGGCAACTTGACGGACGCTTTACGGACATGTGTGACTGTACCCAGAGAGTTCACTAACGCTCTATGCATGAACCCGAAGTTTACAAATTGTACTCTCACGGATGATCCGATCGTCTGATAAAAATATTAAGCATATGCCAAGTTAACTAAAGGTATATAAATGATGCTGAGCTAAACATGTTTCCTTAATTTCGAAGTTTTATAGTTAAACGTTATGATTAAAGTCCCCAGTTCCTCTCACAAAGTGACAGCTCTTGCGCTCGCCATGTTTATGAACGGTTAAAAAAACTTTTGAAAATAGCAGATCTACAAGCTCACAACGCCTCACAAGCTTGTAGATTTGCTATTTTCAAAAGATTTTAATACATGTTAAATTTGGGAAATAGGACATTCTGCATTCCTTTACTTTTGGTATTTTAAGTATATTTAATTTACTTGCATAATGGGGACACTTTAGTGTTTTACTTACCTTGCAGATGTCACCTCACCGGTGTAATTTAATTCATAAATATATTATTCAAAAGTTGTATTTGGAGTGGACTGCTTCAGGACATCTGACAGTTGGCTCTGGTATTTTTATGATCCATTTCACTTTCGCAAAGGGTGTTTAAACTGCAGTGTAGCATAGGACAGCACGTAGTTTACGTAGGCTTTACGTAGACTTCGTCCAGGAGGTCTTTACGTCTATGCTGTCTCGCGAATGTAGTTTTAGCACACACGTAATGAGAACCTACGACGATGGTGCCTCCTGAAGCCAGTTTAGATGGCACATAGAGCACACACAGCTGCTACTAATGAAGATAGTGCGTGGCGGGGTTGCTACTGCGCAGGTGCGTGGAGGCTCTTACGCAGCTTCTAGGCTGCGCATGAGCTCAAATTCGTTTGGGAAACCTGGCCATTGAGAGCACATTACAGCCACCGTGGCTATGGAAGGTTGGTGGACCTGACCACAACACACAACGCATAGTTACCGTCCAGTCCTGTTTAAGTTAAACATTATTATAAAACAGAATAAGAGTGAGCGAGCGTGCTCAAAGGGGGGCTGTTTATTTGAGACTATTGCACAGAGAGAGAGAGAGAGAGAGAGAGAGAGAGAGAGAGAGAGAGAGAGAGAGAGAGAGAGAGAGAGAGAGAGAGAGAAAGACACAGAGAGCGAGCTGTGTGTGTGTGTGTGTGTGTGTGTGTGTGTGTCATTGTCTGTGAGTGAGTGTTGCCAGATTTTGCGGGAGAAATAAGCAACCAGGTTTGTGAAAACAAGCCCAAAAAAAGCGACTATGAGCACTTTAAGCCTATATACAAATACATTGGATACTTGAAAATAGACGATCTACAAGCTCACGTTGTAGATAGGCTATTTTTAAAGAAGACATTTGGGGGGGGGTGTGGAATATTTTCCAAATCCACACAGATCTTGTATGAGGGTCTATGGCACAACATATTTTCAGAAGGGCTGCGCCTCTGCGGACAAATATTAATTTGGGAGTCCTTGCCATGAAAATGTTTGAGAACATCTGGTTCAAACAACATTAGGAAACAAGGCCAAAAAAGCAACTACACTTTCAAGCAACTTTACAGATAAACAATCCCAAAGTCGCTTATAATAAGCGGACATGGCAACTCTGTCACTGACTGCTTCAGCGGAATCAGCGCACTTGCCGTGCGAGAGAGAGGGAGAGAGAGATAGAGAGGGGGAGAGGCATATCACGGATTACGTCGATTAAAATGAATTGGAATAAACACAAATGTATGTATTGGGTCTGACTCTGGAGATAGCATCCTAGTGAACTATCCTACAGTGTGTAATCCCTGGTCGGGGATCAATCTATAGTGTGAAAACCACAACGACATATGACAGCCGATGTCAAGAAATAAACTCCTGCAGTGTGTAATGCTTAATGATCAGATGACCCCCGAGCACTTTAAGGTCCTGCAGTGTGTACCTGCCTTAACAGTTGGTAACTTCTGTCTGGACAGTGGCTCTCTCTGAATGTTTGTGCAGATGCCTGATTTATCATGTGTGCATTGATTACCTCACAGCTCAACAGGTGTGTAGTTACACCTGCTAGCTCTGAGTCCAATTAGTTTGACTCAGGCCAGGTATGAGTGTTAGACACACACACACACACACACATATATATATATATATATATATATATATATATATATATATATATATATATATATATATATATATATATATATATATATATATATATATATATATATATATCAGCCTGATCTCCAGAGAACTACGTATGTATGCACGGATCCAGTGCACTTCATTCCGTGGATAGTCGCCTAGAAACCCCGAAATTGCGTGCATATGTACGGCGAGTCCCACGGTGGGCGTAACCAGTCGCAACCCGGAAAAACCCGGAAGCAGAGCAGTCCCCACAACAAAATGTACGATTCTGTGCCTATCGGTACATAACTCAAACGGCGCTGAGTAGGCACAAGGGAATGTCGCAACGTTCGGGACGGCAACTCGCTCGCTTTAGCTCGCTCGGTGGCCCCTTACGTGGCGACACTTCCCTTGAGACTGCGCGCCTCCGAAATGGTTTTGTCACAAAGGGAGAGATGTACATATGCACGGAATTTCGGGGTTTCTAGGCGACTATCCACGGAATGAAGTGCACTGGATCCGTGCATACATACGTAGTTCTCTGGAGATCGGGTTGCAATATATATATATATATATATATATATATTTACATATAGGACAGAAAACCTCCCACTGCTTCTCTCTTTTATTTTCTGCAGAAAATAGAGTGACATCATTATACACACAAATCAGTAATTCAGCTTATATTATTTACACTAAATTTATACAAAGTCTGTATTTATCTGATGTGTTCAGATTATTTGAATCTGCATGCCTGTTCTTCTTCATGTAGCCTACATGTATTCAAGACTGACGATGATTTAATGCTAAATGTATTATCCAGTCAGTATAAACATGACGATAAAACACTTTGAAATCTCTCCATGTAGATGTAACTAAAGCTGAAGCTAAAGCTTATCTCAGCAATGAGACAGCAGAGCAGAAGGGTAGAAGAAATCATTCAGCTCATGTACTTGGTAAGTGCGCGCACACACTCACACACACACACACACACACACACACACACACACACACACACACACACACACACACACACACACACACACACACACACACACACACACACACACACACACACACACACACACACACACACACACACAATGTTAAAATGGCTGCAGTTAATCTAAACGTGTATGTGTTCTATATGTTCTATAAAAGCAACACAACATGAAATGACCCAGGATCAGAGACAGCTGTTCCTGGATATGACCCCGGATCAGCAGGTCCTACTGACGGAAAAACACCAAGAACTGAAGAAAAGTCATGAACTCCAGAGAGAAAAAGACCAAGAATTGGATAGAAGTAATAAACTACTGACAGAAAAAGACAACCATCTGGAGGAAAGCAATAAACTACTGACAGACAAAGACAGTCAACTGAAGAAAAGTAGTAAACTACTAGCAGAAAAAGACAACCAACTGGAGGAAAGAAATAACCAACTAACAGAAAAAGACAACCAACTGGAGGAAAGCAATAAACTACTGACAGACACAGACAGTCAACTCAAGAAAAGTAATGAACTCCTGACTGAAAAAGACCAAGAATTGGATAAACGTAATAAACTACTGACAGAGACAGACAGTCAACTGAAGAAAAGTAATGAACTACTGACCGAAAAAGACCAAGAATTGGATAAACAGAATAAACTACTGACAGAAACAGACAGTCAAATTAAGAAAAGTAATGAACTACTGACAGAAAAAGACAACCAACTGGAGGAAAGAAATAACCAACTAACAGAAAAAGACAACCAACTGGAGGAAAGTATTAAACTACTGACAGACAAAGACCAACAATTGAATCAGAAAGATGAAGAGCTGAAGATGAGGAAAAGGGAATGGGATGATGTCATCACTGAAAACAAACAGCTTGGTGAGAATGGGATTATAAAAAAATACCTAATCTCTCTATAATATGGTGTGGTGGTTCATCAAAACATAAATACTGCAAATCTTCAACCTGTCATTGCAGCTCAGCAGATCTGTGATCTGAAGACTGAATTAGAGAAACTGAGGACAGAATCAGACAAAAAGACTGGTCAGTAACCTGAAATATATCTCCTTTATGTGTGTTGAAGACATTAGTAAGTTGATAAATAGTTGTCTTGTCTTATAGAGAGTGAGTATACCTCTACAGCAGATCCCAAGCTACCAATCAGGAGATGGAGCATCAACATTCCTCCAGGAAGTTAGTAATCAAAAGTACAAAGTGCTGTAATGTACAGTACATTCCGGGGCATTTAATAGCCCATTAACTCCTTTCTTTTTTCTATTGTCAATAAAATCACTGTTTATGCTGTGTTGCAGAGGATGGAGAGAACACTCTTCCACTGAGGAGGACACGCAGTATGGAATGGCTTCCTCCAGACAGTGAGTCCATGTTACTCCTTCATTGTCTCCGCCAGGCCGAAAGGCATGGCGAGAGAGTATGTTTTCGCCCCTGTCCGTCCGTCCGTCCGTCCGTCCGTGTGTCCGTCCGTGTGTCCGTCCGTGTGTCCTGTCTGTGTGTTAGCAGCTAATCTCTGGCACCGTTGGCCCGGTCGCTCCGAAACTGTGCACACACACTCCCTGGATGCCAATTCAGAACCTCTGCCCCAATTTTTTCACATGGGCCTGTTATAGCGCCACCAGGAGGCCGATTTGTGCAAAACCCTTTTTTTTAACATTACTCCTACAGATTTTATCCAAACGTCATGCAAATCGGTACACAGTATCTCTATAGTCATGTGATCAACACGAATCTGTCCGATTTCCCATATTCCATCCTCATTGCCTATGGTTGGCTTCCAAAGTTTGCAGGATTGGTCCGTTTTGAACAAAAAGCCTCAAACTATGCACGCAGCTTGCGATTTCCGTGAATTTTCACACGCACATTCCCACCAGGCCGAGGAAGAAATGCCACCCTTTTCACATTGGCCTGTTATAGCGCCACCAGCAGGTCTAATTTAGCACAACACATTTTTGTAACAAAATGCCTCAAATCATGAATGCAGTGTCTGATTGCCGTGAAAGACCTAAGAATAAATGGCACCCTTTTCACATTGGCCTATTATAGCGCCACCAGGAGGCCACAATAACGTACCTGACCTGGCGGAGACCTGTGCTCCGAGGAGCACTTTTTCTAGTTGAAACTGTACTTCAAATGTATCAAACTGCAGTCTTACATGAATTCTTAAACTTAATTAATAAGTCATTAATACAATAGTAACATTATAGATAGATAGATAGATAGATAGATAGATAGATAGATAGATAGATAGATAGATAGATAGATAGATAGATAGATAGATAGATAGATAGATAGATAGATAGATAGATTAAAACAACTGAACCATTAGTTAAAAGAACGTTTACCACTAATCACTTTCAATATATCATTACTCAGTTCAGCTACACTAATTCAATATTACTGCAACTGTTTCTACCCATTGTGCAGCTACAACACCTGCACCACCAGCAGAGCCAAAGGTCGTGTTGGAATTTAAAATACAGCAAACCTTCACACCAGCACTTGCAGACACATCCTCACCCGCATTCCAGAGCTTAGCAACCCAAGTAGCTTCAGCGGTAAGTCCATTATGATGATGCAGAGCCTGTCAAAACATACAGTACCCAATGTTTTCAGTGATTCCTCATGTCATGCATTTTACTATAATATTGATCTCTGGTAAAATGTATAATAATTTTGTTTAAAAAGAAACATACTGTATGGAAATGTTTAGCTTTTATTGTAAAATTAACAAATAACAAAACAACTTAAAATGATTGAAGTTTTATAGATTTTGACAAACATCTTCCTCCAGCTTTAAACATGAGAAGAACATTCTTATTTGTTAATTTAATGTAAATCTATTGATCATGAACCATGAAATGAACTTGGTTGAATAATAATGATTCTTTTACAGTTCCTCTGGAATTATTTCCGTAATTATTTCAATGACTGATTTTTTGTTTACAGTTGGACAACGTCTATAAGACAAAGTATTCTAATTTCAATCGCACAGTTGTAACCGGCTTCAGGTATGCACCAATGGTTTTTACTGTATTAAATATATCTATTTTTGTCTCCGCCAGGCCGAAAGGCATGGCGAGAGAGTATGTTTTCGCCCCTGTCCGTCCGTCCGTCCGTCCGTCCGTCCGTCCGTCCGTCCGTCCGTCCGTCCGTCCGTCCGTCCGTCCGTCCGTCCGTCCGTGTGTCCTGTCTGTGTGTTAGCACCAAATCTCAGGCACCGTTGGCCCGGTCGCTGCGAAACTGTGCACACCCACTCCCTGGATGCCAATTCAGAACCTCTGCCTCAAATTTTTCACATAGGCCTGTCATAGCGCCACCAGGAGGCCGATTTGTGCAAAACCCATTTTTCCCCATTACTCCTACAGTTTTTAACCAAACCTCATGCAAATCGGTACACAGTATCTCTATAGTCATGTGATCAACCCTGATCTGTCCGATTTCCCATATTCCATCGTCATTGGCTAAGGTTACCATCCAAAGTTTGCAGGATTGGTCCGTTTTGAACAAACTGCCTCAAACCATGAACGCAGCTTGCCATTTCCATAAAATTGCACACGCACATTCCCACTAGGCCGAGGAAGAAATGGCACTTAAAACTTTTCACATCAGCCTCATGGTGGCGCTATAACAGGCCGATTTGCATTTTTAACTATAACTGCACCGATCTGAGTGAAACTTTGCACGCCTACTCCCTAGAGGCCAAGGAAAAACATCTGCACTGCATTTTTCACATCTGCTTTTTACAGCGCCACCAGGAGGCCGACTTATGTCAAATACATTTTTGGATATTAATCCTTCAGATTTTATCCAAACATCACGCACATCGGTACACAGTATCTCTATAGTCATGTGATCAAGACGCATCTGTCCGATATTTCATATTCCATCCTGATTGGCTAAGGTTGACTTCCAAAGTTTGCAGGATTGGTCCGTTTTGAACAAAATGTCTGAAATCATGAACGTGGCGTGCGATTTCCGTGAAAATTTGCACGCACATTCCCACTAGGCCGAGGAAGAAATGCCACCCTTTTCACATTGGCCTATTATAGCGCCACCAGGAGGCCACAATAACTTACCTGACCTGGCGGAGACCTGTGCTCCGAGGAGCACTTTTTCTAGTTTATTAATTGATTAACACATAATTGATTTGTACCTTTTAATGTAGTCATAAATAACAAGAATGTTGATGCAGTAAAATTAATAACAATAATATTTTTTTTATTTTTATTATAATGAAAAACAACTTTTCGACATCAATTTCACAGCTCAGGATCAGTAAAGGTGCAGGCTGACTTAATTTTCAACCAAGAGGCAAATGCCACAGTACCAGATGCCACTTCTGTGACTGATACTCTCGTGGAGGCTGCATCCAGCTCTAATTTCTCCCTTCCTGTGAACACATCATCTATTGTTGCCACTGGTAAGAATTGCTGACTCAACCGATTATAGCTCCACCAGTCATTGCAACTTCACCACGACACATTGCAACTTCACCACGACTCAATGCAACTTCACCACGACACTATGCAACTTCACCACCAGTCAATGCAACTTCACCTCCAGGCATTGCAACTTCACCACCAGTCAATGCAACTTCACCTCCAGTCATTGCAACTTCACCTCCAGTCATTGCAACTTCACCACAAGTCAATGCAACTTTACCTATAGTCCATACAACATCCCCACCAGTCACTGCAGCTACTAGCCCCGGTAAAACAAACGAACCATTAGTCAAAAGAACTTTACCACCAATTACTTTGAACAGTGGCGTGCACAGACATTTTGAGGGGCAAGTGCTCAAGTAAAAAAAAGGGTGCCTTGTGCGGCGCGTGGAACCGGCAACATTATTGTCTCCGCCAGGCCGAAAGGCATGGCGAGAGAGTATGTTTTGCCCCCTGTCCGTCCGTGTGTCCGTCCGTCATTCTGTCTGTGTACAGCTAATCTCCGGCACCGTTGTCTTGATCGCAGCGAAACTGTGCACACACACTCCCTGGATGCCAATTCAGAACCTCTGGCACCCTTTTCACGTTGGCCCATTATAGCCACAAAAAAAGAGGCCACAATAGCCTACCTGACCTGGCGGAGACCTGTGCTCAGAGGAGCACTTTTTCTAGTTTTGTGATCATGATGTTCTTTCTATTCATTCTGGTGATTAATTCAGTTATATGTCATGACTTAAAATATGAATAAATAAATAAATAAACAAACACTAAACTTAATTATGGTTATAAACAAAGGCAACCTGAGTGCTCTTTAGAGTTCATAAAGAGACAACAACCAGTCCAGGAGGTGAAGAGGTGCTCACAAAGTCAAAAACTAATCATAGATGAAAGGAAGCCTGATGGGCGAACTCCAAGAACACTACCGACGAGCAAGGACGTCCTTGTTCGTCGGGAGTGTGCTTGCCTGCTTGGAGTTTGTCTTCTTTGTCATCTTTGTATGGTTATCCATCCATGGAAATCCAACTGAAATTAAGACTAATGTAAGACTGAAAAGTTCCTATGCCTAGCAGTAGGGGAAGCGAGAGAGTAAGGGAAGAAAAGGAGAGAGAGGAAAGGGAGAAGGAGAAAATGTTGTTGTTGTACTGAGTTTACCGGTTGTACACGTTGAATGAAGACAGTAAAAAGTTGATATTCTAAAGAGACTCCTCGTTCTTTATATAGCACCTCAAGTGTTATACTAATGAGGGTGTGTGAATGAACACACTACCATACAATGTAGGTCATTAGGTGTGACCGTCCATTTGGCCTTCCATTTGCTGTCAGAACGATCCCAAAGTGTCTCTTCAGACTGAGATTAGACCATAATAATTTTGACAAAGACCCTGATGTCAAAAACCACACCCCCTGGGTCACATAAGTGTTTTTCACATTCAAAATCCCATAGGCTTTTTTTTTTTATCAATTTGACTCATTATGGTTATGAAGCATCAACTGACTGTGAAAAGGTACTAAATTATCCAAAGAGTAAGAAAATTAAGGGCCGCCTACACATCGACTACAATTCTCAGACTTAAACATGATCTAACAACTACACATGAGGCTGGCACCACTGGCGCACATAATCGGCGTCATGTTGTGATGCATAGGATTTTTTTTCTTTCTGTAGGACAGTGGCATTGTGAGTTCTCAGTTGTTAAATCAAACAAACTAAATAACACACAAACAAATGTTACATCTAAGGAATCTCAAGAATGTTTTTGACGGAACGTGACGTGCTTCATTGGAGACGGTGAATAACGTGATTTCCTGACGTGATTTCCTAACGTAGTTTTTAACGGTTAATTCAATTTTCTCCGAACACAGACTGTATCAAATACAAATAATTATAATAAATGATACAGAGCTATTTCACTGACTGAATCACCGGCCTAATTTTTTATCTATTCACCTTCTTACGTGATTTAACCCATGTCCAGGAGCATTAGGATTTACTGTAGGTACTCTATAGGGACCATTTTACCATAACACTTTTTTTACTTTATGTTTTACTTTACTTTCATCATTGGCTACATACTGTAGCTGAATCTCTTTCCCTCTCTTTGGTTTCCAGTCCAACTGGACAGTTTTATCGATATCTGTGACTGTTCTTTTGCAGTGGGAGGAGAGACCACAGATGAAGACTCCACTCTACCAATGAGGAAGAGAGAAAGCATGGAATGGCTCCCTCCATGTAGTGAGTCTATGATGTTTTTTCAAATAAAGTTCGGCAGGGGAACATTATGTGCGCATTATTTTATGACCATTGTTAAATGGTACAATCAAATATTTTCAACATGTTTAACATCTTGTTCGCAACCATATTAAAGCGTCTTATTGAAGGTTTAAACATATTCAATACAGAAAGAAAAATTGATAAACTTGATGTATGGAGTTAAGTTACTGGAATTTGTCTGCAGATGTGCCGTTTTACTATTTGTCCCCATTTTCTCTCCCAATTTGGTCATTGCCAATTCTACATGTGCATTGTTTTCCACATTGCTGGCAAATCCCCCGCTGTTGGTCTAGGGGTATAGACTGCCATAATCTCTCAAGACAGATTCTGCAGAATTTGAAAAAAAGTTAAAAAATATATATATATTTTATATGTATATATTTTAGCGGACTGGGTTCCCAGATTGAGACTACCATGGTGTCTCCTCCAATACACATGGTCACCAGTCACTTCTTTACACCAGACAGGAAGGGGTTTTAAGGGTTGAGCGTAACATGCAGTGGTTCTTGCTATAACTTCAGATTTGTCTGGGGCACCTAAATCATCTGTGATGTCATATAGTCGTTGCATATAGTTACTGAATACTGTGTTATATCTGGTACAGTTTTATAATTTCTTCCATTGTTTTGTGCTTCAGTGGCAGCAGACAGCATTTTGGACTCACCAGTGTCTCCCACTGCATCTGAGCTGAGACTGGTGCTACTGGGGAGGACTGTAGCTGTGAGGAACGCAGTAGGAAACACCATCCTGGGCAGGGAGGTGTTTGGTGCTGAGGCCAGCTCCTCTGAACTGAGCCAGAGGAGTAGGAGGAGAGAGGGGGACGTCTGTGGGAGACGGTTGGTGCTGGTGGACACTCCAGACTTCTCCGGACTCTCACCAGAGGACTCAATGCAGGATGTGGGGCTGTGTGTACGTCTGATGCAGAGAGAGCTGGAGGAGAAGAACAGAGAGATGACAACACTGAGACAAACATTAACGGAGAGCCACAGCCGTTATTCAGTGCTGGAGGAGGTGTATCACAACTCACTCGAAAAACACCTGAATTTACTGGAAAAACTGCCATCAGATCGTGAAAGGAGTACACATGAGGGGGAAAGAGAGGAGAGCCGATGCTGCTTAAAGTAATACTAGGTAACGTTTTCAACAAAACTAAAGTTAAATTGTATATCTTTTGTGAGTGGCAAAAGTTTCACAACACCCACTCCATGAATTTCACCCCCGGAAGCCTTTTATTTATATATTTTGTATTGAACGCTGTCGGGGGGGACTTTCCCGGGAAAATGACGTCATCTGGCCAGAAAACGGAACTACCGCAACGGTTTCCTGTTTGGCCAGGAACTACCGCGCTAATAACAAAAAGGAACCTCACGCTGATTTTAAGAGAATGTAGGATTGGAAGATAAAAAAAGAACAGAAAAAGAAAGCACAGCTCATGGTAACTAATGCTCCACTGGCTAAGAGAAACGATCCACAGATAGTATAAAACAATTAAAAGATTGCTTTTTGAAACGCTTCCGGCTTCCGGTGAAAACAAATGGAATTTTGGGTAATCGAGGACTACGTAAATTGTATGCAGTGACGGTAGTGACCAGCAGAGGTTGCTAAAAATCGTTATTTGTGAATCTGCATTGTACAACTTTAATGTTTAGCTGCTGTACAGGACAGTCAGCCTATGTCATTTTGGAAGACCAAAATTAAATGTGAAACTGTATTACCTTTTAACTAAAACATTATGTTCCACTTGATTGATTTGATTGATTGAAAAGTTTATTTCGAATATGGCAATTTAAAAAAAAAAACAATATAACAAATGAAAGCAATTAATTCTGATTAACAGAAAATGCATATTCGAAAAGGAGTGAGAAGAAGCATAACTTATTGCTCCCACCCCTTCATCATCAATAATAAATAACACACAAACTTCCATGCTGGTCCACTTCTACCAACAGTAAATACTTCCGTGATATGTGATATATATACGCTTACTATACATCATGCATACAAAATCCATCCATATACATCCTTACATCCATACATACATACCTACATACATACATACATCCAGGACATACATGTACATACATACATACATGCATACATACATCCATACATAAGCACACCATACATACATTTACACCAATACAAGTACATACAAAACAACTATACTTACAATACATTTTCTATAATAAACTAAAGAAAGAAAAAAAAAGAAACCTAGAAAAAACAGTACCTAGTGATATCCAGCACCTTCTTCATCCCTATACCTCATGAGTATCATGTCTTTATGTTTTTTTTTAAACTGTTTGAAGTTTACACATCTTTAAATCTACCGTAAAATTATTCCATAGACTCACCCCAACATTGGAAATACAAAAACTTTTCCCCGTCGTGCGCCTATAGTGTACTTTAAGATTACATTTCGATTTTCCCCTTAAATTATAATCCCCCTCCAGTGCTCCAAACAATTTCTGTATGTTACTTGGTAATAACATATTATAAGCCTTGAACATAATCTGTGCTGTTTGGAAATCAACAATGTCAGCGAATTTCAGCAATTTTGACTGTAAAAATAATCAGTTTGTATGCTCCAGATAACCCACATTGTTAATTATTCGAATTGCTCTTTTTTGTAGGGTTGTTATTGAACCTAATGATGTTTTGTAATTATTCCCCCAAACCTCTACACAGTACTGCAAATAGGGCAGGACTAAGGAACAGTACAACGTATGAAGTGATTTCTGATCCAATACCTTCTTGGCTTTATTTATAACTGCAATACTCCTTGATACCTTAGTTTGTACATGTTTAATGTGTGATTTCCAGTTTATTTTTTCATCTATGGTTACCCCCAAAAATTGTATTTCCTTTACTCTTTCAATTTCCACCCCATCGATTTTGACCTTTACCTGTGTGTTTTTCATGCTATTGCCAAATAATATTATCTTTGTCTTTT
This sequence comes from Gymnoscopelus braueri, assembly GCF_963280865.1. Taxonomy (NCBI): domain Eukaryota; kingdom Metazoa; phylum Chordata; class Actinopteri; order Myctophiformes; family Myctophidae; genus Gymnoscopelus; species Gymnoscopelus braueri. The sequence continues at coordinate 16,097,829 of NC_137613.1, forward strand.
TCACATTTAATGACAGTCTGTTTCTGTCGAACCATAATTTTAATTTATTCATTTCTGCATTTATATCCGCAAATAGCACAAAATGTAAAACTTTGGAAACTTCACACATATCATTAATGTACAAAATAAAGAATTTGGGACCCAATACTGACCCCTGGGGGACTCCACAAGTAATGTCCAAGCACATGGAGGAACAATCACCCAGCTTCACAAACTGCTGTCTCCCACTCAAATAACTTTTGACCCAATCAAGCACTATTCCCCTAATACCATATCTTTCCAATGGTTGATTGTGTCAAACGCCTTTTTTAAATCAATAAATACTCCAACTGCATATTGTTTCTGGTCTATAGCACTAGTTATTTCTTCCATTGCCTCAATAATTGCCATTGATGTTGATCTATTTGATCTAAACCCATATTGATTTTCGGCAAGTATTTTGTTCTTTTCTAAAAATTTGTCTAATCTATTGTTGAAGAGTTTTTCAAGTATTTTTGAGAATTGTGGTAGTAATGAGACCGGTCTATAATTTGTGAAGTGATGCTTGTTCCCCGTCTTGAATATAGGGATGACCTTAGCTATTTTCATTTTATTGGGAAATGAACCAGTTTGAAAAGATAGATTACAAATGAATGATTAGAGATGCCCTCAATTACCTGTTTAACTACTGTCATGTCAATGTTATTGAAGTCTGTAGACTTTTTATTCTTACATTTATTAACAATATCCAAAATTTCATTTTCATGTACTGCAGTAAGAAACATTGAATATGGATTTGTTTCTGTTAAATGTTCACCATGTGACCCTGGATCAGGGATTTGACTTGCTAAGTCAGGTCCTACATTTACAAAAAAATCATTTAAACTGTTTGCCTCTTCATCCATATTATAATTCTCAATATCCTTATCAATGAAGTACATAGGAATACTATTCTGCCTAGAGCCATTTCTTATAACATTATTTAAGATACTCCATATTTCTTTAATATTATGTTTATTTTCATCTAATCTCCTTTTATAATAGTCTTTCTTGCTTGTCCGTATAATATTAGTTAATTTATTTTTATATCTTTTATATTTAACTTCAGCCTCTTTAGTTCTCCGTCTTATGAATTCTCTGTAAAGTGTGTTTTTCTTTTTACAGGCATTTTGAAGTCCTTTTGTAATCCATGGACAGTTACTAAAATTTAATTTTCTACAATATTTTTTAATTGGACAATTTTTGTCATATAATGAACTAAATATTTTTAGAAACGATTCATATGCAGTATCAACGTCTTTTTCACAGTATAATTCATCCCAGTTCTGCCTCAATAATTGATTTTTTAACAAGTTTATGGATTCCTCTGATCTTATTCGTTTATATTCAATTTGTCTATTAATATTTTTCCCGTAATTTTTATCATACACAATAAACACTGGTAGATGGTCACTAATGTCATTGATCAGTAATCCACTCATTGCGTTATTTTCTACATCGTTAGTAAATATATTGTCAATAAGAGTTGCACTATGGGATGTAAGTCTGCTGGGTCTGGTGATTTTTGGAAATAGGCTCATGCTATACATTAAATCTATAAATACATTAGTACTATTATGATTATAGGGATTTAAAATGTCAATATTCCAATCCCCACATAAGAACATAGTTTTGTTAATTATTTTTGAGAACATACTTTCCATCCACTCACTGAACATATCTATGCTGGAATCTGGTGCCCTATATATACAGCTTATGATTACATTTTTGTTAATTTCCTTGCAGATTTCAATTGTTAGACATTCCAGTAGATTATCAACCACAGTTGTCATTCCATCAATAATCCTAAAATTTAAAGATTTTTCAACATATATAGCAACTCCTCCATAGCCATTGATTTGTCTGTTGATGTAAGTGAATTCATATCCATCCAATTCAAAGTCTATTCCTTTTTCAACACTTAACCATGTTTCCGTTATTGCTATTATATTGAATGGCTGTGCAAAAGTTAGTAGATAGTTCTTAATGTTCTTAAAGTTGGCATATAAACTTCTGCTGTTGAAATGAATAATAGATAGCTTTCCCTCCGATTTGATGTTCTGATTGTACTGATCGTCCGTATAGTAGTAGCAATTGTTATTAATGGAAGAGAAACATTTTTTGTCCGGGTCTATATCCTGTTCCAAGTCCAGTACATTATGCTCAGTGTATTCAAACGGTTTAAGTTCGAGATGTTCATGTTCACTTATCCTTTGTGTTATGTCATTATTATTTCCTGATTTAGACAAAATGTTCGTGGTTGTCATGGTTGTGTTTTGTTTGTTATTACCTCCATGCAGTACAGTCATCCAGTCCATAACAAAACACTCGATCCATGGTCCAATATGATCCAGTTCTTACAGGCCCGACCATGGTGCTCACTGATGTTTGTCCAGTTCCTCGATGCTTCTGATACACAGTACTTTGGCCTCCTCCGGTTCTCTGTTGAGTTTGATGTACACTTTGCAGTTGGTGGTCCATGTAGCTTGGATCTTTTTTTCTTTCCTCATGAAACGTGCTTTCCTGGCGATGTCAGCGTTGCGTTTGGTGAGATGCTCATTGAGGTAGACGTCTGATCCCTTCAGTTTCCTTCCCTGTTTCATCAGTTCAATTTTGCGTTTTCTATTAACAAATCTCATGATGACAGTTGATGTTTTGTCCTTGTCATTTCTCCGTGGGAGAGTGTGGCAGGCCTCAATATCCTTGCAATCCAACTCGATCCCTCTGGTATCAAGGAATGCAGCTACCTGTTGCTCCACAGAGATAGCATCCAGCTCATTTGGCTCATCCCCGTTGTTCACGGTCGCCGCCTTGGCATACGACCTGGGTTTGATTTGGAGCCCTGTGACAATAACGTCATTCATTCTGGTGTATTGTTCCAGATCTGCAACTCTGGTCTCCAGGTGTTGGAGTTTCTGGTCCTTGTCCGCATTCTGCAGCTTCAGCTGTTTCACCTCAGCCACCAGGTCCAGGATGGTTTTCTGCTGCTGTTTCATTTCAGCAATCTCGGCCGACAAGAATTCAATTGATTCCTTAATCGACTCGCCATCCTCCGTTGTGAGTGTCTTCTTGGGTGGCATCTTTTATGGCAGCAATGATTTACTGTATAAGCCCAATTCAAAGTTTAGCGCATCGCGCGCCTCCCGTGCTTCTGCTGCTGCTGTTGCAAGAACGCTCGCCCCAAAACGTCACCGAACTTACTGTACGTAAAGGTCATGGTATCAAACATTGAGAGCCATTGTTAGCTTACAATACCAATATGTTCCAAAATTAACTATGATGGTGTGCGTATATACAGTACAAGATATCTACTTGGTAATTTGAGTATGTGTAACAATGTTTTTAATCTTAAATATATGTGACATATGGTTATACTGTATGCAGCACACAGGTAAGCGTTTTAATATAGTGGTGCTAATCCCTGTACAGTTAATCTCATATACTGTAGAGTAGTTCTCATTAGCACATATCACCTGCTTTATCTTTCTTTGCTAAATGTCAAATTAAAGGTAGTGTAAGTGATTTGCAAAGTTTCAAATAATTGCAAAATGGGTCTATGTTCTGATAGTGCTCGTTACTATAGAGTGTCCTGTCCATATAAAGAGTCTCCATGTCTCTCCAGCTCTTTATAAAACAGAAAATGTATTTTGTAGTTTTTTTTTTTTTTTTTTTAGTTTCATTTCCAATTTTATCCAACCAGGACAGAGAACTCAATCAGGATACAGATTAAACAAGTGAAATTGGAAGTGATGACACTAAGAAATGAGCATGCAAAATTGGAACTGAAAACTATACAAATTAAGCTTAAAAATGGGTACTTTCTCCTGATTGGCTGAGATTTTGACACCTACCGAAAAATGTATTTTCTGTTTATTAAAGAGCTGGAGAGACGGGGAGACTCTTGTTACTGAACAAACACTCTATAGCAATGATTACTATCAGAATATAGTATTTTAACCTTTTAACAAAATACTTTTTGTTTTAACCAAAAAATATCACTTACCCTACCTTTAAGGAAGCATATTTATTTATAATGTTTGTAAATCTTGCTTGTAAATATCTTCTGCAGTTTCTGCTAATTCATGTTATGATGATGATAATGATTATTAAACTTTGTTTCATATGAAACACTTTTCATAACTAGTGTTACTTAATAGATCCATTCATACTGTATATTCATTGATATCATTTTGACTGTACATACAGTATATCACTTAGGTCTTCACTTGAAGGCCTTTTGATATTGTACACAATATAAATGTTCGTATTCACTGTTGATTTACTGTTGTAAATACTGTATATCATTGCTACAGTATATCATTTAGCAATAGATTATATGCATTCATATATTCAGTGGTGATAGACTGTACAGTACATTATATGCTCTATATCATTATGTCGTTGGCTAAATTGTGCTTGAGGCTTCTGCTTAGTAATGCATACTGTACCTACAATTTACAATTTAAGCATTTAGCAGACACTCTTAATCCAGAGCAATTTACAGTAAGCAAGGTACCTACTGTATGTATACGTGGCTCCCAACCTTTTCCTCTATTAGAGCCCACTTGAAAATCTTGAGTGTTCCTGACCCCTGACCACTTAACCTGTGTGTATTTTCAGATTTTAATGATCAATCAATTGATTGTGTTCCAGCTTGTATCAATGGAAATAAAGTAGCATACTTTAAGTTCCTATTTATCAGTATCAAGTTTTTAACAATGATAAATGTTTTAATGTTAATGTTATATTATCAAAACAATCTTAGTGTTTTGGCAATTATTCAGTGGCCCATTTGCAATAACCTGATGGCCCACCAGTGGGCCCCGGCCCACAGGTTGGGAATCGCTGTCCTATAAGATTCATTTCAGACACTGTACACACCATAGGTTTCTATATATATGCTCTACACCACTATCTGCTTACCAGGGCTGACCTACAGTATTAATTATGATCCTTTCTTCTGTCCTCTCCTCTGGAGTTTTCCAGACATGAAGATTGAGAAGAACCAGGGTCATCTTAAACCTGGACAATAACCCCCACAGGAGCGATACAGGACAAAGTCTTGTAGTTGCATTTAGCGCTCTAAATTCAGCCTTTTATGTTTTGAATATGTATTTTACGTAATTTTTCCAGCTCCAATACATCTACATGTACGACAGTTTGCCTCATGTTGCTTTGTAATACCTTTAGTATCACTGTACACACAAAAGGCTTTCTGGATAGAATTTAGTGCAGGATTAAAATAAAATGTTGTAAACCCCCTTTAAGTGGTTGAAGGCTGTTAGGGTAGAATTTTCTTTTCTTCTTTTATATATCATGTGGAAGAATGATGTCTGAGATGAACCTCAATCATAATTCTTCTCCTGGGATAATGAAGGAAATGGTTTTGGGACAGTTGTCATATGTTGAGTGTTTTATCTGATCGAGCAGCTGGACGTCTAGTGCGTGCGTGCGTGTGTAAACAAAGATGGAGAGACAAAGTGAGTGTGACAGTGTGAAAGATGTAATAAAAAGAAAATGATGCAAATGAGGCTGAGAGAGAGACAGAAAGACAGACTCTCTGAGAGAGACAGAGAGAACTGAAATAAAGTAAGAGCAGGGGAAACAGAGAGAGAGAGAGAGAGAGAGAGAGAGAGAGAGAGAGAGAGAGAGAGAGAGAGAGAGAGCAACACCATAAGCAAGCCAATAGAAACAGCATCTCAACTACCTCAAATTCACTTCTAAGTAAGTGCAGCTACAGTATAGAGCCTCCTATAGATGTTCTAACCAGTGAGAATGAAGCACCTGACCTGAGCTGTACTGGAATAACACTTTGATATCAGCAGGTAAGGAATATATATGTAGATCTACTTATTATAACCTTTGTTATTTTACTACATACTCTATATAATGTAACCACTTTAAACCTGGCGTCCCCATTTTGGCCTCGTCATCATAGGTGGGATCTACCCATGATCTACACAAATGTCACATCTTGTTATGTGAGCCTGTAGATCATAAGTAGATCTTGTAGATCTGCTATTTTTGCTTTGCATCACCATCATGCTATGACATATAATATAGGGCATAAATGGTTAAAGGCCCAACCAGGGATTGTTTTGAATATATACATTAGTGTCATATTCACATACTGTACAGTCCTACAGATTTTGATTTGTGGATGTAACACTTTTAACGTTCTTAACTCACTGTAAATCAAAATATAGATTTGGTTTACTCCAATGTTTACAAACATGACCAATGTAAACAAACTGCCTCAAACTACAGTTTAAATGTAATGGATTCATTTATTTTCTGTAGCGGTAGTCCTATTAAGAGCTGTGTCAAACAGTCCCAACCTTTTAGAGGTCAGGACCACTTCAAAATCCTGATAGCGATATCCCACCCATCTGACCACTAAAGTGTTAAGTGCTCAGATGGGTGGGCCACGTGTATTTTCAGAACATGTTTGGAATGGAACTAACTTAGTATACTTTAAATTCCTATTAATCGGAGTAACAATGAAAACACATCTTTCAAAGTTTTAAAGAAAAAAAAAGAAAATCCATGACATTCTGTTTGTTTTCTGTTTCATTTTTGGATGTATTGTTATAGTCAGGGGATATTAGCAGAATATTTTCCAATCTTGGAATAAATTCCTTACCAAAAAAGATCTTCGCCAATGTGTTTGTAAAGGTGTCTAGTAACACATCTCACAAAGACTGAAATGCAGTCCCCCTAGGAGAATTTTTGACAGCTCCTTAAAGTTGGGGTACCCACCATAACCTTGGTTTAAAAAAAATCAATTAAAAAAAATCTAAATTTAATTCTGTTTTAAGTAGCATGTGAGGGGTCAAACTAGGGTGTTTTTATGATTCTGAATCCATTGCAACCATTTGTTTTGCACCAAAACCACTCCTTGGGCTAAAAACGGCCATAGCCATCCTTTTCCAGGTATACTTTTTGTGTAAAAAGCCCATTGAGATTGGGCCGTTTTTAGCCCAAGGAGTGGTTTTGGTGCAAAACAAATGGTACTACATGCTACTTTAAACAGAATTAAATATAGATTTTCTTTTAGTTTTTTTTTTAACCAAGGTTATTGTGGGTACCCCAACTTTAAGGAGCTGTCAAAAATTCTCCTAGGGGGACTGCATTTCAGTCTTTGCGAGATGTGTTACTAGACACCTTTACAAACACATTGGTGAAGATTTTTTTTGGTAAGGAATTTATTCCAAGATTTTTTAAATATCCCCTGACTATTATATTATAGTTCTGCCAATTATTTTGGGGCCCACTTGCAATAAACTCAGGGCCCACTAGTTGGGAATGGCTGAACTAGAGCATTGGTTCTCAAAATGGGGTCCCTCCGGGGACCCCCAGGGGTCCTTGAGGGGGTACCAGGGGGTCCCCAGCAAAATGAGTTAAAACAGTGTCACAATCATTTTAACCCCTTTATCCATATTTTATACTTTGGCTATTCAAAAATAGCAGATATAGCTACAAGCTCATAGCGTGGCACTGAGTGCTGCGCTATGAGCTTGTAGATCTGCTATTTTTGAAAATGTCTGCAAATCATTTTTTTCACAAAATTTTTTTTTGTATAATCGTCAGAATGGTTTCCATTTCCATGATTAAATATGGCCTTCTTTGGCCGTATTGGTAAGTTATTTGTCATACCTGTCCTGTGCAATCTTTGTTTACAAAGCATTTTCTTTCTTTTTTAAAAAACTTTTTTTTTACTTTACCAGTGGTGGAAAAAGTACTACATTTCTTTACTTTTCTAGTATCAATACTGCAATGTAGAAACACTCAGTTAAAAGTTGTCCTGTATTAAAAATGCACTTGAGTAAAAGTACAAAAGTATTGGTATCAAAATGTGCTTACGATAGAAAAAAGTACTCATTATGCAGTTTTCAAATGTATAAAATGTATACAAATCTTTTGAAAATAATAGATTTTGTAATAATAATCCAAATCTACAAAGTAACTAGTATTTAAAGTTTTCAAATAATTGTAGTGGAGTAACAAGTGCAATATTTGCCCCTGAACTTTACCGAATGGGTTCCCAGATTGATCATCTCCAGGACAGAAGCCCTGCTCTGGGCACATGTCTGAAAATAGAATAGGTGTTCATGGTTTATATTAGATTAGGCATAATCATGCCAACATGTTTTGTAAAGACAAATATAAATTCAACTCTTACAGTAAGTGTGTACAAACCAAAGCGATATACTCTTCAGAGTTAAATGAATACTGATTGTAATGCATATAGCCTACACTGTAAGCTAGGCCATGAATAACAAATGTGAGAAACACTGTGCGACCACAAGATGGCGCTGCCTGCATCTTCGTTTTAATCAACTCTCCTTGCCTACGTTTCATAAATCATTATAGGAGTTTTAGTAGTGGCAGCAAACCTGATCTTCTTCACTGTTCACCATTCAAGACTGTATTATCCATATACTGTACTAGTGAAGGCTGGCTGATACTGTACATACTGTATATTCATTGTCATACTCACTACTGATAGTAGATAGTCTACATATTCATTCATATATCCCAGTGGTTCTAAAATGTTTTCATGTCAAGGACCCCCACATTAATATGTATTTTGCCACGGACCCACACCTGATTCATTCATATATCCCAGTGGTTCTAAAATGTATTTTGCCACGGACCACCCTCATACAAGATTTGTGTTGGTAAAATGTTTCAAAAATATAAAATGTTTTCCCTCAAGTTCTTTAAAAAAAACAGCCTATGAGTTAAAGTGGTTAAAATGATTTTGATTAACAATCGTTTTTTTTCCCCCAGGCCCCACTTTAAGAACCACTGATAAATCCATTGGTGATACTGTAGCTGTATATTGATACATATAATAGAATGGTAATAGATTTACATTCATACTGCTGTATATATTTATTGATAGAATATTCATGAACATCTAAGATATAGTCAGACACAGATGTCTAGTGTCATGTCATGTTTATTATCCATGTTACATTTATTGATATAATTGATAATTTATCCACGGAGATCCATACAGTTTAACTCTTATCTCCTTGGAAAGACATGTGGTCATTATAAGGACAGAACCACAATAACCGACAAACTACCTCACACACAATGGCTGGTCTGTCAAACAAATAGACAGACAGACATACGGACGGACGGAAACACAACACCCACCCTTGTGGTAGTGTTGGTGACAGGACAGTAGAGGTTGAGGACAGGGTACTTGGGCTGGAGGGCCTGTTAAACAGAAGTGTCAGTCTGGACTGCTGCAAGCTAGACTGAGACTGGAATAACCAGGTGACACTTCACTACTGCAGTGCATACATTTATACACAGGCACGCATACACACACACGTGTGCACGCACTCGTGAGCGCACACACACTCACACACACACACACACACACACACACAAACAACCACACACACACACACACACACACACACACACACACACACACACACACACACACACACACACACACACACACACACACACACACACACACACACACACACACACACACACACACACTCTTACTCTACAACCTCCTGGTTGTGAATTTCACAGAGAGTGTAATTGTGTAAACATTGACCATCCTGGATGATCCTTGGTGGTGAAGTTAACACTCAAGATTTTGCTGTGTGCTGCTATGGTTCTGAACCTTGTTCTCCTTGATTACCCCTGCTTGCAATTCAGGAAATGAATATGACTCTACAGTATGTTTGGACATGTTGTCAGCTAACAGCCTAAAGGTAAAATAATCCACTGCAGAAACCTCAACTATCAATATGATGGATGGAATACTGTAGGTCAATGTTCACACTGTATTGTGGATAAACTGTTGCTCTGCCTCTATCCCAAAACAAGTGGTTTTGGAAATCCTAGGCTGAGAGTGAATGTGCGTGTTGAGTAAACCTTTGATGGGTTCTATATCCAGGCAGTTCTATGCAAGTGATCCTTCACACAATGCTTTGCAACTGGAATAGATGTGATCAAAGATAAATAAATAAGGCGTGATTCAGACTCAGCGGTCTAACAAAAAACATCTGCAGCATGGTGGCAAATTCAAACACATTGTGTGTTTGTGTGGCATTATTTTAATGCACTGAGCAATTGTCCTCGTCATCACAGGGGGTTGGCATTGTACCTGAATGGCCCATTATCTCCTCCTACTGAGTCAGAGTGTAAACTCCACACAGGAAGGACAAGGTACAACACCTCCACAGTATGGTTGAAATGTAATGTTTTGTGCACTGAACAGGGCAGTCCACAGTGCACTGAGAAGTAGAAAATAGACAGTAAGGCCTATATGAACATTTAATCACAGCCCTGCAGCAATATGACATAGACCTACAGTATGGTTGGTGGAAATCTAGTAGTATACAGTACTCACTATATAGAGAGTGTGTAGGAGACATGAAGTACAGTACTCACTATAGAGGGTCTGTAGGAGACATGAAGTACAGTACTCACTATAGAGGGTCTGTAGGAGACATGAAGTACAGTACTCACTATAGAGGGTCTGTAGGAGTGTGACCAGAGTCAATAGAAAGCAGAGCAGGGAGAAGTAATAAGCCAGCTGCCTGTGACACCAGCCTGAAACAGACAGGAAGAGTACAAACTATCATCGTAAACCAATGCAATTAAACAGTGGTGTCCTCATCTCAACCCAACACTACAGGAGTTTGTCATTACAGAGGAGTTGAACTATTCGGGAGAAATCATATCATGTAGCATTTGGCTGGAAAGAGGACCTGCAATACTCTTGGCCCTTCATGGTAAATGTTTGGATACGACTGCTATAAAAAAAAGAAAAATAAACAATCAAAAACCTGAAAATTAAATTAAATTATTGCATATTTATTCCATTCCTGCTGACCCAGAGAGATGTCTTTCATTCTGGCCACTGAATGCACTTAACTTCATGATATTATGAACATACTTGCTTTTCAATTATGGTGACAATTAAAATGTTTCTAAAATGCTGAATTGAAAATAGAGACCAGGGGTCTATACCACGAAAGCGGAATTAAATTATCCTGGTTTGAAAGGCAAATCTAGGTTTGACAAGCCTGCGCTGTTCAGCCTGGTTTATTCAGTTCCACGAACGGCAAGCCGGGCTGAGAAGGAGAGGTTTGTCGAGCCAGGATCGTTAAACCAGGCTGAATGTGAGTTCACATATTCCTATAAAAGACCATCAAAGTCGAATCCTTGAAGAACTTGACCAATCATGGAGCCCAAAACCAGAGTGGCGTTCTTCTCTGTGGCTGAACAGCAGCACTGCAGCAGCTCATGAAATCATACAAGGAAGTAAAATGTATAATAAGCAAGAGAGGAAACACAACCGCAATAAATATAGATCCAGGGAGAAAGCGTGGCAAAGTATTGCAGACAAATTAAATGCACAAGTTGTCCAAAAATATGCAATTAATTTTTATACAATCCATAAATATATAATTCAGTTAGGCTTAAACATAAGGAGTTTAAGTGAATGTTGGAATTATAATTACACACTTAGAATAATTTTCTAATTTCTAAAATCGAAAATCTACAAGTGAAAAGCTTGCCTTTTGGCGGCCGGGGGTCCCCGGTCCACGGGGGTCAACGGGGGGCCGGGGGTCAACGGGGGTCCGGGAGTACCCGGCCCCCCGTGTACTCCCGGACCCCCGTTGACCCCCAACAGAGGTCCGGGGTATACGGGGGTCCGGGGGTCCACGGGGGCGGGGGTCCACGCGGGTCCGGAGGTACACAGGGGGCGGGGGTCCATGGGGGGCCGGGGATCCCCGGCCGCCATAAGACAAAAACATTTCTGGCTTGTAGATCTTCGATTTTGCATAAGAATTGAATAAGTGTGGAAAAACTCATTGGTTTATGATTGGAGTCATTGGACTAACAGCTATTTCACAAAACTTGAAGAACAAGGCACTGGATTAATAAAGCTTGGCTGTTAGCCTGGTCCGGACCAGGCTAACTTCACAGCTAAATTGCCATGGTAACTAAGGCAGGATTGCTTCAATTTTCTTTTGTGAAACAGGATCATGGATAAACATATCCAGGTTTACTGGCTAAGTTAATCTGCCGAGCTAACTCAGCTTTCGTGAAACCGATTCCTGGATAATTTAAGCCAGGATAGCCGATTAAACCCGGTTTATCCCTAATCCAGGTTTCGTGGAATAGACCCCTGGTTTGTTGTTTGTTTTGGCAGAAACAAAACATTTACCGTAATCATACATGAGTTACTAGCACTACTATTACTACTTCTGTTTTTTAAAAACTCAGTTGGACTTTCCACCCGAGGGCAACAAAATACTCTTCATGCAATGGTCGACACATGCACAGGGGTCAGCCAATGTTCATCTTATGTCTTGTAGCTTATGAGGATTGATGTAACTCTATATGATATGTTTGCTACTCAGTAAAATACTTGCCACTAATAAATCACAGGTACAGTGTTACTGCTATCAGTTATTGTTTAATAGCTTGGTGTTTGTCTTGCTGCTATTTCTGTATATTAGACGGAGGCTTAGTCCTGTCTTCACCACTGTTCTGCTCCAGTTGTGACTTAAGGACAGTGGCAGTGGGTGGCAGTGGGTTAGTAATAGTTATTCTAAAGAACCCATACAGTAGATGGTTATCAGTTCTCCAGGAGGTATTGTCTATGATATTAAGCCTAATTAATTATTAATAGCAGAGTTGTGATCAAGGCGCTGTTATGCAAGCCATGGTCTAAGATAAAACCGCACCCTGTCCACACACACATTCATGAACTGTGCATGAATTTCAAAAACATTGTGTGAGGAAGGCAGAGGGATACAATGAGCGATACAATACCACTTATTAAAGATGGTATTATTATTCACCATATGAAGTATTTCCATAACTATTAGCTTCATGTAAAACCAAGCATACTGTATGCTATGAGGATATCTACTGGCAAAGTGTGTTATTATATCCAGAACAATTAGCCAATGCTGCTATAATGAGACTTAATGTCTCTAATAAGCTAAATCTCTGCTACTCTATAAATTGCAGCACTAAAGAATGCTGCTTTTTTTTCTACCGGACACAGCAAAGTAACAACAGGTTGATAATAATGGACAGGTCATCATGTCAGTTCCTGTTGTTCAGACTGCATTGCCACTAAGCATTGAATGAAAAAAAGAAGAGTGAAATCAGGGTCATTGGCAGTTATTCTAGGCTCTGCTGAAATTACTAGGCCTCATAGAAACACACTGCTGACACTAATACTGTGGAAGACAGAACAAAATCCAACACGGATCCAAACCTTCTTTTGCATCATGTTTTAATTAGGATCGGTGTGCAGGTTCTACAAATGTATTTTCAACTGATGTTCTGCACTTAACAAAGCATCCACTGCACAATGTGTCTATAATGTATCTACAACTACCACAGGCCACATAAATCATTATCACCTTTTACTGCTCTACGATGACTCAGAGTGGAGCAGTGAACTTAAACCATCAGTCACTTTGTGACTTGACTTCTTGAAAGTCAATGATTAACTACGGATAAGAATCTAACATTAATACTTTCACTTGTGTTCACGCTGGTTAGTTGTATAGGAGTCAGTAATGTGTGAGGATTTGTATGAATTTGCTTTTCAAGTCTAAAGCATATGCCAAGCAGTGAAAGGTAAGAGATTATCTTAACATTTTTCAACCTTTAATAATGATGAAATCTGGCAGTAGAACCACTGTATGTTTCAGGATTTGTGAGCAGGAAACAGCGGTCGGTATAAACTGTTACTTGTGATCAAGTGCAAAGAAAGTAATCTCCATTCTGATGAAGAAAATTGCAGCTCACAAATAACAAGCTATTTACAGATAAATGTTATGAATGTTAGGTGTGGTAATTTGGATACATATTTTTTCTATACAGGAGACATGGCAGAGGCTAGAGGTCATGGTAGGTCACAACACAGTTTTTAAAAATTGACAGATAGATGAACCATCATCAACTGATATGGGGAGGAGGGAGATATGTGGTTCACATTTCAATCAATAATACATAAACATTATCATTCACAGACAGACTATGACACCTTTGCTTAAATTTACTTCACTATATCTTTACTGTAGTGTTTTCACCACTGACAGTAAAAAAGGAAAAAAAGAAAATAAATCTTTTTCCACAAGAAGTCATCTAGCTTGAATTTGAGCTTCTATATCTGCTATTTTTGAATGGCCAAAGATGCAAACATCTAAAATGACACAGATACTTTCCCGGTTTTATGGGTTTTAAAGATGGTATTTGTCAGTTGTGTGTATGTTTTCATCCTCTGTGTGTACTCACCCAATAATGAATTGCTGTAATTGGAGTTCTTGTCATATAGTATCAAATCCATTTGAAAGTTTTCGCAGAAAATGTGTAAAATATATCCACTTTTCCACTCACTTGGAAAGCATTCTGTGTATGTGACAGGATGTCATTCGTAGTAGCACTCAACACAAGCAAACTTTCCTCAATGAGTGCAAGGTAATTATAATTGCCAGGTGTAATTACATTAACCCTCACCAACCACAATGCGCCTGTTGTTTATTTGTAATCATTATGTTATGAGAATAGAAAAAGAAATGACAGAAAACCTCTTTCGGGACAAACAAGATATAATTCAGTATTTGGGACTTTTTGGGGATTTGAGCCAAAATTCCAGTTCAATGAGGAGATTGTGTGCACATCTTGTACCTGTATTTAGGCCAGGTACTGGATAAAAAGGTAGAAATCAAAGAGGTTATAGCTCCAAAAAAAAAGGAGTACAAGGGCAACGTTTTAACTACTAAATGAACACCCTAACGCCCAGAAATATAGTCCCTGTCGGGCAGAAACCACATATCTACATATTTCAACTTTGTATGTTTTTTTGTAAATCAATGCCCTTCTTCGTCATAATACAGTGTCACACAAAAGTAGCAAAAAATTGTCGATATACAAGCTCACAATGCATTTAGATAATCTTGAAAAAAAATTGAAAATGAAAGTGGTTATGTGTGTATAAAGTATTAACAAGAGCTTGTGACTGAATAATAACTACATTGGATTGGAACACAGGTTATTTTTTCCATTTCCTGAAAAATAACAGTTTTGGACATACAAGGTTTCTGAGCTCCATTAGTAACTATAACATAACTTGGTTCAAGTCATAAAGACCAAGAAAGAAAGAAGCTTATCAGATTTTCTAATAATTTCAGTCCTATTCGGTGTTTAACAGCTAAAGCAAAACTTTGCCAGGATAATATGTTTATGTTCCTTGTAGCAAAAGATGCTTTGACTTTATAACCTGTTGAATATATTTGGAAATTAATTTAGATATAGAGGACACACAGTTTGACACAGGAATGTGTGTGTGTGTGTGTGTGTGTGTGTGTGTGTGTGTGTGTGTGTGTGTGTGTGTGTGTGTGTGTGTGTGTGTGTGTGTGTGTGTGTGTGTGTGTGTGTGTGTGTGTGTTTTGGGGGTGTCATTTTAAAGTGTTGGTTACATCACTGCATGTCTTCTTAATTATGATTATGTTTAAATGAAGAGTAATGCTTTCATATTTCACTAACTGTGTCTTTTCTTTACTCCAGGTGACTTTAAACTCGTCACTGAAAGCTGGGCTAAGGGTGGGAGTGGTGATAATGTCGCCCTCCCCTGTCACCTCTCTCCTGAGACCAGCGCGTCTTCCATGACAATCAGCTGGTTTAAGGAGTCAGAGTGTATTTACCTGTATAAGAATGGTCAGGTGATAGAGGGGAGGGGCTACGAGGGCAAACTGAGCCTGAACATCCAGAGGCTGGAGGAAGGCAATGTGTCTCTGACACTGAGAGGCTGCAATTATTCAGATAATGGAGTTTACATCTGTCAGGTCAAACATGGAGAACAGGAGGAGGAGATTGCTGTGGAATTAAGAATAAGATGTAAGTGACCTACTGTCACTGTGCATTATCATTAACTGTGATATTGTCGCTGTCGGGTGGAAACCTTGTATGTCCAAAACTGTGAATGGAAAAAAAGTTGTAATGGATCTAATGTAGTTATTATTTAGTCACAAGCTCTTTATAATACGTTGCATTGGTTCAACATTTATAAAACCCACGGATACACCTATCCACTTAAACCCTAAAGATTAGTAAAAACGGACCTGAGTTAATTGGCTCTGTACTTGGACCGCTTTTTTCCCCCTCTAAACAAAATGTCTTCACCAAAAATAGCTATTTAAAAAAAATAGCCGATCTACAAGCTCGTAGATCCACTATTTAGCTACTTTTGTGTGAGTGTGACACTTAGTATGATGAAGTAAGGCATTTATTTACGAAAAAGAAACCCATACAAAGTAAAAATACGGAGATACAAGGTTTAAACCCGACAGCATATGTATATACAGTATAATTATGTGATCATGTTTATCTCTTCATTTATAAATTACACTTTGCTTTCATATAATGGCTATAAGTGTTTACTGTAATCTGAGTCTTCATTATTTTCCATATAATCACTTTCTGATATCTTATTGGTCTTTCTGATTTGATTTGAGGCATTTTGATCATAAACATAATGATCACAGTGTGATTTTGCTCCAGTTACACCTGATGATGACTTCATTGATGACAAGTCATCCAATCATATTAGGAGGATGAATTAAAGCTGCACTCTGTAACTTTCATGTCTTTACATATTGCACTAACATGCGCTCTCCCTTAACATACTGTATACAGAAACAGAATAGTATAGATAGTGTAGAGTTGTATCTCTAAGCTTATGTTTAGTCATTTCACAAATGGAATTAGAACGTTGTAGAATGCTGAATCATTGATTGATGAAGCAAGCTATCATTTTATATAACTAGAAGTTCGAGCCGCTGCGCGGCTCTCACATCTAGCGTGACGTAGCGCCCACTTCGCATCGCAGATCCACCTGACAGCCACCTCACAGTATTAGAGAGACCATTTTGTTAAAGTTGGCCAAAGGCGCTTATAATATTCGGACATGGCAACACTGCTGAGAGCGCTGTGAAAAGTAGGGCAAAGTCGCTTATAATTAGTGTACATGGCAACACTGGCATGCACGCTTGTTTCTGTCTGTCTCTGTCTCCCCCTCCCCCTCCCTCTCGAGCTCTCCTCCTTGGTCTCTGTCGCTCTCTCTCTCTCCCCCCGTCTCTCTCTCTCTCCCCTATTAGTCAGGGGATATTAGCAGAAAGATTTCCAATCTTGGAATAAATTCCTTACCAAAAAAAATCTTCACCAATGTGTTTGTAAAGGTGTCTAGTAACACATCTCACAAAGACTGAAATTCAGTTTCCCTAGGAGAATTTTTGACAGCTGCTGAAAGTTGGGGTACCCACCATTTCCCTGCATTTCCATGCAGGGCAAAAAAAATATCAAATTTTAATTCTTTTTTAAGTAGCATGTGAGGTGTCAAACTAGGGTGTTTTTATGATTCTGAATCCATTGCAAGCATTTGTTTTGCACCAAAACCACTCCTTGGGCTTAAAAACAGCCCAATCTCAATGGGCTTTTTACAAAAAAAGTATACCTGGACAAGGATGGCTATGGCCGTTTTTAGCCCAAGGAGTGGTTTTGGTGCAAAACAAATGCTTGCAATGGATTCAGAATCATAAAAACACCATAGTTTGACCCCTCACATGCTACTTAAAACAGAATTAAAATTAGATTTATTTTGCCCTGCATGGAAATGCAGGGAAATGGTGGGTACCCCAACTTTCAGCAGCTGTGAAAAATTCTCCCAGGGAAACTGAATTTCAGTCTTTGTGAGATTTAGAAACACATTGGTGAAGATTTTTTTTGGTAAGGAATTTATTCCAAGATTGGAAATCTTTCTGCTAATATCCCCTGACTATATCTCTCTCTGTCCGCGTGTGCACACGCGTTCTTGGCACACACACACACACACACACACACACACACACACACACACACACACACACACACACACACACACACACACACACACACACACACACACACACACACACACACACACACACACACACACACACACACACACACACACACTCCTCCTGCATTGTGATAGAGAGAGAAAAGTGTCGTCTCGTCTCCCTCCCCCTCTCTCTCTCTGTCGCTTTCCTCCTCCGTCTCTCTCTCTCTCTCCCCCTGCCCTGTGTGTGTGTCTCTCTCTGCGTTTGCACAGATGTTCTAAGAAAAGTTTTGTCTCTCTGTCTCTCTCTCTTTCCCTCCGTCCCTCTCTCTCTCTCTCCATCACACGATGTTGTGCAGGGACGTGCAGAGAATGTTAGAGGGGCAGGGGCTGAAGTTTCCAAAAGGGCACTTTTGGTGAAAATACAGAAAACAGCCGATCTCACAACGCGTCGCGCTGCGACGCGTTGTGAGCTTTGAGATTGGCTATTTTCGGTGCGTGATGCCGCACTCAACTAAAGCTTTCAAGATTCAAGCCAATACTGGAGATGCAATTCTTTCAACATAAAATGCTTGCATTCAAGTTCAGGAGAGTTTGGAAAAGGCAATTCTCTTGAACGCTGCATTCAGGTACGGCAGGGCTACTCAACTTAAGATGGCTCAGGGGCCACTCAGCAAAATATCAAAAGTCCAAGGGGCCGCAAGCTAAAAATGACGGTCCTATTTTGGATTTTTCGATTTTGTAACACACACTACACATTGTTATTGTTATAAGAAAATGTACATTTTGACATCACATTCTTTTCACTGTACCTGTTCAATTTGTGTGTATGTCCAGTGGCATCAGTTCAGCAAAAGCTAAGGTATGGCAAGGTTAGGGTTGCCAACTCCCAGAGATTGAAATAAGGGACACCTATCTGCGCGCCCCAAAAAAATTGGGGTCAAACCCCCCAAAAAAAAAGAAATGCATAGAAAACTATGCATTATACCTGTAATAATTGACGCACCTGTCTGTTTTATTTTTATTTTTTTTAGATGGGTAAAAGGGCAGGGGCTCAAGCCCCCTTTGATGTCTATGTGTGCACGTGCCTGATGTTGTGTACGGCTTTGCATGTGCGTTTGGCCATCGTTTTTTTTGCGTGGTCCCATGACTGCATGCAAAGTTTTGTGTAGTAAAGTTTTGTCAGTGTCGCAGGGCCGGTGCTAGGCAATTTAGCGCCCTAGGCAATATTTTTCCTGGCGCCCCCCCGCCCCCCCCCCCCATTTAAAAATAAGAGCACCTCGGTCTCTTTTAAACAGAAAGTAATTCAGAGGACAGGAGCCTATCCTATGTCTGACAGCGCCGCGCCACCGTTTTCTGCCACAGCGCCACCTAGAGCCTTTTTCTTTTTTTTGGGGCGCCCCCCCCCCCCCCCCCCCCTAGTGGCACCCTAGGCAACTGCCTACTCTGCCTGATGGGCGCGCCGGCCCTGCAGTGTCGTGTGTCACACTCTCTCTCCCCCTCTCTGTCTGTCTGTGTCTGTCTTTCTCTGTCTGTCTTTCTCTCCCTCACTCGCGACTCTGACCGAAAAGTTTCGTGTTTCGGCCTTTCTCTCCCTCCTCCCTATCTCCATCTCCCTGTGTCGTTCTCGGTGCTGTGTGCTCTGCAGGGGGAGGGGCTACTGGCAGTAGATTTGCAAGGCAACAACACGTCTATGCGCGAGGCGTTGTTAGCTTGTAGATCTGTTGTCCAAAAGACGTGACCATTGTGACGTTGCACTACCAGCGGAAGTGATTTGCATAAGTATTGGGTCATAATGCGTTTGATATTAATTTTACATCGTGCAAGTACGTAACAGTATGGGAAGCAGCTATTGTTACAGGCAGAATATTGAGGATTTTTTATGGAAATTGTGGAGTTAGTTGGGTCATGTGTGTGCTTGGAGACTGCCGCCATACAGTCGTGTACACTCCATGAGTGTGCTTGTCAATTATTGTGGCAAGATAATTGAGAGAGTCGATTCATTTAACTCATTCTATTAATGCATTCCATGTTTCAGGTTCCTTAACAATTAACAAATTATTAGTAATCTTTCTGTTTGTAAAGTATCAGTTTTCTAACCATTCCAACCATGTGTTTTCTCTCTTCATGAATGATGAATGTGAACGTGAACTAGCATGTGAGTATCAAATCAATTCTACTTCATGGCCTCAAATGAGTTTTAAACAATTAAACCCTCTATACTTAGTGAAAGAGACCTGAGTTAACTCTGTACTTGGCCCACTGTTTCCCTCCACTCCAGATCTCTTTGTTAAAAATAGCCAATCTACAAGCTCACCGTGACCATTGTGAGCTTGCAGATCAGCTATTTTTCTACATTTTGAGTGACATTCTAGTATGAAGAAGATAGGCATTCATTATTGACATGAAGTTAAAATTTGGAGATACAAGGTTTCGGCCAGTCAGCAACGATACGTATAATTGTGATCATGTTTATCTCTTCATGTATAAATTACACTGTGCTTTCATATAATTGCTGTAAGTTTTTACTGTAATCTGTGTCTTCATTTGATTTGAGGCATTGTGATCATAAACATAATGATCACAGTGTGATTTGGCTCCAGTTACACCTGATGATGACTTTAGTGATGACAAGTCATCCAATCATATTAGGAGGATGAATTAAAGCTGCACTCTGTAACTTTCATGTCTTTACATATTGCACTAAAATGCGCTCTCCCTTAACATACTGTATGCAGAAACAGAATGCATGTTAATACATAATGTAAATGATGGCATACTGAGGAAGATTAAATGAATGAATCAGAAGATATTTTGGAGGATGAACTTGATTCCTGAGTAGTGTGGAGGTGAACGTTTTGTGTAAACATTAAAAATATTACAAGTTGGTGCCCACAAGGCTGGTTAATAATAAATGGCATCGACTGCCGAAGCAGTTGACCTGAAAAGCAAATAATCTTGAAATCAGACATTAGACTGATTCAAGTACTGAACACTTTTTAATTTTTTACTATGAAACTGATCTTTTTAATATAAGCCAATCTGTCATCGCAGGTGAAAATGTTTCACTCTTATCTCTAAGCTGACGTTTAGTCACTTCAAAAATGAAATTAGAATGAAGCCAGCTATTATTTTGTATAATAGTTGAGATAGTCAATTAATTTAACCCATTCTATTATTGAATACCATATTTCTGGTTCCTTAACAATTAGCAAATTATTAGTAATCTTTCTGTTTGTGAAGTATCAGTTTTCTAACCATTCCAACCATGTGTTTTCTCTCTTCATGAATGAACGTGAACTAGCATGTGAGTATCAAATCAATTCTACTTCATGGCCTCCAATTATGTTTTAAACAATTAAACCCTCTATACTTAATGAAACAGACCTGAGTTAACTCTGTACTTGGAAAACAAAATACAATAGATGGTGTAGAATTGTATCTCTAAGCTAACTTCTAGTCACTTCACAAATGGAATTAGAACATTGTAGAATGATGAATCATTATGATTGATGAAGCAAGCTATTATTTTACATAATAATTGAGATAGTCGATTAATTTAACTCATTCTAATGCCAAGAACTTATATATGCGTTCTTTGCGTTCTTTTGAATCCATCACTTGTGTGCCAAGAACGCATATATGTGTTTAAAAAAAAAAAAAAAAAAAAAAGACCAAGGAGATATGATTTTTTGAAGATTTATACTCCCATCCACTTCCTTGTTAACTTAAAACTTAAAAATTCTGTATCTCGGCTCCTGAGTACTTTTTTTTTCTCAATGAAAAATCTCTGGCATAAAACAGCTAAAAAATCTGAAATAACTCTGGCATTCCATGTGTTAATGCATTCCATGTTTCAGGTTCCTTAACAATTACTGTAGCAAATTATTAGTAATCTTTCTGTTTGTGAAGTATCAGTTTTCTAACCATTCCAACCATGTGTTTTCTCTCTTCATGAATGAACGTGAACTAGCATGTGAGTATCAAATCAATTCTACTTCATGGCCTCCAATTATGTTTTAAACAATTAAACCCTCTATACTTAATGAAACAGACCTGAGTTAACTCTGTACTTGGAAAACAAAATACAATAGATGGTGTAGAATTGTATCTCTAAGCTAACTTCTTGTCACTTCACAAATGGAATTAGAACATTGTAGAATGATGAATCATTATGATTGATGAAGCAAGCTATTATTTTACATAATAATTGAGATAGTCGATTAATTTAAGTCATTCTAATGCCAAGAACGCATATATGCGTTCTTTGCGTTCTTTTGAATCCATCACTTGTGTGCCAAGAATGCATATATGCGTAAAAAAAAAAAAAAAAAAAAAAAAAGACCAAGGAGATAGGATTTTTTGAAGATTTATACTCCAATCCACTTCCTTGTTAAAGGAGAATTCCGGACATTTTAAGTGTTATCTTTGATGTGTCGTTACTCACCTACCGACGTAAACAGTGGCATTGTTTATTTCCAGATATTCCCCTGTCGTCATATTTTCAACCTCCTCCGTTGTCATAATGGGAGCGCGTGTCATAGGGAAATTCGTCTATTATAACCGATGCAAAGTAATTTTTTTCTCTACTACTACTCATTGTGGAGTCTGATGATAGTCAAACATGCAGTGAAAGTTCCTGAGAGGCTACCGCTAATGACGAACGAGCTAACGCTAGTTGCTTGTTTCTCTCCCAGAACCTGGCAACTTGGTGTTGCCATGTTGAGAAACAAGCAACTAGCGTTAGCTCGTTCGTCATTAGCGGTAGCCTCTCAGGAACTTTCAGTGCATGTTTGACTATCATCAGACTCCACAATGAGTAGTAGTAGAGAAAAAAATAACTTTGCATCGGTTATAATAGACGAATTTCCCTATGACACGCGCTCCCATTATGACAACGGAGGAGGTTGAAAATATGACGACAGGGGAATATCTGGAAATAAACAATGCCACTGTTTACGTCGGTAGGTGAGTAACGACACATCAAAGATAACACTTAAAATGTCCGGAATTCTCCTTTAACTTAAAACTTAAAAATTCTGTATCTCAGCTCCTGAGTACTTTTTTTTTCTCAATGAAAAATCTCTGGCATAAAACAGCTAAAAAATCTGAAATAACTCTGGCATTCCATGTGTTAATGCATTCCATGTTTCAGGTTCCTTAACAATTAGCAAATTATTAGTAATATTTCTGTTTGTGAAGTATCAGTTTTCTAACCATTCCAACCATGTGTTTTCTCTCTTCATGAATGATGAATGTGAACGTGAACTAGGGGGTGAGTATCAAATCAATTCTACTTCATGGCCTGCAATGTGTTTCAGTTTTAAATCATGTTTTCATTATAGCAGAATACAATCTGAAGGAGTCTTAACCAATTAAACCCTCTATACTTAGTGAAACGGACCTGAGTTAGCTCTGTTCTTGGACCCCTTTTTCCATCTACAACAATGATGATGACAAATCATCCAATGACAAGTCCGATGACAAGTCATCCGATGACAAGTCATCTAATCACATTAGGAGGATACATTAAAGCTGCATTCTTTCATGTCTTACCCGAGATTCGAACCCTAGGTCCACCGTGCAAGTGCTGACATTTTTACCACAGAGCTAATAGAGCATATGCCTTCTTATAGCGCTTTTCACACTATGGTCCCGGGTGCGCACTCCAGACCGCTTGGCAGGTGTTGCGCTAGTGTGAATGTTGCGTATCGTCTCCCGAAACGGATCACCGTTCCGTTCCCGTAACCACCTCCGCAGGCAGTTTCGGATCCGGATCATGCGTTTTCGGGTACGGTACGCTGCAATGTGAAACCAAGCGTACCTTAGACGGAAGTGGCCCGCTATTTGGAATAGGTGACGGTATATAAACTCGACAAAAACAGCCAACAAAAACACGTCGCAGATCAATCCACAGGGGTTCAACCATGGCCGTAACATATCCACACCAAGCAGTAGCACAGCAGAGCAGTGCGCTCTGTAGGTTGGAATCCAACCGTTGCGGCATCCAACCGTTGGATGCCGATGCCTGTATGTTGGATGCCGCACAGAGTCTGTCAGCGCAGCACCGGTTTGAAAAAAAGAAAAAAGACGCACCGACATTCCATAGGCTAAATCAATGCATTTTGTGATCGCATCGCACAACTAATTGTAAACTAACTAAAACTAACGGGGAATACCAAAAAATAATAATATTTTGACATACGGGAGAAACGGTTGGTGCGGATATTTAAATTGGATAAAATAATTATTGCGGTTGGATAACGGGTGGATAATTAATTTGTACATGCGGATTCGGATGACCATGAGAGGCCATCTGCGCATCTCTACTACATATCTTTGCTTTTAGGAAGAAACCCTGTATCCCATATTGCAACTTTTAATGCTTTTTCATCATAAATGAATGCCCTATTGTCATACAGTGTCACACAAAAGTATCAAAAATAGCCAAGCTACAAGCTGAAAATGCGGTGCAATGCGACACATTGAGCTTGTTGATCTGCTATTTTTGATATTACAATGTAGAGCAGATAACCACACTGATCTTGCATTGGAAAATATAATTTTTATTTTAAATATGAACAAAGGCAGGAGATGCACGTCCCCACAGTTCTTTTTTACACACAGTGCTGGACCCACAAATCATAAATAAATAAAAAATAAAAAGGTGAGTCTGCACACAAACTGCTCTACAGTCTTTTTAAATTATAACCAAAGCTCTAAAGTTAACGTTTCTCCCATGTAGGGCTAATAAATTAATACATAAAATAAGGAGACTCTTTTTAAATAACCAAAAGTGAACTTTCTCTTATTATTATTATTACTTTGGAGACTATGGCAAGCGCGATCCTATCGCACACCTTCCTACATGACCAGCTATGGCTTTGCAGTCCAGAGGATGAGATCTGCACGTAATGCGCGGATGCGCAGATTAAACAACAGACAGGCAGCGTTGCGCAATGCGTTTGTGTCAACTGTACTTGTACTTTTCTTCATAGAGAAAAAGAAGAGCACAGGGCGCATATATATATATATATATATATATATATATATATATATATATATATATATATATATATGCGCCCTGTGCTCTTCTTCATTCAGTCCGACTTCACTGTATAGGCTACTATAGTTGCCTTTTCATAAATGATATTTTTTTGTACTTAAGCTGTCGTGAAAGTTTATAATATTTAGAGAAATTTAAAGTTTCAAATGCAAAAGTAGTAGTAGTTGTGAAGGTTAGCAAACTGGACATTTATACTGAATGTTTCCTGTATCATCATCTTGCGCTAATGCACACAAGTGTTTCACCAGGTTTTATTTGTGTTGTTTCTCATAAGCGTACATCCGTTGTCCGTCAACAACACAGCAGTCTGTGCCTTGACTTCTGTGCGCTCAGCCTCTCACTGCGCTGAGCGCTCAGTGTGTTGACTCACTCCCAAGCCGCAACCCTATATTTATGCGCGACCAGCACAAACATTGTCGAATAGTTGATGACGTCTGTGTCCACAGGGGAACTACTATGTGCATGCCGCCACCTATAGGATCGGGGGGTATTATGCAAGTGTTCTCTGGTGTGCAAGGATCTTGGCCAATGTGAATGCAGGCCATCTGGTAGAGGCCATTCGTTCTCGGGAACAGTTCGTATGGAAACGGATCCAGTCTGAAACCGCCCTTACACAGGAGAGACATTTTATTTGGACCTTCATGCAGTACCACATGTCTACCAGTAGGTCAGACCTTACCATTTCTCAACAAAAGAGCAGGGAGACCAAATACAACCACCACCATTTTGGTTATAACCACCAGTTATATTGTATTAACATACTCTACCATACAGATTGGTCAAAAAAAACCAAAACAAGCAAGTTACATAGTGTAGCTTACAGGTCTACATGGCAGAACATATCCAGCTCAGAATGTAACCATGTATCCTACAATAATGTGATCATGTTAATCTCTCATGTATGTTTGAATGACACTGTGCTATATGATCTTCCAGACCCAATTAAATGGTAGTTAGGCTCACAAATGATCATCAAACGAAAATGATTCTAAATAATTATTGTAGCCACAAATTATAAATAAACTGTAAAATACATGCATACACACAACCTCAGGAACAAGAACACATATTTTCATGGAGTCACTACGTCCCACTCACATCACTCTGTGTGTCAGAGCAGTTTCTGATGTGGTCTGACATGTGATTACATTCCAATCATCACAATCCATCCTATGTGTGTACATATTACATTAACATGCGCTCTACCATAACATACTGTTTACAGAAACAGAATGCATGTTAATACCAGATATAAATGATGGCATACTGAGGAAGATTAAATGAAAGAATCAGAAGATTATTATGGAGGACAACAATCTGTCATAGCAGATGAAAATGTTTCTCTCTTAATGTATACTATAGTGTAGAGTTTTATCTCTAAGCTGACGTTTAGTCACTTCACAAAGTCAATTAGAATGTTGTAATTACAATGCTGAATATTTATGATTAATGAAGAAAGCTATTATTTTATATAATAATTGAGATAGTTGATTGATTTAACCCATTCTATTATTGCATATTCCATATTTCAGGTTCCTTAATAATTAGAAAATGATGAGTAATATTTCTGTTTGTGAAGTATCAGTTTTCTAACCATTCCATCCATGTGTTTTCTCTTTTCATGAATGATGAATGTGAACGTGAACTAGTGGGAGGTGAGTATCAAATCAATTCTTCTTCATGGTCTTCAGTGTGTTTCAGTTTTACTTCAAGTTTTCACCATACACACAGAAAAATAATGGTTCTTAAATGGTTCTTTAAAAAACCTTCAATCATCAAATAAAACATATTCTAAATAATGATTGTAGCCACAAACTATAAATAAACTGTAACATACATGCATACACACAACCTCAGGAACAATAACTCATATTTTCATGGACTCACTACGTCCCACTCACATCACTCTGTGTGTCAGAGCAGATTCTGATGTGGTCTGACATGTGATTACATTCCAATCATCACAATCCATCCTATGTGTTTACATATTGCGCTCTACCTTAACATACTGTTTACAGAAACAGAATGCATATTAATACCAGATATAAATGATAGCATACTGAGGAAGATTAAATAAATGAATCAGAAGATTATTATGGAGGATAACCCTGATTCCTGTAGTGTAATCTGACGTTTAGTCACTTCATTGAATTAGAATGTCATAATTAGAATGCTTAATGAAGAAAGCTATTATTTTATATAATAATTGTGATAGTTGATTCATTTAACCCATTCTATTATTGCATATTCCATATTTCAGGTTCCTTAATAATTAGCAAATTATAAGTAATCTTTCTGTTTGTGAAGTATCAGTTTTCTAACCATTCCATGCATGTGTTTTCTCTTTTCATGAACGATGAATGTGAACGTGAACAAATGGGAAGTGAGTATCAAATCAATTCTACTTCATGGCCTCCAGTGTGTTTTCAGTTTTACTGTACTTCAAGTTTTCACCATACACACATACATGCTTCTTTAAAAAAAACTTGGTTTAAAAGGTTATACCAAGCTCACAATGCGTTACACCGTTGTGAGCTTGTAGATCGGTTATATTTGCACATTTTGTGTGACATTGTAATATGATGAAGTAAGGCATTCATTTACAAGAACACAAAACAAAACATGAAACAATGAAATACGGAGATAAGGTTTCTGGCTGACAGCAACGATATGTACTGTATGTATAATTATGTGATTATGTTTATCTCTTCATGTATAATTTACACTCTGCCTTCATATAATGGCTATAAGTGTTTACTGTAATCTAAGCCTTCATTATTTTCCATATAATCACTTTCTATAAATAAATATATATGGTGAAAATCGCAGATCTACAAGCTCACAGTGAGCTTGTACAGATCTACAAGCTCACAGTGAGCTTGTAGATCTGCTATTTTCAAAAAGATCTTGAAAAGATATAGTGAAATAATATTTGGAATATATATATATATATATATATATATATTTATATATAGGACAGAAAACCTCCCAATGCTTCTCTCTTTTATTTTCTGCAGAAAATAGAGTGACATCATTATACACACAAATCAGTAATTCAGCTTATATTATTTACACTAAGTTTATACAAAGTCTGTATTTATCTGATGTGTTCAGATTGTTTGAATCTGCATGCCTGTTCTTCTTCATGTAGCCTACATGTATTCAAGACTGAAGTTGATTTAATGCTAGATGTATTATCCAGTCAGTATAAACATGATGATAAAACACTTTGAAATCTCTCCATGTAGATGTAACTAAAGTTGAAGCTAAAGCTTATCTCAGCAATGAGACAGCAGAGCAGAAGGGTAGAAGAAATCATTCTGCTCATGTACTTGGTAAGTGCACGCGCGCACACACACACACACACACACACACACACACACACACACGGTTGTATTACTATACTTGTGAGAACAATTAAGGTTTTAGGACAGTGATTTTACGAATGCCATTTTTTGTTGCCATTTTTAACCCCAAAGCTGAAAATATCACATAAGCTCACGAAGCTCACAAAGCTCATGACGTGTCACGCTGCGACACGTCATGAGCTTGTGGATCTGATATTTTCAGTGCACGACACCGGCGTGTGATTAAGTTTAAATCCTAACCCCTAAATCTAACCTATTCATAACCTTAAACCCAACCTACATCTTTTCCTAATTGTACAGTATGCCTAGTCTAAAAATTATTTCTAACCATAAAACAACCATTTCTCTTGTGAGGACCTGGAAAATGGTCCTCACAATGTCTTTTGGCGCTCACAAGTAGAGTAATACACACACATGCACATGCACACGCAGATGCGCAGGTGCACGTGCTCGCACGCACACACACACACACACACACACACACACACACACACACACACACACACACACACACACACACACACACACACACACACACACACACACACACACACACACACACACACACACACACAATGTTAAAATGGCTGCAGTTAATCTAAACGTGTATGTGTTCTATATGTTCTATAAAAGCGACACAACATGAAATGACCCAGGATATGACCCAGGATCAGAGATGGCTGTTCCTGGATATGACCCCGGATCAGCAGGTCCTACTGATGGAAAAACACCAAGAACTGAAGAAAAGTCATGAACTCCAGAGAGAAAAAGACCAAGAATTGGATAGAAGTAATAAACTACTGACAGAAAAAGACAACCATCTGGAGGAAAGCAATAAACTACTGACAGACAAAGACAGTCAACTGAAGAAAAGTAGTAAACTACTAGCAGAAAAAGACAACCAACTGGAGGAAAGAAATAACCAACTAACAGAAAAAGACAACCAACTGGAGGAAAGCAATAAACTACTGACATACACAGACAGTCAACTCAAGAAAAGTAATGAACTCCTGACTGAAAAAGACCAAGAATTGGATAAACGTAATAAACTACTGACAGAGACAGACAGTCAACTGAAGAAAAGTAATGAACTACTGACCGAAAAAGACCAAGAATTGGATAAACAGAATAAACTACTGACAGAAACAGACAGTCAAATGAAGAAAAGTAATGAACTACTGACCGAAAAAGACCAAGAATTGGATAAACAGAATAAACTACTGACAGAAACAGACAGTCAAATGAAGAAAAGTAATGAACTACTGACCGAAAAAGACCAAGAATTGGATAAACAGAATAAACTACTGACAGAAACAGACAGTCAAATGAAGAAAAGTAATGAACTACTGACAGAAAAAGTTCAAGAACTGAAGAACAGTATTACACTACTGACAGAAAAAGACAACCAACTGGAGGAAAGAAATAACCAACTAACAGAAAAAGACAACCAACTGGAGGAAAGTATTAAACTACTGACAGACAAAGACCAACAATTGAATCAGAAAGATGAAGAGCTGAAGATGAGGAAAAAGGAATGGGATGATGTCATCACTGAAAACAAACAGCTTGGTGAGAATGGGATTATAAAAAAATACCTAATCTCTCTATAATATGGTGTGGTGGTTCATCAAAACATAAATACTGCAAATCTTCAACCTGTCATTGCAGCTCAGCAGATCTGTGATCTGAAGACTGAATTAGAGAAACTGAGGACTGAATCAGACAAAAAGACTGGTCAGTAACCTGAAATATATCTCCTTTATGTGTGTTGAAGACATTAGTAAGTTGATAAATAGTTGTCTTGTCTTATAGAGAGTGAGTATACCTCTACAGCAGGCCCCAAGCTACCAATCAGGAGATGGAGCATCAACATTCCTCCAGAAAGTTAGTAATCAAAAGTACAAAAGTACTGTAATGTACAGTACATTCCGGGGCATTTAATAGCCCACTAACTCCTTTCTTTTTTCTATTGTCAATAAAATCACTGTTTATGCTGTGTTGCAGAGGATGGAGAGAACACTCTTCCACTGAGGAGGACACACAGTATGATGCTTCCTCCAGGCAGTGAGTCCATGTTACTGTTTCATTTTGTGATTATGATGTTCTTTCTATTAATTCTGGTGATTCCTTCAGTTATATGTCATGACTTAAAATATGTACAAATAAATAAATAAACAAACAAACACTAAACTTCATTATGGTTATAGATAGAACAAAGGCCACATGAGTGCTCTTTAGAGTTCATAAAGAGACAACAACTCCAGTCCAGGAGGTGAAGAGGTGCTCACAAAGTCAAAAACTAATCATAGATGAAAGGAAGCCTGATGGGCGAACTCCAAGAACACTACCGACGAGCAAGGACGTCCTTGTTAGTCTGGAGTGTGCTTGGAGTTTGTCTTCTTTGTCATCTTTGCATGGTTATCCATCCATGGAAATCCAGCTGAAACTAAGACGAATGTAAGACTGAAAAGTTCCTATGCCTAGCAGTAGGGGGAGCGAGAGAGTAAGGGAAGAAAAGGAGAGAGAGGAAAAGCAGAAGATATTCTAAAGAGACTCCTCGTTCTTTATATAGCACCCTAAGTGTTATACAGTACTTATGAGGGTGTTTGAATGAACACACTTTGTTGGAAGGTCACACCTAATGACCTACAATGTAGGTCATTAGGTGTGACCTTCCATTTGGCCTTCATTTGCTGTCACTTTTTTTTTTTTATCAACTTTTTAATCGATTTTACTCATTATGGTTATGAAGCATCAACTGACTGTGAAAAGGTATTCATTTATCCAAAGAGTAAGACAAGTAAGACGCGCAAACGCTGGAAGCGAACGCAGCTCGGAAATATTGTGTATATATTGTGTGTACAATTCTCAGACTTAAACATTATCTAACAACTACATCTGCCATTACACATGAGGCTGGCACCACTGGCGCACATAATCGGCATCATGTCGTGATGCATTGGATTTCTTTTTTTCTGTAGGACAGAGGCATTGTCAGTTCTCAGTTGTTAAATCAAACAAACTAAATAACACACAAACAAATGTCACATCTAAGGAATCTCAAGAATGTTTTTGACGGAGCGTGACGTGCTTCATTGGAGACGGTGAATAACGTGATTTCCTAACGTAGTTTTTAACGGTTAATTCAATTTTCTCCGAACACAGACTGTATCAAATATAAATAATTATAATAAATGATACAGAGCTATTTCACTGACTGAATCACCGGCCTAATTTTTTATTTATTCACCTTCTTACGTGATTTAACCCATGTCCAGGAGCATTAGGATTTACTGTACTCTATATGGACCATTTTACCATAATACTTTTTTTACTTTATGTTTTACTTTACTTTCATTATTGGCTACATACTGTAGCTAAATCTCTTTCCCTCTCTTTGGTTTCCAGTCCAACTGGACATTTGTATCGATATCTGTGACTGTTCTTTTGCAGTGGGAGGAGAGACCACGGATGAAGACTCCACTCTACCAATGAGGAAGAGAGAAAGCATGGAATGGCTCCCTCCAAATAGTGAGTCTATGATGTTTTTTCAAATAAAGTTCGGCAGGGGAACATTATGTGCGCATTATTTTATGAACATTGTTAAATGGTACAATCAAATATTTTCAATATGTTTAACATCTTGTTCGCAACCATATTAAAGCGTCTTATTGAAGGTTTAAACATATTCAATACAGAAAGAAAAATGTATAAACTTGATATGGAGTTAAGTGACAGGAATTTGTCTGCAGATGTGCCGTTGTACTATTTGTCCCCCATTTTGCTGGCAACTCCCCCGCTGTTGGTCTAGGGGTATAGACTGCCATAATCTCTCAAGACAGATTCTGCAGAATTTGAAAAAAGGTTAAAAATATATATATTTTTTATATTTTATATGTATATATTTTAGCGGACTGGGTTCCCAGATTGAGACTACCATGGTGTCTCCTCCAATACACATGGTCACCAGTCACTTCTTTACACCAGACAGGAAGGGGTTTTAATGGTTGAGCGTAACATGCAGAGGTTCTTGCTATAACTTCAGATTTGTCTGGGCCACCTAAATCGTCTGTGATATCATATACAGTAGTCGTTGCATATAGTTACTGAATACTGTGTTATATCTGGTACAGTTTTATAATTTGTTCCATTGTTTTGTGTTTCAGTGGCAGCAGACAGCATTTTAGACTCACCAGTATCTCCCACTGCATCTGAGCTGAGACTGGTGCTACTGGGGAGGACTGTAGCTGTGAGGAACGCAGTAGGAAACACCATCCTGGGCAGGGAGGTGTTTGGTGCTGAGGCCAGCTCCTCTGAACTGAGCCAGAGGAGTAGGAGGAGAGAGGGTGATGTCTGTGGGAGACGGTTGGTGCTGGTGGACGCTCCAGACTTCTCTGGACGCTCACTGGAGGACACAAGGCAGGATGTGGGGCTGTGTGTACGTCTGTCCGCCCCCGGTCCCCATGCCTTCCTCCTGGTCATACCAGGAGAGTCCTCTGAAGGAGAGGTGAGAGGGATGATGGAGAAGATGCAGGAGGCATTTGGAGAGAGCTGCTGGGAACACAGCATTGTCATCTTTATCCACGCTGACAGTGTGAAAGAGCAGAGTGTTGAGGAGTTTCTCCAAGCAGGCAGTCAGGAACATCAGCAGCTTGTAGAGAAATGTGGGAACAGATGCCACGTCCTCAACAATACGGACAGCAGCAATGCTGGTCAGGTTTCACAGCTGCTGGAGAAGATAGAGAGCATGGTGGCACGAAACACAGAGAGCTTCTACAGCACTCAGACCTACCAGGTGGCAGAGGCCCTGGTCAGCGAGATGGAGAGAAAGATTCAGAGGGACATGGAGGAGAGGAGACACATGGAGGAGCAGGAGATGAGGGAGAGGTTTGAGAAGGAGCTTAAGGACTCTCTGAGGAAGATAGAGGGATCCATCCAAGAGCACGAGGGAGACATCAGGAAGTTCGACCATCGGACGAGTGAACTAGAGAGAAAAATGAAGGAGGAGAGGGATGAAGAAAAGAAAAGAGAGCTGGAAGGGGAGCTGAGGAGGGAGTCTGAGAAAAGAGAGGGGATGGAGAGAAAGCTGGATAGGTTTCGATCAAAGATAGAGAATGAGAGGAGAGAGAGGGAGAGGGAGGAGAAACACACACTGGACATAGAGGAGATGAGAGAGACCTACGAAGCAGAGGCCAGAGTGGAAGCAGAGAGAAACCTGATGAAGGTTCTCCTGCCCGAGCTTCAGATGAGCATCATGATCTCAAACACAAAGATGCAGAGAGAGTTTAACAGACAACTGGAGGAGAAGAACAGAGATATGACAACACTGAGACAAACGTTAAAGGAGAGCCACAGCCGTTATTCAGTGTTGAAGGAGGTGTACCTGAACTCTCTGCAAAGACACCTGGAACTTCCTGGACAGACATGAAGATGAGCAGTGTGTGATGAGTTCAAGTCCAGGAGTTGTTTCAGGCTACTTCAGTAATGTGATTAACTAAAACATTTACGTTACACCTACATAAAGATCATGGTAAAAGACATTGAGAACAAAGTTAGCTTACCATACCAGAAATTAACTGGTACAACTCCATAAGTAGATACAAGATATGGTAACTTCATTATGTGAAACATATGTAAAAAAATAAATAATTATATACAACACATGGGTAAGCTTTTTTAATGTACTGTAGTGGCGCTAATCACTGTACAGTTAATGTCATATAGGGTAGCTCTCATGAGCAAATATTCTTCATCTTTTTTTGCTTAATGTAAAATTAAGTTTACACAAACAGTCTGTACATGTTGCTTGTAAATACCTTCTGCAGTTTCTGCTAATTCATTTTATGATGATGATGATTAAACTATTTCATATGAAACACTTTTCATAACTAGTGTTTATATATTCATTCATACTATTACTGTATATTCATTAATAGCTTTTTGATAGACTGCATACATTATATCACCCAGATACTCTTCAAACTGTACATGATATTCTATTTCATATTCACTGTTGATCAATGTACACACTGTGTACATATATCCATTGCTATATTCTTTATCAACAGTTTATATTAAATCATATAGTCAGTGGTGATAGATTGTACAGTACATCTTACCTATAATTACAACAACCTTGGCTAAATGTTGGATTGTGATTAATGCCTGAGGCTGCTGCTTAGTAATTATGGAATGACTACTGTACCTCCTTGGTTCATCCCAACCTTTTCCTCTATTAGAGCCCACTTGAAAATCTTGGCCCTCCCATCTGACCACTTAAACCGTGAGCATTTTAAGAGCATGTTTATTTTAATGATCAATCAATTGATTGTGTTCTAGCTCGGATTAATGGAAATAACGTATTATACTTTAAGTTCATATTTATCTGTATCACAATGAAAACAAGTTTTAAACAAAAAAATACTATGACTTATTTTTTTAAGCTCACTCCAAATTCAGCCTTTTAAGTTCTGAATATGCATTTCATGCAATTTTGTACAGCTCCAATACGTCTATATGAACGACAGTTTACCTCATGTTGCTTTGTAATACACGTAGTATTACTGTACACACAAAAGGCTTCCTGGATGGAATTTACTGAGGACTACAATAATCACAAGTGATTGGTTGCAGTGCATCCTAAAGGAGAGACAAACATAGCTGACCAATGAGTTATATTATGCTTCTAATATAGACTTTTGTGCCAGACCCGGCCTAGGGGTCACCAGGTTTAACATAAAATATAGACTCCCTCCTTTCCAGTCCTCAAACACAGCCAGCCAACAACGTTCTAAAATCCAAAAGACAGGGATTTATTATAGAATTGACAAACATGGAGAAACTACCTCAGGGAGGGCCCTATAAACTCCTAATCAAAAGAAAATCCTATGCTTACCTATATTATAATTTGTTTTTAAACCTAATTATAATGAAAGAAAAAAAATGAACAGACCAGTAACCGAAAAAGACAGGCCACCCGCCCCTACAGTACCAAGGCTGCACACTAACCCATGTTAACACAAATCTAAAATGCTGACAAACACTGATGGTGTGGTTGAAGCTGGTTATGAGGAAAACAGAGCCATAGGAGACAGACAGCTTAATAGTCTACAGCTTGGTCACAAGAGCCAATCACCGGCAGGGTCCACCAGACCCATAGAGAGAGAGAGTTATGACACACTCTGATCTGGCCGCAAAGCGGGCCGCTATGGGCTATATTTCCAAACATTGGAACTTTCTCATTGAGATAGAACGAGCATTTCCGCATTCCATTCTTACTATTATACATACTTACTTCAGACACCACTCAGTTACCACTCACACCAATAGGGCATAGCAGTGGCGGCCATTTTCTGGTTCCACTTCAAATTAGTCAATGCATTTTTCCCATTGACATTTCCAAATATATTTATATCAATTAATTTAAGCCTAGAATCAAGCCATCCAGGGTCCTGGTGAATCATGACCATAAAACATTTTTTTCTGTGATTTTATTTGATTTTATATTTAATTATAATGATATACTATATTTAATAAATACCCTTTGTTTTGTCGTTTTCAAAAAAGTTTTTTCACAGAATTAAACGTTTTATGGTCATGATTCACCAGGACCCTGGATGGCTTGATTCTATGCTTAAAATAATTGATATAAATATTTTTGGAAATGTCAATGGGAAAAATGCATTGACTATTTTGAAGTGGAACCAGAAAATGGCCGCCACTGCTATGCCCTATTGGTAGTCAATCAGCCACTCATCACTACTCAATCACACACCAATGAGTGAATGTGGGGAATAAGACATGCACAGGGGAACACCACACAGGAAAATACACTTGGATGACGTTGGTATCCCGACCTGAAAATGTATTTTCTGTTTACTAAAGAGCTGGAGAGACGGAATGACCCCTGTTAAAGATTACTATCAGAACAGTTATTATTGTATAATTGTACCACTGTACCTTTTGTCTGTTAGGGTCAGTGGTGGACAGTAACTAAGTACATTTACTTGAGTACTGTAATTAAGTATGTTTTTTTTTGGGGGGGGGGGTTCTATTTTTTGTGAGCTTGTAGTTCTACTATCTTTACTATTTTTGAAATATATAAACAAGAAAATGTACTTAGTAGTAATTTGTCATTTTGATACTTGAGTATTTATTTGAGTATATACTTTGTCCACCACTAGTTAGGATAGAGTTGTCCTTTAATGATGTGGAGGAGTGATGTCTGAGATGAGTCTCATTCAACTCTTGTCTTGGGATAATGAAGGAAAGGGTTTGGGGACAGTTGTCATATTCTGAGTGTTTCATTGGACCTAGCAGTTGGAAATAAGCTCCCTAAACTCTACTCTGTCTGTGTGTGTGTGTGTGTGTGTGTGTGTGTGTGTGTGTGTGTGTGTGTGTGTGTGTGTGTGTGTGTGTGTGTGTGTGTGTGTGTGTGTGTGTGTGTGTGTGTGTGTGTGCGTGCGTGCGTGCGTGCGTGCGTGCGTGCGTGCGTGCGTGCGTGCGTGCGTACATGTGCGCGCAGCATGCGTGCGTGCGTGTGTGTAAACAAAAAAAATGTAGAGACAAAGTGAGTGTGACTGTGTGATAGATGTGATAGCAGAAAATGAGACAGAAAATGATGCAAACGAGGCTGAGAGAGACAGACAGTCAGACAGACAGACAGACTCTCTGAGAGAGACAGAGAGAACTGAAATAAAGTAAGAGCAGGGGAAACGGGAAGAGAGAGAGAGAGAGAGAGAGAGAGAGAGAGAGAGAGAGAGAGAGAGAGAGGAAGTGCAGGGATGTTGGGGTCAAACCTTTCACACACACACACACACACACACACACACACACACACACATACACGCACGCACACGCACATGCACGCATGCACAAATGCACGCACAAATGCACGCACACCACCACCACCATAAGCAAGCCAATAGCAACTGCATCACAACTACCTCACATTCACATTCACTCCACTTCGTATGTGAATATACAGTATAGAGCCTCCTATAGATGTTCTAAAACGGCGAGACTGAAGCACCTGACCTATGTGCTGTACTGGAATAACACTGTGATACCAGCAGGTAAGGAATATACAATAAGTATACTTATTATAACCTTTGTTATTTCACCTATTTCACTCAATTTTAACAGTTTTCAACCTCAGAAAAGTTGGTTCTTTGATTTTGTTTGTTAGTATGGGCTTAAAAGGAAGTAACAAACTAATGGCCTACTACAAAACACACACATTTGATCCAGAAAAAAATATAATTTTAAGGTGGATTAATGTTCATATTAACTTGCAAGCATTCTGTTAATTGATATTCATGTATTCATGTAATCTGCAGCAATTGTGCAGATTTGTAATTTGGTTAATTGAATTGATGTTTAGTACTTGAGGTATCTCAGCTATAGTTTAATTCAGGGGTGTCAATCTCATTTTGGGGCGAGGGCCGCACTGGGCCAAAGGTGACTTGATGAGGGCCGGACCATTTGGCGCCACCATAGGCGGGGATAAAACATATCTACACACGTGTCACATCGTGTTGTGAGCTTGTAGATCACAAGTACATTTTGTAGATCTGCTATTTTCGCCTTGCGACACCATCTTACTACAAAGTATAAAATAGGGCATAAATGGTTAAAGGCCCAATCCGGGATTGTTTTGAGTGTATACCGTAAATTAGGGTTGTATTCACATACAGTACTGCACAGTCCCACCATCTTGATGGTGATAGCCCACCCATCTGACTGATCACT
The DNA here is from genome assembly GCF_963280865.1 of Gymnoscopelus braueri. Taxonomy (NCBI): domain Eukaryota; kingdom Metazoa; phylum Chordata; class Actinopteri; order Myctophiformes; family Myctophidae; genus Gymnoscopelus; species Gymnoscopelus braueri. The sequence continues at coordinate 16,135,921 of NC_137613.1, forward strand.
AAGTAAGTGTTAATAGTGCTCAGATGTGTGGGCCACGTGTATCAGAACATGTTTGGAATGGAACTAACGTAGTATACTTTAGGTTCCTATTAATCTGAATTACAATGAAAACACATCTTTCAAGGTTTAAAAAAAAAAAAAAATCCATGACATTTTGTTAGTTTTTTGTTGTATTTGTTTCTATTATATAACTATGTTATACTATCAATAAAGAGTTCTGCAAATTATTTGGGGGCCCACTTGCAATAATCTCAGGGCCCACTGGTTGGGAATGGCTGAACTAGAAAATCAACTACCACTAGACTGAGAGAACGAGCCCAAAGGATGGTCTTGAAGGGCATATCCAAACCCAGCCGCCCGGATTCGTGCGGGGCTTCCTATTGCTTCACCAATCTATGTCCCCGCCTCCCCTCCCCCTCACCTCCCCCCCCCCCCCCCCAGCCTGTGCACGGAGCACGCTGACGTCACTAAATTTAGAGCGACGCCCCTCTGCACTCTGATTGGTTAGGAGATAACAAGGTCCTAAGACTATCGTTCCTGCATGGCTCTCCCAGGCTTTTTTTCTTTTGTAACAAAAAAAAAGCATGGGTTTCCGAGGCTAACTACCACTGACTCACACTGCCTGATACTGCAACCTCGCCTTGCACGCCCCGCTACCTATCTGGAAAAAGTACTCACATTTTGTACTTAAGTAAAAGTATCAATACTGCAATGTAGAAATACTCTGTTACAAGTAAAAGTAAAATAATTCAAAATGTACTTGGGTAAAAGGCCTGTTACAATTATGACACGCTACACCTGATCACAATTATTTGAAATAATTGTAATTATTTGAGATAATTACAATTATTTTGCAGAATCGTCCGAATTGTTTCCATTCCTCTGTATAAATGAATCTGTTGAACATTTGTATTCATTTTCAAGCATAAAAACAAAATGCGGAAACAGCAGATCACTACATAAACTAATTGAAAGTATAAAATGATTAAATTGGCCTACTTTGGCCATATTGGTACATTATTTATATTGATTATTTGGTAAAGGGCATTTCTTTGTTAAATTGAAGTTATTCGTCACATTTGTCCTATGCAATTTTTGTTTAGGAACCCTTTTTTCCCCCTTTCTTTTTCCATTTGAAAAACGTTTTGTTTTACGGAATGTGTTCCCAGATTGATCACCTCCGCGATAGAAGCTGCTCTGGGCACACGTCTGAAAATAGAATAGTGTTCATGCTTACATTAGATTAGGCATAATCCTGCCAAAAATGTAAAGACAAATGATTATGAATGTGGGCAGAAGACAAGATATTATACAGGAATCTGGTTGTTTTCCTAGAGATGTATACGCGCGCGCGCACACACACACACACACACACACACACACACACACACACACACACACACACACACACACACACACACACACACACACACACACACACACACACACACACACTACAGTGACATTCTAGGCAATTGTAGGCTTCCAGATTTGTGACAAGAGTTTGCAGAAGTCTGTTTCCTGTTTCAGAATGACAGAAAGACAGAATGAAAAAGAAGAAAAAAACAAATCCCCCCCACTACCATATCGTTGCCTATGATTTGTTTCCATTTAGCCACAAGTAGCCTCGACTTCAGCTAATGACCACCATCATTGGATCAAACAGAACAAAATCCATCCCACTGAGCATTTTTCGGGCTATTAGACGTTTAAAAAACGTCTAAGGTCTAGGCTAAAACCGGGTTATAATTGGTCTAAAAGTGAAAGTTTTTTCAACGTCTATTCTTAGCCTAGACGTTGATTAGCTGTTTTTTAAGCGTCTATATATAGACCGTCTATATCATAGCCGTTGAAATGACGTCTATAATATAGACGGTCTAAATATAGACGCTTAAAAAACAGCTAATCAACGTCTAGGCTAAGAATAGACGTTGAAAAAACTTTCACTTTTAGACCAATTATAACCTAGTTTTAGACGGAGGTCTAATAGACGACTATGGCTCACAGGGATGCTAATATTGTCAAAAGTCTCTTGGACTGTCTGTTGGACACCAGATAAGGACCACTGTTCAGAGCTTAGGGCAGACTATTCATCCATTAAGACCTAAGGCCAATTCGTCAAATGCCTTCTAATCATACTTTCAAGATATTTTTTTTTTAATTTAAAAATAGCATATGTACAAGCTCACAGTGCGGCAAGAAGTGACGCACTGTGAGCTTGTAGATCTGCTATTTTTGAATAGCCAACGCAAAAAAAATAAAATGACAGACACTTTAAGGCATGTTGTTCAGTGGCTGCATTGCATCCGTGGGGTGATGAAAACATGAGGTGAAAAGGGGAAGTGTGGCCATTGTTTCTTAATCATGGGTACAATTCGTTGCTGGACCCTTTTACTTAAAAAAAACATTTTAAAATAGTGAAAATAGCTGATCTATAAGCTGTGACGCATTTTGTGAGCTTGTAGATTGGCTATTTTCACTACTTTTGTACAACACTCTTGTATGATCAAGTAGAGCATTCATTTACGACGAACACAGGACGCTGAAATATGGATATACAAGGTTTCTGCCCGACAACAACAAAATGCAAGAATTAAACCATGAGCATCAGAGCATGCAAACATTATGTGGACAGTGGACACAGAGAGACTCATACAGACACAAAAACACAGCCAGACACACACACACTCTCACCTGCCCTTTAACACACACACACACTACATAATATGTCCATATGTACGGTTATACACACACACGCACACGCACACGCACACGCACACACACATGCACACGCACTCACGCACGCACGCACACACTTGTTCTCAATCTTTTTTTCCCACAGGTTTTCCATTTTAAGCTTTTATTCATAGTTCCCATGTTCATTCATATAATCTATTTTGGAGATATGAACATTGTTTGCCATCAGCTAACTCCCCTCCCCTCTGCTCAGAAAAGTTGTCTCTTTGATTTCTTTTGTTGTTAGTATGTGGCGTGCTTATAATTAACACAAACACACGCCCTGCTACAAAACATATTATATTGTAAGGTGTTTGTGCAACTTCATGCAAGTCTTCTGTTCACTGTGTTTGTTGTTTAGTATTTCAGTTATCTCAGCTATGGCTTTACCTCTTATGTTTTTTTTATTTTTTTTTACTATAAATGAGCCTGTACAGTCAGAAGAAAGTTGCTCATGGTAAGACAAATACTGTACGAGTGAAATAACTTCAACACGTCTTGTCATCCACCAGAATGTCGACCAACTCCTCCATCCCTGTCTACATCATCTCATCAAGTAAGAAGGGGCAGGACTCGTCCATGGACATCAATGACATCGTGGACAACATCACTATTGTCATTTATACACTCACTGTTTTTCTGGGAATCACAGGCAACTCTTTAGTGATCTGGGTTGCCAGCTTCAAACTCAAGGTGGATATGAATTTCGAAACCTTTACTTTTAAAATGCCAGTCATTCATTTTATTTTGTCATCTCTTCTAATTTATTTTGTCCTTTCTCATCACATCTCCCTCCCTGTCCTTCACTCTATCTCTTGTTCTCTTTTTTTCCTCCTCTCCCCTGGCCCCCACACACATATAAAGCGTCTTTGAGCACTTAGAAAATATATAAATTCCAGGTATTATTATTATTGTTATTATTAGTGGTGTAAAGTAACTAAGTACATTTACTCAAGTACTGTACTTAAGTACAATTTTGAGGTATTTCTTTTACTTTACTGGAGCAATTTTCTGTACTTTTACTTCTACTCCACTACTAATCTCAGAGGCAAATATTATACTTTTACTCCACAACAATTACTTTTAAACTTTAGTTACTAGTTACTTTGTAGATTTTGATTATTATTACAAAACATACATTAACCACTTCAGCCCTATATACATTTCGGCAATTTGAAAATAGCCGATCTACAAGCTCACAATGCGTCGCATTGTGAGCTTGTAGATCTGCTATTTAAAGATTTAAAGATTTAAAAACTTGTGAAATGGGACATTCTGCATAATGGGTACTTTTACTTTTGGTATTTTAAGTACATTATGATACCAACTCAAGTACATTTTGAATTCCGGACTTTTACTTGTAACAGAGTATTTCTATATTGCAGTATTGCAACTTTTACTTAAGTAGAACATGTGAGTACTTATTATCTCTCTATCTTTCATCTCCAGCCCATGGTGACCAACGTGTGGCTGGTGAACCTGGCCGTGGCTGACCTGATCTTCTGCTTCACACGTGTCCTTTCCCTCGCCAAGAAGCTCTTCTTTGACTACTGGCCCTATGGCGTGTTCATCTGCAAGTTCAACGGTTTCTTCAAGTACGCCAACATGTTCTGCTCCGTCTTCCTGCTGGCCGTCATCAGCATTGACCGCACGCTGTGCGTCTGGTTCCCCATCTTCACCAAGAATCAGCGCACCTTGCGAGCTGCGAGGGTGGTAACCGGTTGCGTCTGGCTGTTGGCGTCCCTCTTGAGCGCTCCATACTTCCATTACAGGGAAGTGTACGTGCGGAAGAACTTGACAAAGTGTGGCCTGGAGGTGAAAGAGTCCAACAACGCCGAAGACGTAGCCGCCAATCTAGCGTTAAACATCATTCGCTTCTCGTGTGGCTTCCTGCTGCCTTTCATCGTTATCCTTGTCTGCTACATCCTGACGGGCATTGGCATCCGACGCACACGCTTCTCGAAGAAGTCTCGACCGCTTCGCATCCTGGCCTCGCTGGTCATCGCTTTCTTCCTGTGCTGGGCGCCCTACCACTGCTTCCTGTTGGCTAAGATGTTTGACAGAAAAAGTATGGTGGTGAAGATCGGACTGTCCGTGGCAAAGGCGTTTGCGTACTTCAATAGCTGTGTGAACCCGCTGCTCTACTTCTGTATGGGTCTGAACGTGAAGTCAAGGTTCAGACAGAGCTTGGCTGGGGTGTTCCGCAGGGCGCTGGATGAGGATGGGAGATCATCAACCCAATCTCACGTGCGCACGCTGGATGACAGCTGTAGCGGGACGCAAGCATTGTGAACATGAAGAATAGGCTGTTTCAGTCTGGACGTTCGTTCAATTTGTGACCCAGTTTATTTTTATTTTTTAACCCGTTCTGAGCCACTGGTCATTTGTCTTCAAAGAGGGTTGCCTAAAAAGCAAAACATCTAAAATGTTATAAGCTTTAAAGTGAAATGTTTCACACAAAGATTTGCATTAAATACACATTCTCACATTTTACACGGATTCTTCTAAATGTAGAATTGCAATGACATACCAAAAAATACTTTACAAAATGGCATAATTTTCTCTTGAAGAATCAAGGATGAACAAGCCATGCTTGTAAACTTAAATGCAAAAGTACTTTATCATATAAAGCTTCATACTTTGTTAAAATCATGTAAATTTTTTGTGATGTGTGGAGTTAACAAACTTAATTGTGTAGAAATGTAATGCAGTGCAGTCTGTGGTGTATTGGAGGGTATATAGGAAGTCAAATGCCATATAGTCATGTTTCACGCTGTTGTACACTGAACAGGAAAATGCTGAGAACATAACACAGACTGGCAAAGCAGAAGGAAGTGAAACTATTAAAAGGAAAGCCAGTAATAACCAGTCATGAGTCAGTGTCTTGTGGTTACGTTTCAGGTTCAAGACAAGATGACATAAAAAACCCTAACACACTTCAAAGGGAAATTAATCTGTGCTAGCACTGCTGTTGCAATGTCATTATATTACATTTACACTGACACTTTCTTTCTCACATCATATCATTATGGCGATATTGCAGGCATGGAGAATACAGAAAGGCAATGATTCCCCAATCATGTGAATTGGTTGATGTTGCACCACATGTGAATAGTATCCCAGCCCCAGACAGGGGCTATAGTGTATAAGCATGATCTATTCTAGCATGATACCAAGATCTGGACACAACCAAATACAAAAGACAATTTCTAAAAAAAGCCATTGACGATGTGTTGCATGTTGAAATTGAATGAATTGTATTATTGATTTTTTTTTTGTCTTTGAGAAAAGGAAAACAACTGCAAATAGCATTCATTTTACATACACATTTGCACTCAAAGGACCACAATGGAAATAAGCTATCAAGCTTTTGGGTGTTTTAGCCTTTATACAAATGTAATTGTCATGTTTTGTTCTATTTGTGTCAATAAAAACATGAAACATCAATGAATCAAATGGAATAAACTGACCTGTTTTCAACTGGTGAGTGTACTTAGGTACATTTGTGCTAGTGGTGATTGGGTGCTTTAAATCACTATTTAGTTCTATGCAGTATTTACTTAAAAGTGCAAAATGATTAGTTGCAGAATAAAGATGTGTACAGTACTGCAACATGTGGCGCAATCACTCATCTCTTATAGTTATCTGTTATGGTTCAAATATAAGCTCACAGGGGGGTGAGGTGTAAATGTGAAGTGGAAAATATACTGTTCATTATTTGTTGTATTTGTCAAATTGTAAGTAAGTAGTATGTTTATTATTTCAATATGCATTTATGCAGTGCTGCTAGGATAATATGGCTCTGATGCTTGATATGTTATGCATATAAATTCTCTTGATTTCAGGTTTTTATGTTGTTCTTGGCTCGTCATTACAACTCATTGTTGTCCTTTTGTTCTACAGTATGCCTAGGGAGGGACTCATTTTTGAAAGAGGCTGCTAGATTACATTCACAAACACAATTGACAGAAGTGCAAATATGGGATTAATGGGTTGGATTTAAAGCATTGGATTGAAATGGATATCACTGTACAGAGTACAATGCTGAATAGATGCAGGACAGATGCAGGATTAATGACCCTCATGGGTCCATTTGGTTCCATTCATACACTCTCCGAGTTACGGGGGTTCCTTAAAGGGTTAGTTCGGATTTTTGGATTTAAAGCTGTAGGAAATACTTGCCATTAATATAGTGGTTGCAAAGGTATTAATTGATTGCCCGAGTCCCGTGGTCAGAGTTCTGGTCGGGTTCTAACCAATGATCTAGAACAGTGGTTCCATCTGACCAACCGGGAGGCAACCGTGTTAAGTAAGTAAGTAAGTAGGTCAGAGAGGCGAGCTTGTACATCTGCTTTTTAAATGTATGAAAAATCTCTCCAAAGTGTTTGAAAAATGTTTTTTTTTTCTTCTAAATTTTGATCCCACGATTTGTAACCCATTTTTTCACCCAGTGCCAATTGCCTAAGCATGTAATCCTGGGCGCTATACTTAATAATAATTTATTATTAGAAACTACTGATTTAGAAGGCATTTGTAGAAGAGGCCTCAGGTCTTAATGGGTTAAAGGGATATGGTTTGTATCAGATCCTCTGGACATGAGGAACCATGATGGGGAATGTGGTCAGAGAGGGAGAGAAGTGGTGAAAACCCCTCTCACACCGGATGCCAATGCAATGGTGGAAGAATTCGTTTTAACTAGTAAAAAAAAAATAAAAGATAAGTAAAAGGCATGTATTCAAATTTTTACTTGAGTGAAAATACAAAAGTATTGGCATCAAAATAGTACTTACAGTACCAAAGTAAAAGTATGTGTCACTCATGTGTGTTACGTTGTGAGCTTGTAGATCTGCCATTTTCAAATAGCCAAAGTATAAAACCAGTCTTAAAGGGATAGTTCACCCCCAAAAAGTACTTATTTTCTATCAATTACACACCCCATGAAGCCTTGAATTCATGGAGATGTTTTTGTTGTTGTCGCATTCCTAAGCCAATAATGATGACCGGCGGAAAGATGCTAATGTCTCCGGTATAGGAGACTCAAAGTTTGCACTTTGCGTCTCCTACCGGAGCCGGCGCCGGTCATCAAATCATTGGCTTAGGAATGTGACAAAAACAAAAAAATCCATGAATTCAAGGCTTCATGGGGTGTGTAATCGATAGGGGGAAAAAAGTCATTTTGGGGGTGAACTATCCCTTTAAAGTTGTTAAATGGCTGTACAATGTTCCACATTCATTGAATGACACTTATTGGTATGCCTCCAGTGAGGTGATGTGTCAGATGATGTCCAGGATAGATAGTAATAGTTGTATCTGTTTAAATCCTATAAGCTCTAGCAGCTGCTGCTGCCACCGCTGACCCTTTGACACTGTTGCTGCTGCTGATTGCATAACACACTGCAACGTCATTCTGGGAGTGACCTAATGAGGGAATGCACACACTGGTTGTTGTTGCACACACAGAGTGCCGCGCTATGAGCTTGTAGATCTGCTATTTGTTTTTGAAAGAAATCGTGAAAATGTGTTGAAATCTTTGAATATATATAGATACATTTTTAACTCAAATGTTTAACTAAAAGCTTCTGGGGGTCCCTGGAACCAAATATTTTCAGGGGTCCGTGGACAAATACATATCATTTTGGGGGTCCTTGACATGAAAAAGTTTAAGAACCACTGATAAATAGCAACCTAAGTTTAAAATATATATATATATATAAAAAATGATATATATATATATATATATATATATATATATATATATATATATATATATATATTAAAAGATTTGCACAAATGTTCACAATTAAAAAAAAATGCAGATCTACAAGCTCATAGATATACTATGAGCTTGTATATCTGCTATTTTTGAATAGCCAAAGGAATCTAAAAATGACACACAGATGCGTTCCCGGTCTTATTGGGTTAATGTCTAACTGTACCACATGCTGTTTACATGACTAATAAAGTATTCAGTCAATCAATCCATACAACCGGAGCAGTTTGTCGTAGTGTTTTGGGCACTGTTGTGTATCACACAATAATGTGGGGAAAATATGAACGACACAGAGAAGCAAAATAAAAAAAACTATGATGCCTACTTTATTAGGAGGCAGATGAACAACTTATGCACTTGAGCACTGACTATTCTAAAAACACATTAGCGCCCTCTTCAGGCAACAAATTGTAATAGCAGTACATAATTCTCATTGTCATACCTTCTACTTGCTTTTCTTTTATTCAACACTTTGACCTTCTGTTTATATTGTGTCACTGGATCATGAAGGGCTGTCCACACCAAGCAAGTAGAAGTAACAAAATGTAGAAGAACAAAAAGTAACACTTAACTTAAAGGTCGGTTCTATAATGCATTATAAGTGCATTTATAATGCATTATAATGCACTTATAAGGCATTATAACACTCGTTATTTGTGTTTATAATCATGTAGGACAACGTATAAACAACGTTTATGACGTATTATAAGTGCTGGTCATAATGCATTATAAGCTCAGTGGAACAGCACATTATAACTTAGTTATAAAGTGTCTTTGTAATAGGCTAAGTTTCCATGCATATTTATAAACATTTAGAATGAGTGTTATGAAGTATTATAAGTGCATTATAATGCATTATGATACATTACAATACATTATAAATGTCCATCCATCCATCTTCAACCGCTTATCCGGAGTCGGGTCGCGGGGGCAACAGTTCCAGCAGAGAGCTCCAGACCTTCCTCTCCTGAGCAACATTAGCAACTTCCTCCTGGGGGATCCCGAGGCGTTCCCAGGCCAGTGTGGAGATGTAATCCGCCCATCTGGTCCTTGGTCTGCCCCGGGGTCTCCTCCCAGTGGGACGTGCAGCGAGGACCTCCCTAGGGAGACGCTCGGGAGGCATCCGTACTAGATGCCCGAACCACCTAAGCTGGCTCCTTTCCAAGCGAAGGAGCAGCGACTCTACTCCGAGTCTCTCCCGGGTGACCGAACTTCTCACCCTATCTCTAAGGGAGATGCCAGCCACCCGTCTGAGAAAACTCATTTCGGCCGCTTGTACCCGCGACCTTATTCTTTCGGTCATGACCCACACTTCATGACCATAGGTGAGAGTAGGAACGAAGATTGCTCGGAAGACCGAGAGCTTTGCCTTCTGGCTCAGCTCTCTTTTCGTCACCACAGTGCGGTACAGCGACTGCAATACCGCTCCTGCTGCTCCGATTCTCCGGCTGATCTCCTGCTCCGTCCTCCCCTCACTCGTGAACAAGACCCCGAGATACTTAAACTCCTTCACCTGGGGCAAAGCCTCATTCCCTACCCGGACTGCACAATCCACCGGTTTCCTGCTGAGAACCATGGCCTCAGATTTGGAGATGCTGATTTTCATCCTAAATGTGATTATAATGAATTACAGACCCAACCTTTAACAACACATTCACTGCCAGGTACTATGCACTATGCTTTCTGTTGCTGCTGCCAGGGTTTTTTCGATTTTTCTAACCTTTTTTGAGTAGTCACAGAATGTTTATCTCCAGTATGATCGATCCCCTGATGGTTGCTAATCACAGAGGGTTTCACTGTGCTTCCGCGAAAAGAAAAAAAAATGTCATCGCGACCTCCCGTTCGCTTTTAAACGCCTTTGAAAATAGCATGTCTCGGCCAAAAATACAAAGTTAAAAAAAAAGTACACAGGAGCCGAGATACAGGATTTTTAAGTAATAAGTTATCAAGAAGTGAATGGAGCAGCAAATCTTCGGATCACAATATCTTGGGTTCTGTGTGAGAAAACATTTTTTTTAAACGTAGATACACGTGATTGGCAGTGAACGGTTGGATTTGCATTCACGTACATCTACGTGATTCGCAGGGAATGTGTTAAGTAAAGTGTTACCTGGTAGTTATAATGTGCTGTTCCACTGAGTTTATAATGCATTATGACCAGCATTTACAAATTATGTTATTTTAAATTATAATACTTCATAAACTTTGTTATAAGTAGTTATGCATAATTATAAACATTTATAACGAGTGCTATAATGCCTTATAAGTACATTATAATGCATTATAAATGTAGTTATAACACATTATAGACCCGACCTTAATATAAAGTCTTACCGAATAAACTTTAAACAAACGTGTGAGATTATAGCAGAATAACTATGTTGCTTCATTCAGCTTCATCTTTCTGAAACAAACATCTGCTACTGTGCGCGCATGCGGGTGTGCGTGTGCGTGTGCGTGTGCGTGTGCGTGTGTGTGTGTGCGTGCGCGCGCGCGCGTGTGTGTGTGTGTGTGTGTAGTGTACAGTATGTGTTCATGCACTGTGCTTTGTCACTTTGAGTTACAGATTCAACACATTGATAACGGTAGTAGTGAGAACCTCTTCCAGGATTATTCTTTACTTCTGTTGAAACTTACAGTACAGTGGTACAGTGTAATTGTCAAACCCTAAAAGGTCAAATCCCAGTGTTCACTGTGACTTATGTATGATGACTTATAACATAGTTGTTCAAAGCTTCAGCCAGATCTGATTTCCATTAATAGATTAACTTAAATATTTAAAACATATATAAAACATATGGGTAAAAATAAATGATGGAGTCACTTCCTTGTTACTTCCTACAGTACCTATCGGGCTAGCTCCTACAGAGATGTCAGAGCCATGCCATCTAATAACCGCCCTGTCCAGTCAGTACATCTGGAGGAGTGTGTGGAACCCTGATATTTGGGCAAGACTGACGTAATATTTATGACGTGTCATTCCATATTTGGGCAGAACTTCCGTATTTGTAGGGACATACAGTAGATTCATGCATACAGTACAAACAGTCAGACAGACAGACACACTTTAGTGCCATGCCATAAAAATGGGAACATAAATTGAACGAATGTCAGGAAATGAAATTGACTATGCTTCACGTGGCTGTTAGGTATTGGCTTGCGTCTCGCTACAGCTGTCATCCAGGGTGCCAGCGTGAGATTGGGTGGATGTCCTGTCCTCATCCTCGGCCAGGGCCCTGCGGAACACCCCAGCCAGGCTCTGTCTCTCCTTCACGTCCAGCCCCATACAGAAGTAGAGCAGCGGGTTCACACAGCTGTTGAAGTACGCAAACGCCTTTGCCACTGGCAGCCCGATCTTTACCACTAGACTTTTTCTATCAAACATCTTGACCAGCTGGAAGCAGTGGTAGGGCGCCCAGCACAGGAAGAAAGCGATGACCAGCGAGGCCAAGATGCGAAGCGGTCGAGACTTCTTCGAGAGGCTCGTGCGTCGGATGCCAATGCCCGTCAGGATGTAGCAGACAAGGATAACGACGAAAGGCAGCAGGAAGCCACACGAGAAGCGAATGATGTTTAACGCCAGTGTGGCAGCTTTGTCATTGGTGTGGTTTGAGTCCTTCCCCTCCAGGCTACACTTGGTCGCGTTGTTCTTCCCCACGTACACTTCTCGGTAATAGAAGTACGGAGCGCTCAAGACGGACGCCAACAGCCAGACGCAGGCGCTTGCCACCCGCGCTGCTCGCAAGGTGCGACGATTCTTAGTAAAGACTGGAAACCAGACGCAGAGCGCGCGGTCGATGCTGATGACGGCCAGCAGGAAGACGGAGCAGAACATGTTGGCGTACTTGAAGTATCCGTTGAACTTGCAGACCAACATGCTGATGGGCAAGTGGTTGAAGAAGAGCTTCTTGACGAGGGAAAGGACACGCGTGAAGCAAAAGATCAGGTCTGCCACGGCCAGGTTCACCAGCCACACGTTGTTCACAGAGGGCTGGACATGAATGATAAAGGAGATGGAGAGGAATGTAGAGGTGAGGAGAGGAGATGCGATGAGAGAGAAGAGAAGAAAGAGAGAAAAAAAATAGTACATTTGTTAGGCACTTACAGTACATACAATAATTAGCACCATAATTGAAACCAGTAAGTAAGGGATTACACAGCTGTCACGCACACGTCACATGTTCACATGTGGAATTTGTGAATTCTATTCCAAAATCAGTATCTTACTAATTTAAAAAAGGTTTACAAACCATTAACACAAAACATGGTACTTTTCAAAGCAACTTTCTTTTATAGCATCCTACTAACTAATTCCTATGAAGTTCATCAACCTAGTACAGACATGACCTTTGACAAGATCTAAATGTCTCAATAGAAGAGCAGGGAGACAAAATACAACCACCGCAATTGTATAAGTTCTATTGTATTAACATATACCACACAGATTGGACAAAAAGTAATTGTATTCATTATTAAGAAAAGGTTACATAGTACCGCTTCAATAAAGTATAGCATTTTAAGTGAAGATTTCATATCCACCTTGAGTTTGAAGCTGGCTACCCAGATCACAATAGAGTTGCCTGTGACTCCCAGGAAGACTGTGATTGTATAGATCACGATAGTGATCTTGTCCATGATGGCATTGATATCCACCGTCATGTCTTGCCCCTTCTTACTAGACGGGGAGATAAAGAGAGGGACGGAGTTAGATGACATTCTGTACTTCGGAAAAGAAGAACACCAGTGGATGACACGTCATTTTCACTCTGACAGTTTTTGGCTTACCGGTAAAAAAAAGTAGTTTCCTGTCATATTTACAAAAAAGTGGTTGTTCCAATTCATAATTCATTTGTATGTACTAATGAATAATGAATTGAACCAGTGACTTACCACAGGCAGACAAAAATAGTTTCCTGTCCTCAACGTTTAGAATTCTTACTGATAGCACATGGTAATAGACTGCTTGAAATCAGCACACTACTTAAGTAATTTTAAGGCATTTAGCAAATAAACTGATGAAGTTGTAGTATCAGAAAATGTTTATAAAACCTGTTTATATCTTATAGGCCTACTGTATCTAATCGAACTGAACCATTATGCAGCAGATTACATAAGACGTGATAAGGACTTACCTGAATAGCAATGACTGAAGTTGCTGTTGAAGGAAAATGTATGTTACCTCAGAATGGTTACTGGATCAAATGCATGTGTTTTGTAGAAAAAGGGGGTATGTTTGTGTTACTTCCTTTTAAACACATACTAAAAACAACAACAAAAAACAGTCAACTTTTCTGAGCAGAGGGGAATCAGCTGATGGCACACAGTGGTCATATGACATCTCCAAAATAGATTATATGAACATGACAGCTCCAAAAAAGACAGTTCCAAAATAGACTGGTAGATTATATGAATGAACATGGGGTCTGACTCTTAGCTTAAAGTTGTTGACCTGGAAAATTAAAGCGCAATTATTTTGAGAAGGAACCTCCGCACACATGTATTTGTGTGTGTGTGTGTGTGTGTGTGTGTGTGTGTGTGTGTGTGTGTGTGTGTGTGTGTGTGTGTGTGTGTGTGTGTGTGTGTGTGTGTGTGTGTGTGTGTGTGCGTGCGTGCGTGCGTGCGTGCGTGCGTGCGTGCGTGCGTGCGTGCGTGCGTGCGTGCGTGCCCCTTCTTTTCTTTTTCTGTAGAAAAAACACACAGCGCATTATAATAGGCACCTATACCCCATACCCCTAGGAATGTAGGTATGATAAAACAATTGAAATAAAATATTAACTCTTTAGCAGATATGGGTAATGTTCAGAATGGGATGGTAGTTAGTACTGTATCACCATTGTATGTGCAGAAGGCATAGTCTAAAGACATCAATTTCACTTCATTTGTAAAATTTTTAGCAGGATGTTTACAGATTGAATGCAATTCTTATATGTATTATTTTTTGTTCATTTTAGTTGTTTTGTGCTTGTTCAGGGCTGACATATTTCTGAGCCTTGAGCCCTAAGGGCTGTGAGACACCTCAAGCGCTTTCCAGTATGTAGTCTGTTGTCTACAGTCCATATCATCCATTCACTACAGTCCATATCATCCATTCACTACAGTCCATATCATCCATTCACTACAGTCCATATCATCCATTCACTACAGTCCATATCATCTACTCACTACAGTCCATATCCATTCACTACACTACATTTCCCATGTCCTTCAGTCCCATTTTTCTAAACTTCTACACCTCCAGGTTCACAGTCACCATACTCTCCTCCTCCTCTCCTCCTCCTCCTCACCTGACTTTGTCCCTTCTTGATCAAACAACAGAATAGAGACTAACCCTGTGAATGAATCGGGCTCGCTTGGGAAAATATTGACAGTGTTCGCGGCCCAGTTCCAGTACCAGTAAGGATAATTCCTTTTAACAGGACGTTCATGAAAGTCCTTGCGGGCTTGTTTCCAATGAGGGCCTGTGAGCAATTAGGGATTAAGAGTCTTGCTCAGGGACAAATTTCATTTCATCGACACATATGCTGGCGTGGCCTGGAATCGTACCTGGGGCAACCAGGGCCTCTGGCTCCCTAGGCAGGCTCACTAACCACTCAGCTATGGCCACCCATCTGACCACTAGGCGGGCTCACTAACCACTCAGCTATGCCCACCCATCTGACCACTAGATGGGTGGCTATATGAAGTCTATTTTCATCGCATGTTTATTTTAATGATCAAGAATCAACCGATTGTGTTCCGGCTTGGATCAATGGAACTAACATAGTAGACTTTATCGGAATCACAATGAAAATGCATTTTTCAAGGTTTAAAAGAAAACATACCATGAATAGTTTTTACATTCTATAATGTTTTATGTTATAATTATATTTACAACATATATATTATTATACTATTATATATACACAATATAAAAAAACTAGATTTTATTGAAATATTATATAAATAAAATCTTATTTATATAATATTTCCCTTCCACCCTTCCATGGCCGTCTGTGACCCTTCCACGGCCATCCCCTGGACATTCTCCTGGCACTCGCAGCAGAGGATCCGTCTGAAGGTGGCTCTCATCTCCTGGAAACGGCAGGAATAGATGATGGGGTTCATGGCCGAGTTGAACACGGCGAGAAGCAAGAAGGACTTCTCGAAGGTCAGGACGTTGCAGCTGGTGCAGAAGACGTCGAGGAGGAGAAGGACAAGGCCAGGAGTCCAGCAGACAATGAAAGAACCTGAAGGGGAGAGAGAGAGAGAGATACATGAATAAATAATAAAAGGCAGATTGTCAATACAGTATGTCACTGTGCTATGGTGCCAAGGAAGATTTTTCTTCCTGCAGTTCCACCAACTTGGAACTTGATTGCACAGGAGGGTGCACAGGCAGGCAGGCAGGCAGGCAGGCAGGCAGGCAGGCAGGCAGGCAGGCAGGCAGACAGACAGACAGACAGACAGACAGACAGACAGACAGACAGACAGACAAGTTTGCAGGAGTGGCTTGTTTAGAACAAAATTTAACTTTGCACGCACATTCCCACTATAGTCCATGAGCCAGACAAGATTTCATTATCGAAAGAGTGGGCAAAACCAAACCTATATTAAATTGTTCATAGGGTCAATACAAGTAAATAAATATATGATAACCTCTCCACAGGAGCAGCTTTTTCATGGTTATCACACATTTTGTAATATTCCCCATACGTACATGACAGGTGAAAGAATGACCAAATTTTAAAAAGAGTTATCATAATGAAACTTCCTGAGTTGATTACTTACATGAAGACAATGATTTATCGTATTACAAGTTTTCTGAAATTGTATATTTAAATATGCAAATTAGGCATTAGGAAAATATGCCTGAATTTGCATAACTTTCCAGAATCAAACATTGGAACATTGGACAAAGCCAGAGTCAACATTCTTATTTCATTTTGTTAATATGTTGAAGTCAAAGGTTGTTAACGAGGGAATATTCAATATCTGGCTCCATTTTGGGGCTTTGGCTCATGGACTAAATGCCGAATTTGCATATTTAAATATACAATTTCAGAAAACTTGTAATACGATAAATCATTGTCTTCATG
The DNA here is from genome assembly GCF_963280865.1 of Gymnoscopelus braueri. Lineage (NCBI taxonomy): Eukaryota > Metazoa > Chordata > Actinopteri > Myctophiformes > Myctophidae > Gymnoscopelus > Gymnoscopelus braueri. Next base: position 16,152,502 of record NC_137613.1, read on the forward strand.
TAAGTAATCAGCTCAGGAAGTTTCATTATGATAACTCTTTTTTAAATTTTGTCATTTTTTCACCTGTCATGTACGTATGGAGAAAATTACAAAATGTGTGATAACCATGAAAAAGCTGTTCCTGTGGAGAGGTTATCATATATTTATTTACTCGTATTGACCCTATGAACAATTTAATATAGGTTTGGTTTTGCCCACTCTTTCGATAATCATTGCTCAATTTTGGGGCTCTGGCTCATGGACTACTAGGCCGAGGAAGACATGCCACCCTTTTCACATTGTCCTGTTATAGTGCCACCAGGAGGCCGTCTTTTGCTAATTACTCCTATTTTAATATTACTCCTACAGATTTTGTCCAAACATCACACTAAACGGTACAAATTATCGCTATAGTCATGTGATCAAGACGGATCTGTCTGATTTTATTCCATCCTGATTGGCGATTTTCGAACATTGCTGGCCCACAATAACCTACCCGACTTGGCAGAGACCTGTGCTCCGGGGAGCACTTTTTCTAGTTGACTAAAGGCCATTGCAGACAGGGTGCGATTGTTCGCACGGAAAAAACAGACAATATCAATTTTTAAAGAGGTGGTGCCATGTACAGTTTTTCATGTGTCTATGAGGTTGATAGAACTTCATTAAGCCCCCTGGTGATGTTTTTATGGTGTTTTATGTCTTCTCTGACTATTTTGAGTTTCTACCTGGAGGCTGAAACCTTGAGGGTCAAACGTGCCAATAGAAAAACAGCCCTTTAGTGACATAGTAAAAATATACCCTCCCCCTCATTATCATAACACAACAGGTGTGGGCATGAGGAGGAGGATGGACTAGGACAGGTGGGTGGTGCTAAGGTGGTGGAGGAGGTGCTAAGGTGAGAACCAGGTATACTTAATGAACTGGAGGCGTGTCCACATAAAAACAGAATTGTAACAATTTCTGTACACTTTTTTGAAAGAAATCTTCCTCCTAGTATAACCATAATACCTGATGATTATGTTTTAGGGGGGGGGGAAAAATCACTTCTTTAAAAGAACACATGGTTCTCTATGACCTCATGCACACCGGCTCCAAATTTGCCGTGCGGCAAGTGGCTGCAGCGGTGCGTTTTCTTTTCAATCGAACCCAGTTAGATTCGTGCGTCTTTTTTTTGCGTCTTCATTCATTAGATCTCCTTTTTCTCCTTTTTCTTACCCAGTATAATCACGACAGTTTTCAGCAGAGGCATGGTTGTGTCCTGGTCGCGGACACCTGAGCTGATGTATGGGTTGGTCCTCTTGCGCACGTACATGAAGATGTGGGCATACAATGTCACCATGACAACGAAGGTAACCAGGCTGAAGACAGCCCAAAAGACCAAGTAGGAGTTACTGTAAAGGGGTACCACGGTGGAACACGAGTCCAGGCTGCAGATGCAGTTCCAGCCGGCACTGGGCATGAATCCCATGACGATGGACATGGTCCAGATGAGGACGATCAGCACTAAGACGCGGCCGTTGCCCATGCGCGTGTACAACTGCATGCGGCGCACTGTGATGTGGCGCTCGATGGCGATGGCCAGCAGGTTGGCCACGGATGCAGTCAAGCTAGTCTCGAACAGACCCTGGTGGAGGAGCCACGTCCACACCGTCAGGCGCCTGGGGTTTGGCCCTGTGTAGAAAATCAGGAAGTACGCAAGCCCCGCGAAGAAGTCTGCGGCCGCGAGGTTCGCTATCAGGTAGTAGATGGGGAAGTGGAACCTCTGGTTAACGAAAATGGCGATCATCACCAGCAGGTTGGCGAGCATGATGAAGATGCTCACGCTGACACCCAGGCCCATCACCAGATTGCCGTCGGAGTTCCAATCTTTGGCGAGGTCTTTCCCACTGCGATTGTAGAAGAACGCAATGGTCTCATTGTAGTAGCAATGAGACCATTGCGTTCCATTGCGTTCATTATCCATGGTCGAGTTTTCAATTGAAGGTTTTCTAAAAGACAAGGGTGAGAAAAACACATTAACAAACTGTTGCTGATGGATTTTTTAAGTGACATTTATTTTCTTGACATTATCAAGGACCCTGTCTGGCACGCACGCACGCACGCACGCACGCACGCACGCACGCACGCACGCACGCACGCACGCACGCACGCACGCACGCACGCACGCACGCACGCACGCACGCACAGGCAGCTGTGCACGCACAATCACACAAAAATGTGCAAATATCTTCACACACATGCTTCAATTACGAAGGCAGGACCTATACTACAGCACACACATCCAGTAGCATCCCACAACTACCTACTGTTTTTAAATTACAAAACATGTACTGTCCTGAATGCTATACGTACACTTCTCCTTACGGTTAGCATGATGATGAATAGATTGCTTGAAACAAGGTATGGAATGAGCACATTACTAATACACATAATACACATTACATAATGATCAAAATTGTATTTTTAAGGCAAACTCACTGAAATGTCAAAAAAGTGCAAATACCAGCTGAAAAACACGGATGAAGATACTGTGTGTGTGTGTGTGTGTGTGTGTGTGTGTGTGTGTGTGTCTGTGTGTGTGTGTGTGTGTGTGTAATACACACACAGTATCTTCATCCGTCGCACACACACACACACATTACCCTGAAGGACGTACCTGAATAGCAGTGAATTTTTGCATGAAGTTGCAGTCAAAGGAACAAATATCACCCCACAGTTGAAGTGCTTCTCAGTTCACTGTTTGTGCAGTATGCTGGATTTAGACAAACTAATGTACAGTAGATTAGAAACCAAAAGTAACAGTTTCACTATTTGTAGTACTATTGCAGCATCCCTGGCTGGGTTCCAACTCGCATGCACGTTTATTGTGCTTGCAAAACTGGGCTGAGGGAGCCATAAGGTGGCTCTCCTCGAGGATGGGGCACGTTACGGGCCCCTCACCCAGGCACAGATGAGGTGGAGAGACCCTCCACACGGTTGTCCCGCACTCTAGGACACCAAGCCTCCAGACCAAGTTTATTTTAGCTACGTTTTTCATTGGTTCAGGCCAGGGTTTTTTTGTAGTTTTTTTCAGTTAATTTGAACTAGCTTTGAAAGCCTCAGAAAATATAGTGAAAAAAGCTTTTTAACAAACAAACCTGTGTTCTAACATTAAAAAACAAGGTCATATACACTAACTTCACTGTCATATCCTTCATTACATATAGATGTGTTAATTCTGGTGGGGAACCATGGCTGATGGGATAGTTGCTGTAAGCACCCCCTCCCTACTGTAATAAACCTGTTCCAACAAGTCTCAGTTTCTTGTGAATCTTCACCCACCCTGGATTCAGGCAAACAAACACAGAAACCAAAAGTAATAATTTAGAATTTAAGAATTTAGAGATACATGTAAATAGATCATGTATAACTTTAGAAGTAGGAACCTTTCACACAGCACCTTCAAGCCCCTCAAGGGCACTGGGACTGACATTTTGTTATCCTGTCTTACTATTGCTGCTATTCTCAGATTATTCCTTTTTTATTTCTTGATGCCAACCTTTGTGTAACAGTCCATAGTGCAATATAACAAACACATTTTAGAGGCTTTAAAGTTGAGTAAAAAAATAAAACACTGTCACCCGACAGACAAAGAGCACTTTATAGGGATAGATGAGCAATAAGCAAAATGCTCTGATCAGCGAGTCCCTCGATGACTGGCCGGCTGGACAGACGCGTTGCTAGGTCTCTACTAGGTTGGGGGCTTAGCCCCAACGGGCACATGCGCACACACGCATGTGGCCGACGCCCCTGCGGCTGGACCATTTGTTTTATGTCACTCCCCCTTTCTCTCCATAATTCCCGTCTCGACTCTCCACTACCTCTATCAAATAAAGTCTTAAAGTGCAAAAATAAAAAAAGATATAACCAAAACAAATCTGCTGATCGTTCGTTGTAACTGCAGCATGCTGCTACTGTGAGTTGCTGCGACCCAATTGATGAGACTATTTTGTAATCATAGCTGCTGTGCATTGACCACACACATATATGCTACATGTAGCATGCTGCTTGTTATGCCTTTGGAATTAAAGTCCTTTATAACCTCTCTCTCTCTCTCTCTCTCTCTGTCTCTCTCTCTCTCTCTCTCTCTCTCTCTCTCTCTCTCTCTCTCTCTCTCTCATCTCTCTCTCTCTCTCTCTCTCTCTCTCTCTCTCTCTCTCTCTCTCTCTCTCTCTCTCTCTCTCTCTCTCTCATCTCTCTCTCTCTCTCTCTCTCTCTCTCTCATTTTAAAGTAGGATAGTAGGATGAACAAAACAGCTAAAAAACACTGGCAGTACCATAATACACTGGTAGGTTACATAAATGCACACGACAGCTTGATCTTTGAATAAAAACTGTAAACTGTTGACCTGGAAAATGAAAGTCCAACAGAGTGTGTGTGTGTGTGTGTGTGTGTGTGTGTGTGTGTGTAGAGTGTGTGTGTGTGTGTGTGTGTGTGTGTGTGTGTGTGTGTGTGTGTGTGTGTGTGTGTGTGTACAGTGCATAACATAGATGAGTCAATCGGATTTGAGTCATTCTAGTCTCGCCTAAGAATGTATGTGAGAGAGTGTGTGTGTGTGTGTGTGTGTGTGTGTGTGTTGTGTGTGTGTGTGTGTGTGTGTGTGTGTGTGTGTGTGTGTGTGTGTGTGTGTGTGTGTGTGTGTGTGCGCACACATATTTTGTAGTGTCAACATATGCAGTTAGTGTAAGAGGGTAGGTGAGTGTCTGTGTGTGTCTGACTGTTTTGTCAATGTGTCTGCATGTGTGTGTCTATGTGTTTGCACAATGGGCCTCTTGTATAGTCATTAGTTTAGCTGCAGTTTAGAGTTCAACGTGAGTTTAAACCTTTGTTGTCCAGAAGATGTCACATTGTTCTCTCAACCCAGTTTAGACCTGGCCTTCTAAATCAGTAATTCTCAAACTTTTTTGTGCCAAGGACATGATATGTATTTGGCCGTGGACACTCATCTGAATGATCTGAAAATGTTTTGCGCCAGGGACCCCCCAGAAGAGAAGATTTGTGTTAATAAAAAGGGTTCTAAGGTTGTCAAACACACACAAAAAATCATCAATAGCACATACAAGCTCGCAGCACCGCACAAAGTGACACGTTGTGAGCTTGTACATCTGCTATTTTTGAGAGCCACTGTTCTAAAAAGTTTTTTGAAAAAAAATGCTATAAATAATAGCTAAAATCTAAAATGTCACAGATTCTTTCCTGGATTGAATGGGTTAAACCTGATTGCAGTGTCCTCATAACCTGTGGTTTTAATGCTGACCTGCAAGACAAGGCCCCCTTCACCACCCCATGCGTTGGTGAGTGGCGTCCCTCAGGGCTCTATTCTAGTGTATTTTATGTGTTCGCTCTACATTAAATGCCTGAATCGCCTGAAAATAGATTGTGAGCTTGTCGACCTGCTATTTTCTCTGAAAGTTTCCCCCAGGAGTAGGCTACGGACGCTGGGGTTAAAAAAAACTACTTGAGGCGTGTTGTGGCGAAACAGGATGAGGTTGAGGCCTCCACAGAGAAACCGGTCCCAGGCACAAATCATTAACCACAGGGCTGTACAGGTCGATATGACTAGGCAGTTAAGAGTACTCGGATAAAAGGAATGTAATGTAAAGTATTTGCAATCTGGTAAACACTCTACTACGTGCATGTACTAAGTATTCATAGCTAAAGTAACTAAGTACATTCATCAAGTACTGTACTTAAGTAAAATTTTGAGGTATTTTTACTTTACTGGAGTATTTCCAATTTTCAGTACTTTTACTTTTACTCCACTACATCTCAGAGGCAAATATTATACTACTCTACTACTTACAAATTATTTGAAAACTTTAGTTACTTAGTAGATTTTGATTATTATTACAAAACATACATTAACCACTTCAGTGCTATATATATTTTGGCCATTTGAAAATATTACCTTATTTTTTAAAGATTTGTATACATTTTATACATTTGAAAACTTGTGAAATGGACCTTCTGCATAATGAGTACTTTCTACTTTTGGTACTAAGCAAATTTTTATGCCAATACTTTTCTACTTTTACTCAAGTGAATTTTTAATTCCAGACTTGTACTTGTAACAGAGCATTTCTACATTGCAGTATACTTTACTCAAGTAAAAAAAATTAGTACTTTATCCACCACTGATAGCTTGTGACTTCCTGATGAATCCCTTGAGGATATACTAAACATCAAGACCAAATTGGGTGGCAGAGAAGCAACAGCTTGGGGAAATCTGGCAGGAAGAAGGGATTGCTGCAAACGTTAGAGTGTTGACCGTGAGAATGAGATGTTGTCCTCTCACCACGGGGTTAATCAAACAAATTGTGAAAGAACGGGTGACAATGTCAGATACATGTCAGATAACGATCCCGATGATATGTGTGTTTATGTCCTGTTTGAATCGTGAGAAGAATAGAACAAAATATGGAGTAACAAATAAGGGTATTGTCTACTAACTGATATAACGTGGGACGAGAGACAGAAGAGAGTGAATTGGATCATGCTGATGTGCTGCTTATGCTGGCTTGCTGTATACCTAACTGCATTTGAATAAATCTACTATATTAAATATATACGACGGACTCGGCTGCATCAATTCACACCTGGTGAAGATAATGCTATGGGTCAGCAGATAATCACCCACAGGCGCCATGGTTTGGAGCTAAATTGAGAACAAAGTGCTCTGTCACTTGTGTGAAATAACTTACAGTATATAACTAGGCTCTCAAGTACATTTCAACAGCAAGTTCCAAGTACACACCTCCCCTCCCTTTCCTTTGCTCCCATTGCAAGCAAAATGAAAGATGCTATCTAAGACCACTCTGTGGACACAGATGCTCCGTTTACCCAGTTTTCATTTGAAGTGACATTTAGAGAAATCTTCTGCTGTTTTTTACCATCAATAGCCTAAAGTACAATAGGCCTATGCCAGGATCTGGGATGTCGGACAGAAAAGCCTGCAATCAGGGCGTTGATGCTTTGTGTAACACACCTACAGTACATTTGAGAAATAGGAAGGCGGCATTTTGCTTGTTGTGCAAATGTTTTACTCAACTTCCCTTATACATTTTATGAGCATCACTCTCAGCTACAATTATCTGCATCGTACAGTAGTAGTCTTGCTCCAGTCTTCCAATCTCGTTCCAATCTTCCAGTTTTTGGACATACTGTACACGTTAAAGGTAACTGATCTTTCTATTTCTTATATTTCTTCTTGCCTCAAATGAATGGGTCTTCCTGACACTAGGAGGCCAATGAATACTAGTAAACTACTAACATAGAAGGCAGGACAATGTGACAAAAGGTTGCAGAGTAATTTTTTTAATAAAAAGTAAAAACGATGAATCTGTTAGCAGAACGATGAAAAGATCGTGACATCCCACTATCAATCTCAACACAGACACATTTTGTTATTGAAACAAAACTTGACCCCATCAACAGAGCTTAATACAACTGTAGGTACTTCACTATGTAATTTTTTTTTAATAATAATGATACAAAGATTTGTAGTTTAGATACTACTTTTGAGCTGAAAAATCACATATACAGTTTCCATATTTATGTGTCAGTCCTGTTGCTTGTAAAGCTCTTTTAAGTAAGTAATATTCTGTGTATAAATGTGATTATACTGTACATGTAAGTGTATGATGATGATTATGATGACGACGTATTATTATTATTATTATTTGCCCTTGGCAGACCTGGCAGCCGGTGCAGACCCAAGAGATGGCTGTGATTGTGACGCATGTTGCTTTCTTCATGTATCTGATGCAAGGTTAGTGGTTCCCAGACTGTGCAACAGCTGGAACACCAGGGTTGTGCGGTTGTCATTTCCTTCAAAAAGCTTCCCCTTTTTCAATTGTTCACTTCATCTGCACAACGAGAGGCTTCTCTTATTGAGATTAGTAGAACAAAGGTCAGTCTCTGGTGCGTGCGTGCGTGCGTGCGTGCGTGCGTGCGTGCGTGCGTGCGTGCGTGCGTGCGTGCGTGCGTGCGTGCGTGCGTGCGTGCGTGCGTGCGTGCGTGCGTGCGTGCGTGCGTGCGTGCATGGGGCTTTATAACCAGTCAGAATGCATATAGCAGATCAGTGGTTTTCAAAGTTGGATCCAGGTGCCCTGCAGGGTTCCTTGCAGGGGGGAGGGGTTCTGTTTTTCTTTTTTTTGGAAAGACTTAAAGGGATACTCCACTTTCAAATAAAATAAACATTTAAAAAATATATATAAAATAAATGAAAAAAGTAATGGAAAAATCACGGCCCCCTCACGCATTAGAGTGTCACTAATGTGTGAGGGGGCCGTGATTTTGCCATAACTTCTTTCATTTTTTTAAAATATTTTTTTTTAATGTTTATTTTATTTGAAAGTGAAATATCCCTTTAAATCTGTTTTCTTTGTTTGTCATGAGGTAACCAAACTGTAGAAAATGTGTTTTTTCAGCCTATAGCTGTTTTAGCCATAACTATGTAACATAATTCATTATTGTTGTTCTTGTTGTTTTGTTTTAGTACTGCTATGTTTTATGCACATGGCGTGTATCGTTTAAATGGTTGACCAAAATATAAATTGCAAAGTGAAGTCAAGTGAAAAAGGTTTGAGAACCACTGTACTAGAAGGTGTCCTTCTACATGCCATCACCTGTAGGTGGCCTGTGCCAGTGGAACCTGGTTCTGCCCGGAAGCATCAGGGCTATAAGGGAGTCCTGTGTCACCGTCCCCTGTCGCTTCCAGCACCCCTCCTCCTTTGACGGGAGCATACAACCTAACTGCAGCGCCATCTGGCGCAAGGGCAGTAGGATTGGCTCAGTCGTGTTTAACTCCACAACACCAGACATCAGGAACGGTATAAAGGTCAGAATCACAATCACTTCATTACCGTCTCAGCAGTGCATGGTAGGGTGATGATGTAATCGATCCTGTCTGTCTGTCTGTCTGTCTGTCTGTCTGTCTGACATTGGTGTGGCCAGGGTTCACACAACCATGTGTATTGGTTTATTTACAAAAGAGGCAACCATGGTAGTTGTACAGCATTAGTCATAGTAGGCTAGTAATAGTAGTAGTAGTAGTAGTTTACTGGCCTGAAAAATCAGGAAACTACAAGTGGAGTTCGATATGAATCCCCATTGAAATGAGGGGTCATACACTGCTGCCGTTTTTCCTTTTTCTCCTCTGTAAATATAGCTATTTGTATTTGTTGATGACATGTATTAATGTGTTAATATTCTATGCTCTGTTGATGAATTGAATTACATGGGACCACAATGGAAACGAGTCCCCAGGACTTTCCTGTGTTATCCTTTTAGCCTAAATGTTTACGACTAATACAGTATTCTATGGATCAAAAGTAGTAAAAGCAATTGTGGTAGTACTGGTAGTAGTTGTAGTCTAATAGGAGGAGGGGCTACAGTAGGAGAACTAGAATGTTTATTAATAAATAATAGTACTAGTACTGTATCATCCTCTAACTGTGCTTCCGGGTGGGCTTCCAGGGGGAGTTCACGGGAGACCTGAGGATGAAGAACTGTACCACAGTTTTCCATAACTTCCTGGAAAACAACAACGATACCTACTTCTTCAGACTGGAATGTCCCAGTGGAGATCTGAAGTACACTTTCGGTACAGGAGTCTACATTAGCTCACATGCAGGTGCACACAAACATTTTGGATGCCAGTTAAGACCTGCACCTCTGAGCCCCCTCTTTACTGTATCTCTCTTAGCTTCTCCCTACAAATTCACAAGTGTGTTTTCCGGTATGAAGCTAGCTTAAATTGGCTATTTTTGGTGCAAGACAATGTCTTACAATGAAGCATAAATTAATGAATGCTAAATTAATTTATGCTCGGTGTCACGCGTCGGAAATGGCAGATCTACAAGCTCACAAAGCGTCGCATCTGACACCGTCGTGCACTAAAGTATGAATCAGGCTTGACTCGGCTTTACCAAGCTCCATAGCCGCAGGAAGACCTTTTAGGTTAGGGGTGCGCGCGTGCATGAGGACCCCCTGCGCGCGCGGTTCTGGGCGGATTGGGTTCGTTTTTTCCCCAGTTTTTGGTTTCTTTATTTCGGTTTTAAGGTTAGGATTAGGGTTAGGTTAGAGTTATGTTATTTAATTCTTATTTTTGCCTGATTTTACCGATTTATTATCAAAAAAATAATTTATTTTTTTGATGGGGGGGCGGTAGGGGGTGCGGTACCTGGGGGGAGGGGGGGGCGGCCGCACCCCCAGCACCCCTACTTCCCGAAGTACTGCCAAGCTCCCCATTGCAGGACTGCGGAGGATATTTGAAGCGAGCCTGAACTAGTGGCCAAATCTGGTATTGCAAGCTTAGCACATACTGTTCATAAAGGCCGCCTGAAACCCTAGTGTGCATGCTTCGAGCTCAAATGTTCCATCCACACCCCAAATGCTGAAGGAGAGTGTACTCCTGGGGGAGCATGCGCTGGGTCAGCAACCTTTATTTAAATGAATAGGTGGGAGATCCGACTTAAATGTTTTTCTTTCTTTTTTTAATCATCCCCCCCCCCAATTTAGTCGTTATGCCAATTGATTCCTCCCCACACACATTTCTATGTTGTCACTGCTGTTGTATCCTACTGACTCACCTACCAGTGAGGAGCCCCCACCGGGAGGATGTAGAGCCTTCGTCCTACTCCTCCCGCCCAACACTCCCTGCTGACAGGTGCCCCCCCCCCCCCCCCCCAATTGTGTTTGTGTAGACACTCGACAAAGCTGGCTGCACCACGGTTGGGAGGGCCGACTTCTAGTTTTTGGGCGGTGTAGCCGCCCCTATAAGTGGGGTTGGGACACCTCATTAGTACACATTTGCTGTACTGTGATTGGCTCATTAGTACACCCCTAGCTGTACTGTGATTGGCTGACTCTATTGGCTGACTCTATCCAGCACTGTGATTGGCTAGCGAGACACATGATGACATTAATAACCTATAAATAGGACTATGCACTTAAAAAAAAAAATATTAAGTGAGCTTCCATCACTGTGATGACCACTGTGATGACCACACCGCCCACTTCACACTGGGTGTGACTTTTATTATATAAGTCTATGGGCTTCACCTCTCACCATCTCCTCTGCTATAGACCCGCCACCTCCTGAGTTGACCACCTCCCCCAGAAGGGACCTGGTGGACGGGGAGAGCGTGAGGCTCCAGTGTAAAGCCCCAGTACCGTGCCATGGCCAGGTCCCTGCCATCTCCTGGATGCCTCCGATGGAAGGGATGAACGTAGGGGAGGGACGAATGGACACGGTGACTATAGCTGTTATTAATTGTTTTTTTCTCATGGTTCACTAATTGATAATAATGAATTGATAATTGACTAATTAATACATTAATGAATATGTATAGCCTTCTAGCTAATTAGCTAATGGTTTTAATTGTTTGTTTGATTGATTCATTTGCATTGGGTTATCAATTTCAATATTGTTGATGGAATAATTCTTAGATAATTAAGCATAAACACGCTAGAGCCTGACCAATAGGATGTTTGAGATCGATACAATACAAATATTATTTTAGAGGGTGGGTGGGGGGGGGGGTTTCACCGATTACCGATATGACATGATGGGATATTTTCCTACACTTTGTGGTTCCCAAAGTTTTTAGCTCAAGACCCAAAAGAGAAATTATACATTTGCCCGGGAGCCAAACTAGTGAGCTTGTAGATCTGCTATTTAAATGTAGGAAACGGGGGAAAAAACTGCGACATTTATTTGCTAATTATTTGGGAAACATTACGAGGTTTAAACTCTCCTTCCTGCTTTGAACAAACAGGCGGCGGATGGACAGATCACATTGACCTCCACCCTGACCTTCAAAGCCACGCCCAGCTACCACGACAGCACCATCACCTGCTCCGTCAGATACCCACTGGACCAGGGCTTCAGCGTCCAAACGCAGGCGCTCACAGTCCAATGTGAGAAGAGGTGGTTGGGTGGTTGCCGTATTTTTATTTCTGGTTATTGATTTGTTTGTTTGCTTAACTGATGGATCTTGTTTGCCTGGTTCATTCAGACACAAATTTTTCGCCTCCGTCTGTCTGTCTGTCACTTAGCAGAATATGTCAAACAGTTAGTAAGTTTGCGCACAAGAGATTTGCACAAAACTTCGATTGGTCAAATATGGGCATTGGGCGTGACAGTTGGCATGACCTGTCACAAAAAAATGCAATACTTGTATAATAAGGTTTATCATGGCCGCATGGGAAGAAGTGATTAACTGGTCACAGTTAATCCTGGTCACAGTTAAAGGGCAAGACCACTTTGGTAGAGGTTTGGGTTGTGAAGTTACCTTGCCATGATGTAACTCCAAAGGTGGGCAAGAAATAAAAAATAATTGCTCCATTGATTAGAAATTGATAATTCAAAATATGCTCCTCATTGACTTACATTGTACAGTAAAACTGCTCTCAAAGTCACTCTTTTCGCACATAAACGAACGCAAACAAAGTTGATTCAGACAATATAGAACATCACCAAACCCAGTACTGTTTTTTTTTTTTTTTTATAAAAAAATGTGAACTTCCTGTTGATTTTGCCATTTTTAATAAGTAGAAAACCTGGACTGGATCCGCGGATCCGGATCCAGATCTTCAAATACTAAAATCAACAGGAAGTTGACATTTTTATAAAAAAAAAAAACAGTACTGGGTTTGGTGATGCTCTATATTGTCTGAATCAGCTATGTTTGGGTTCATTTATGTGCTAAAAGAGTGACTTTGAGAGCTGTTTTACCGTACAATGTAAGTCAATGAGGAGCATATTTTTGAATTATCAATTTCTAATCAATGGAGCAATTATTTTTGATTTCTTGCCCACCTTTGGGGTTACATCATGGCAAGCTAACTACACAAACCAAACCTCTACCAAAGTGGTCTTACCCTTTAATCACAGTTGTCCCTCAAAAGGGGACGTGGAACCAAAAGGTCCCACAAACATGCCACCTGCTTGGCATAGATGCTGTGCTCCTCTCTGAGCACATTTTCTATTTCTTTTTGCATTCACATATTTCTCGTAAGCATTGAGACTTTAGTGTTGATAAATAAGTAAATTAAAGGAGTAGTTCACCCCAAAAAAAATGTTAGTTTCTATCAATTACACACCCCACGAAGCCTTGAATTCATGGAGATTATTTTGTTTTTGTTGCATTCCTGAGCCAATAATTTGATGACCGTGTCATCGGTCAGTATTATACTGTAGAAGACTCAGTAGATGAATTATTGCCAAAAACTAAAAAACTCCATGAATTCAAGGCTTCATGGGATGTGTCATTGATAAAGAAAATAAGTATTTTTTCGGGTGAACTACTCCTTTAACACACTGACCATGGTCTATTATTAATGATTATTTTGTTTTCACACACACACACACACACACACACACACACACACACACACACACACACACACACACACACACACACACACACACACACACACACACACACACACACACACACACACACACACACACACACACACACACACATTTGTCATACAGAAACCTTTCTGTACCCCTGCCAGTGTTCAGAAAGTGCTGAGCTTGTCAGAACTTGGCTGTGTCTTTCCTCACACTCTTATTACAGTTACAGGGGAGGTAGGACACACAGATTCTTTATAGTTGGCAGTTCATTGCCAACAGAGGTATCCCAGGTGGTGGAGCTGGGCACTCCCCCGGGCACAGAGAATACTGATGCCTCTTCCAGGAAGTTCACAAATAAAAAAACCCCAGAGGGATGGCATTCCTTGGCACTCGTGGCACAGCCAGGAGTGCCTGTACCTTTCCAGGAAGGTGTCAAATTAAAATAAGCCCCTTGTTATTGTGTATTTTGCAATGGACACATTATATCCCAGATGCACCTGAACCTTTTCTAAAGCAGTGGTTCTCAAAGTGGCGTCGGAGCCGGCGGGGACCCCCAGGGGTCCTTGAAGGGGTTCCAGGGCGTCCCCAGGCCAGCTAAATATGTCAATATACAGTAGCATCCAAAACAGTTTAACCACTTTAGTCATACATGCATACAGTAGGTTAGCTTAGCTGATCTACAAGCACTTTTTTTTTCCAAGAAATCTTGGAAATGGAATGTTTGGAATTATAACGTCACAAGTCTTGTATGGGGGTCCCAGGAAGAAACTATTTTCCACTTGTCAAATACATGGCAATTTGGGGGTCCTTGACATGAAAAAAGTTTGAGAACCTCTGTTCCAAATGGTCTCTCTAGTCTGCAAAAAAAAAGTCTGTTTGTCTTGCAGTCTTGATTTGGAAGATATGCTACTTTCTTTTTTAAAGGCACCCTGATTTGTTTTTTTGTACGCTGTCTGTTTCGCAGTTGCCCCTCAATTCACCACAGCCACCCAGACTCCACCTGGTCCCATTCGGATTGGCCAAGCTGTGACCCTAACCTGTTCTAGTGAGGCCAACCCACCTGTGGAGCGATACAGCTGGTTCATAGACAACAGAGGACAGGTGGGACACACACACACACACACACACACACACACACACACACACACACACACACACACACACACACACACACACACACACACACACACACACACACACACACACACACACACACACACACACACACACACACACACACACACACACACACACACACACACACACACACACACACAGGATTAGGGTCCCAATCCACAAGTTGAGAACCACTGCTGTATATAGTCCACTGACACTGGAACTAAAGATGCCAGAAATGGTGCTTTGGTTCAGTCGTGGTTTGTAGCCCCCTCTATGGGACAACATGTGCACTGCAACTAACCTCGCAGCACCCTGTGTGTTGTGCATTCTGTGTCCTTTTACAATGTCAGCTCTCCTGCCGTCTGACTCACGGTTTTCATTGAAATTGATTAAGCTTTAAATGACAATGACTAAGACAACCAGAGAATCAGGAATTTATTAATTCGAAGGCAAGGAAGTCATTCAACATTTACCATAAGAAGCAGATATAGCCTACTGTACAAGTACGAGTGATCTTGTAGATCTGCTATTTTCGGCGCACAACAGCATCGTATGATGGATAGGGCTGAGCAATTAAACAAAAATATATCGAAACCGATATATAGAAACAATAACTGACTTATAACCGAATAATCAAAAAGAAAATTCTTATATATCAACGAATTGACAGGAACAATTGGAATAGATTTTTTAAAATAATGGACTAAATGGATTAGTCTGATTAATCACTTAACAATGTATTATACTCCATCCATCCATCTTCAACCGCTTATCCGGAGCAGGGTCGTGGGGGCAACAGTTCCAACAGTTCTATTAACCCATTAAGACCTGAGACCGATTCCACAAATGCTTTCTAAATCAGTAGTTCTAAAACTTTTTCGTGCCATGGACCCCCAAATTGATATATATTTGACCACGGACCCCCCCCCCATCTGAGAACGTTTTGTGCCAGGGACTCCCTCCCTCCCTAGAAGAGATGATTTGTGTTCAAAATAAATAAATAACAGATCTACAAACTCACTCAACTCACGTAATATCTAAGACGACACAGGTGCTTTCCTGGTTTTAGGTTAATTGTAATCAATCAAACTTTGAAATAATCTTCATATTTGAAGTCAGTGGTGTAAAGTAACTAAGTACATTTACTTAAGTAGGCCTACTGTACTTAAGTACAATTTGGAGGTATTTGTACTTTACTTGACTATTTCCAATTTCCAATACTTTTACTCCACTACGTCTCGGATCCAAATATTGTACTTTTACTCCACTACAATTATTTGAAAACTTTAGTTACTATAGTTACTTTGTAGATTTTGATTATTATTACAAAACATACATTAGCCCTATGTACATTTCGACCAGAAGCTCACAATGCGTTGCGACGCATTGTGAGCTTGTAGATCTGCTATATTCAAAAGATTTTTATACATTTCATACATTTGAAAACTTGTGAAATGGGACTTTCTGCATAATGAATATACTTTCTAGTTTTGGTACTTTAAGTACATTTTGATAGCAATACTTTTGTACTTTTACTCAAGTACATTTAGAATTCCGGACTTTTACTTGTAACTGAGTATTTCTGCATTGCAGCATTGATACTTTTACTGAAGTAAAACATTTGAGTACTTTTTCCACCACTGTTTGAAGTCATATTATCACCCAGCCCTAAAGATGGTGGTGCATAAAAATGAAGCTTTTTACATCCCCCCACCTCCACACCAGTTGAGGAGGACGGCTGAGGGGGAGAGTCTCCTGCTGCTGGCCAGCTTGGAGGACAGTCAGGTGTACGTGTGTGAAGCCCGAAACAACAGAGGGTCCCACCGCTCCCGTCCCATCGCCCTGGAGCTCGACCTCACTCCGGGTAAAACGCAGAACAAAATAACACCCTTCTACCCATAACGTCTGACAGTCATTTGGAATAATAATCAACTTAATGTACAGCAGCGTTATTTCTGAAAGCAGAGAAAGGTATAGCTAACGTGGAGATAATGTATGCGTGTGTGTGTGTGTGTGTGTGTGTGCGCGTGCGTGCGTGTGCGTATGTGTGTGCGTGCGTACGTGTGCATTAAGTCTTGTGATATCATAACTCATTACACAGGAGTGCATGTGCTCTCACTGTCCCTCAGTTATCAGTAAGCAATACTTTTTTTTTTCTTTTATATATGTTGAATGTGAAATATTGTTATGTTATAGATTATGTTGGTGCATCATTCTAACCTTGTCCGTAGCCATTTCCACAAATAAAGTAGCTCATTGTGATTGTACTACAAAGTGTCAAGGTCATTTTTTTTTACTCAATAGTTAAATAAACATTTGACCTTTTCCTGTGTATGATCTCTATTGATTTTCATGGTGGACAGACACGTTAAGTGCCTAACTGTATACAGTAGGTCTCTGCTATTCAACACTTGCGCGTGTGTGTGTGTGTGTGTGTGTGTGTGTGTGTGTTTCTTATCTTCCAGACAGTGGTGAGTGTTTCTCCATAGTGCCCTACATCCTGTGTGGAGTTCTGCTGGTCCTCTACACTCTGACTGTCGTGGTGGCTATGGGCAAGTGTCACAGGTAAGGCCAGTGGCCACTTTTTTTACTTGGTAAAAGCATCAATACTGCAATGTAAAAGTACAACAGTATTGGTATCAAAATGTACTTAAAGAACCAAAAGTAGAAATTAATTTACACACTCTTTATTACTTTATTATTATGATTATTAATATGATTATAGCTACTACGGTTTTACTCGTACTACACCAAGTGTTTATTATATCTGGTTTTGAATGTCCCATTTTACACGTTTTAAAAATGTATACAAATCTCCTTACTAGCAGATCTACAAGCTCACAATGTGACTCGTAGATCTGCTACTTTCAAATAGCCGAAGTATATATAGGGCTTATGTTGTTAATGTAAGTTTTGTAATAATAATGTTCTAAATCTACAAAGTAACTACTGTAGTTAAAGGTAGGGTAAGTGATTTTCTTTGGTTAAAATAAGTGTTAAATAGCTCTATATTCTGATAGTACTCATTGCTATAGAGTGTTTGTTCAGTAAAAGGAGTCTCCTCGTCTCTCCAGCTCTTTATAAAACAGAAAATGCATTTTCGTTTCAGTTTCAGTTTCATTTCCAATTTTATCCAAACAGGATAGAGAACTCAATCAGGACATAGATTAAACAAGTGAAATTGGAAGTGATGACACTAAGAAGTGAGCAGGCAAAATTGGAACTGGAACACTATAAAAACTAGAAAAAGTGCTCCTCGGAGCACAGGTCTCCGCCAGGTCAGGTAGGTTATTGTGGCCTCCTGGTGGCGCTATAATAGGCCAATGTGAAAAGGGTGGCATTTCTTCCTCGGCCTCGTGGGAATGTGCGTGCATTCATGATTTGAGGCATGTGTTTTGCTAAAGTAGACCTGCTGGTGGCACTATAACAGGGCAATGTGAAAAGGGTGGCATTTCTTCCGCGGCCTAGTGGGAATGTGCGTGCAAATGTTCACGGAAATCGCAAGCTGCTTTCATGATTTGAGACATTTTGTTCAAAACTGAACAATCCTGCAAATTTTGGAAGCCAACCTTAGCCAATCAGGATGGAATATGAAATATCGGACAGATGCGTCTTGATCACATGACTATAGAGATACTGTGTACCGATTTGCGTGATGTTTGGATAAAATCTGAAGGATTAATATCCAAAAATGTTATTGACATAAGTCGGCCTCCTGGTGGCGCTGTAAAAAGCAGATGTGAAAAATGCAGTGCAGATGTTTTTCCTTGGCCTCTAGGGAGTATGCGTGCAAAGTTTCACGCAGATCGGTGCAGTTATAGTTAAAAATGCAAATTGGCCTGTTATAGCGCCACCATGAGGCTGATTTGAAAAGTTTTAAGTGGCATTTCTTCCTCGGCCTAGTGGGAATGTGCGTGTGCAATTTTATGGAAATGGCAAGCTGCGTTCATGATTTGAGGCAGTTTGTTCAAAACTAACCAATCCTGCAAACTTTGGAAGCCAACCTTAGCCAATGAGGATGGAATATGGGTAATTGAACAGATCCGGGTTGATCACATGACTATAAAGATACTGTGTACCGATTTGCATGACGTTTAATTAAAAGCTGTAGGACACATCGGCCTCCAGGTGGCGCTATAACAGGCCCATGTGAAAAATGTGGGGCAGAGGTTCTGAATTGGCATCCAGGGAGTGTGTGTGCACAGTTTTGCAGCGACCGGGCCAACGGTGCCAGAGATTAGCTGCTAACACACAGACAGGACACACGGACACACGGACGGACACACGGACGGACGGACAGGGACGAAAACATACTCTCTCGCCATGCCTTTCGGCCTGGCGGAGACAATGAAGCTGATAAATGGGTACTTTCTCCTGATTGGCTGAGATTTTGACACCTACCGGAAAATGTATTTTCTGTTTATTAAAGAGCTGGAGAGACAGGGAGACTCCTGTTACTGAACAAACACTCTATAGCAATGATTACTATGAGAATATAGTGCTTTAACCTTTTAACAAAATACTATTTGTTTTAACCAAAAAATATCACTTACCCTACCTTTAACTAAAGTTTTCAAATAATTGTAGTGGAGTAAAAGTACAATATTTGCCTCTGAGATGTAGTGGAGTAGAAGTAAAAATACTGAAAATGTTATAAATATGTAACTTTTCTCTTCTACCCCGGATTTGAAACCGGTTTACTGCGCAAGTGCTGACATTTTTACCATTGAGCTAATAGAGCCTGCCTGCTTGCTCAGGGGATACATTTAATCTTGACCCATCAGGTCAAAATGTGTGTCCTGTGTCTAGGTGAGACATGACCTTTGACACCATCTAAATGTCTCAATAGAAGAGCAGGGAGACAAAAATACAACCACCCCAAGTTATATTGTATTAACATACTCTACCATACAGATTGGACAAAATGACATTTTATTCATTAAAAAAAGGTTACATAGTGCCGCTTTAAGTACAGTACTGGAGTAAATGTACTTAGTTAATTTCCACCTCTGCATTTGGTTCCATTTTGTACACTCTCAGAGTTGAATGAACACTGAGGTTGTGACTGTGTATTATAATCTGGAGATGTGCAGATTTGAGCAGCGTGGCCCATCGTTGACCTTGATATTTGACCTCAAAATGATGTCATATACTGAGTTAGATGTGTGATGATGATGCAGTGCATTGAGTCACCATGGAGAGAGTGACATACAGACAGACAGACAGACAGACAGACACACACACACACACACACACACACACACTAATTTGTACAATAGTTTTGCAATCGCTTCACAACTCAAACTCATAACATCATTGACCTAGTACAGAGTATTATGTCAGCGTTCACTAAAAGTTATTCATAAATGTCTTTGTGGGTTGTTTTTTCCCTCTCCGTCAAGGCTTTCCAGAAGACTGAAGGTATGTGGAAAGTTTTTATTCAGAGAACACACACACACACACACACACACACACACACACACACACATCTGTATTTGCGTTCACATTTAACAAGACATTCTTGAACACAAACAGTAGTAGCTGCACAAACTTGGGAAACTCAACAATAAGTGTTTCAGGATACAGATCATGGATACAGGAAGCATCGTCTCATCCATAATATGTGGCGACTATTATCACAGACACTGAACAGAATGTAGCCAATGCCTTATCAGCTCTTGGCTTGGGCATTCCTGCAATCTGCAGGCCTTTCACAACAAATGTATGGACATACAGAGGCTTCCAAATATGAACACAAGCAGTTTACATTTGTAACCAAGCTGTAAAAACAAACCCTTATTTATTAAATATATAATCTATTTCTACTGTTTATTTATTAATGTATTTATCAGACCTCACACTGTACATTCACTGTGACGCCGGCCTGATAAGATCTGCAGATTCATGCTACGTCACGCTCTACTCACACACACACACACACACAGTGGTGTCTGGCTGGCATCCTCGTCTTCCTGGTTAAGCAACAGCAGTACCACCATGACTAACACACACACACACACACGCACACACACACACTTTTACTGTAGCATGACTACGTAATGCAACAGGGACCTCTGCTGACGTTCTGCCTTGCTCACACAGCCAGTAGTAGGAAAGTTGAGACACAGGACAGCGTAGACTCACACAGTCACTACTGATGTGGGTCCTCCTCATCGGGAATTCTGTGTTTCTCTGTACGTTTTAAACGGGAATGGAATTGGCATCGCATCAAGACCTGAGGCCGATTCTACAAATGCCTTCTAAATCTGTAGTTCTCAAACTTTTTTTGTGCCAAGGACCCCCAAAATGATATGTCTTTGGCCTCAGACTTGCCCATCCGGAAAACTTTTTGTGCAAGGGACCCCCCAGAAGAGAAATTTTTTGTTAAAAAATTCAAAATTATTCAAAACTTTTTTAAACACGTTCAAGATTTTTTTTAAATGTTCAAAAATAGCAGGTGTACAAGCTCTCGTGCGGCACAAAGTGCCGCACAAAGCTTGTAGATCTGCTATTTTTGAATAGCCAACGCTTAATACAACTATGTGGCTTAAAGGGATAGTTCACCCAAAAGCAATCTTTGCATTCTATCGATTAGTCACCCCATGGAGACTAAAATTCATGGATATTTTTTCGCATTCCTAAGCCAATAATTTGATGACCAGTGGACCGGTAGGCAGTGGTTCCGGTAGGAGACACAAAGGAGACTCTTAGTGTCTCCTATATCGGAACCGCTGCCGGTCATCAAATTATTGGCTTAGGAATGTGACAAAAACAAAACAATATCCATGAATTCAAGTCTCCACGGGGTGACTAATCGATCCCATTAGCATTAGAAGCATTAGCTTGACAGACATAACAAGGTTAAGACAGCTCACTGGTAAAGATAGGAAAAAGGTGAAAAAATCTACATTTTGGCTATGGTGATTGTTGTGTGACTATGACGTATAGTGTGGCATTTGTCTTTCATTTCGGAATAACAATTCCTTATTCTTTGAATTCTGCCACATATCTGAGATTATCAGAATATATAGGCCTATTCTGAGAGCATGTTGCATGTATACTGTATGTATGCAGTGGCTTTCTAGTTTCTCCTCAACAATGTAATCAGAATGTAGCAACAAATTGGCAACAAGCATGCCAAAAATAGCATTCCTTCATCCTTTACTTTAACACTGATCTTCCACCTTTAGCGTAAATTCTATATGAACTGATATGAGCTGAAGAGGCTTACCAGCAATTCCCCAAAGAGTGAAACAGGCCTGAGTTCTGTCAAACAATAATCTGTGGTAATTTTATATGGTATTTAGAGCCAATCAACATCGATGCAAACATCAACTCCTCTCGCGACCAGGAACCATGCCGTTTGTAGTATTCTGTAATGTATTTACACACGCCCGCTCCTGCACGGCTCTGTTTGAACAAGACGGAATGTTCAACTCACATTTTTTTGGTCAATGTCCAAGTACAAGCAGAGGGAAAAGAGGTTTACAGGCAATATTTGACACATCAATGTCACCTATGTAAAATGCTCCTCTCCAGGGTCGTCATTTGGGGTCCAAGGGGAGCACCCCCTAGCGTTCACATTTAACCTCAAATTCAGTTCTTTTGTGCATATTTTCTCCTCCTCTGATTTTGTTTTTGCAGATTAAGTTGATTTTAAATCGGGTCATCGGTCAATAGGAGACTTGGCCGGTCATCAAATTATTGGCTTAGGAATGGGACAAAAACTAAAAAAATCTCCATGAATTCAAGGCTTCATGGGGTGTGTAATTGCTAAGTAATTTTTAGGGTGAACTACTCCTTTAAAGTTATACAATGCAGAATCCCAAATAACGATTTTTAGCAACCTCTGCTGGTCACTACCGTCACTGCATACAATTTCCGTAATCCTCGATTACCCAGAATTCCATTCGTTTTCACCGGAAGCCGGAAGCGTTTCAAAAAGCGATCTTTTAATTGTTTTATACTATCTACGGATCGTTTCTCTTAGCCAGTGGAGCATTAGTTACCATGAGCTGTGCTTTCTTTTTCTGTTCTTTTTCGATCTTCCAATCCTACATTATCTTAACATCAGCGTGAGGTTCCTTTTTGTTATAGCGCGGTAGTTCCTGGCCAAACAGGAAACCGTTGCGGTAGTTCCTGGGGACGTCGGCCACGACGTCATGACGTTGGCCAGGAACGTCATTTCCCCGGGAAAGTCCCCCCAGTCCACTTTCAATAGAAAATATATAAATAAAAGGCTTCCGGGGGTGAAATTCACGGAGTGGGTGTTGTGAAACTTTTGCCACTCGCAAAAGATATACAATTTAACTTTAGTTTTGTTGAAAACGTTACCTAGTATTACTTTAAGTAATTGGTTACGTTGTTTTGCCACCCTCTAGTTTATTTTTTCTGAATTGACTCTTCTTTTCCTCTCCCGTCTCTCTGAATTGACTCCTCTTTTCCTCTCCCGTCTCTCAGCACCTGGAGCTGAAAGGAAAAGAGGAACACACCTACAGTGCCCTGAGGGCCTCCAGCGTAGCCCCGGACTACGACACAATCCAGGTACTCACATCCAGTGGTGGAAAAAGTACTCAAATGTTTTACTTAAAGGGATACTTCACTTTCGGGCCGGGGACACATTTAAAAAAAATATTAAAAATAAATGAAAAAAGTTATGGAAAATTCATGGCCCCCTCACACATTAGTAGGACACTCTAATGCGTGAGGGGGCCATGAATTTTCCATAACTTTTTTCATTTATTTTTAATATTTTTTTTAAATGTGTCCCCGGCCCTAAAGTGAAGTATCCCTTTAAGTAAAAGTATCAATACTGCAATGTAGAAGTACTCTTTTACAAGTAAAAGTCCGGAATTAAAAATGTACTTGAGTGAAAGTACAAAAGTATTGGCATCAAAATGTACTTAAAGTACCAAAAGTAAAAGTACTAAAATATATGAAAATAGCAGATCTACAAGCTCACAACGCATCGCATCGTGACGCATTGTGAGCTTGTAGATCTATTTTCAAATAGCCTAGGTATAAAATAGGGCTAAAGTGCTTAATGTGTGTTTCATAATATAATCATTTATATCTGAAAAGTAACTAAACTTTGCGAATAATTGTAGTGGAGTAAAAGTACAATATTTGCCTCTGGGATGTAGTGGAGTAGAAGTACAATATTTGCCTCTGGGATGTAGTGGAGTAGAAGTAAAAGTATTGAAAATGGGAAATACTCCAGTAAAGTAAAAATTCCTCAAAAGTGTACTTAAGTACCGTACTTGAGTAAATGTACTTAGTTACTTTACACCACTGCTCACATCTTCACCTACATATTGCCTCATAAAAAAAAGTTTTGGACATAATGTCCAAAACTGTGTACTTTTCAGGATTCAAATTCAAAAGCAGAAAAAGTAGCAGATGTAACAGCTCCATTGGCTTGTGGATCTGGTACTTTTGATGCTTTTGCGTGACGCTGTAGTATGATCAAGTAGGGCGTTAATTTACGAAATAAATAACACAAAAAGTCAGAATATGGAGATAAGAGGTATAATATCTGGCCCGGCATAGTAGTTGTTTGTAAATCAGTTACAATATCTGCCTGTCAGTCCCACATTTAGGCTATATTTTATAATATGAGAGTTAACCTGTACTGGGAGAACGCTTATTACAATGCTTTTACCCATGTGAAAATTATATTTATTTCACGTCATGCCTTAAACAATGTAGCGTTTCTCACCGAAGAAACCTTGAACTATCTAAGAGCTCCTGTTTTATGAAAGAGCTCTTGTTAATTATCTCTGTTTGAAAAGGAGTATGACGTACCGTCTCCAGATAAAATATGAATAAAATTTGTAAAGCTTTTTAATGAAGTAAAATGTGTGTGTGTGTGTGTGTGTGTGTGTGTGTGTGTGTGTGTGTGTGTGTGTGTGTGTGTGTGTGTGTGTGTGTGTGTGTGTGTGTGTGTGTGTGTGTGTGTGTGTGTGTGTGCGCGTGATAGCGTCAAACAGCACCCCAAACTGAAGGTCCCTGTTATGAGAATCCCATCACCACCCTGGGCTTGAGTGACAGACCCTGATGGCAGACAACGACCCTTCATCAACACACTGGATATGCAGCTATACTACTACACTAGTGGCTCTCAAAGTGGGGTCCGGGGACCCCCAGGGGGTTCCTTGAGGGGGTTCCAGAGGGTCCCCCAGATAAATGATTGATAATATAGGAACCAAATGGACGCTTATTAAGTCTGTAACCATTTTGGTTCCTAGATTGGGGTCCCAGAGATTAAAAATGGAAATTTAACATGGAATATAATTTAAGGATGATGTTAAAATGACTTAGGTGCTGTTTTTTATAAAATGTCCAGCTTTCTTTCCTTCGTTTTTTCTCATTTATATCGTCGAAATGAAAAAACAAAATGTAAAAAAATATAAATAAAAATCTTTTTTAAAAGAAAAATTTAAGAAAATCGTATGAAATGGTGATCCGTGGCCTAATGCATACCAAACTGTGGGTCCTTGAAAAAAAAAGGTTGAGAATCACTGAACTACGTGGTAAATGTTCACGTCCTTCAGCCTGTAATGTACAGTATCTATTCTGCACATGAGTCATCTCTCTATTAGGGACGGCTTAGATGTCAGATTTTCGCACGTCCTCCTCACAATACAATGGTTCAGGTTGAAATGCAGTGTCCTTGCCCTGTAACTCAAAAGTCACATAGACCATTGGTTCTCAAAGTGGGGCCTGGGGACCCCCAGGGGTCCTTGGGTGGCTTCCAGGGGGTCCCCAGCAAAAATGTGTTAATAAGACAATCATTTCAACCCCTCTATCTATATTTCATACTTTGGCTATTCCAAAATAGCAGATCTACAAGCCGTGCTACGAGCCTGTAGATCTGCTATTTTTTTTAAAATCTTGAGAATTTGTGCAAATCTTTGAATATACATATTTTTTTAAGTGAACATTTGTCAAATATTTTGTTCCCCCATAAGCAAAGATTTGAGTTACAAATGTTCGTTTTTGAAAAATATATATATTCAGAGACTTGCACACATTTTCACGATTTTTCTAAAATAGCAGATCTACAAGCTCGTAGCGCGGCACTCGGTGCCGCGCTATGAGCTTGTAGATCTGCTATTTTTGAATAGCCAAAGTATAATATAATAGTTATAGCTCAAATCTAAAATGACACAGTATATGCGTTCCCGGATTGAATGGGTTATGGCCACATGCACCATAGATAATATGGCCTTGGATCTTATGACTAGAGAGACTTTCCCCACATGGGCTTCCCCTTCCCTCCCATCCATGTCTCATTAAATACTATAAATATACTGTATATAAAGGGGAGTGGACTCACAATCATCTTTTTTAGTATTGAGCAATTAATAGAAGATAAAAAATAAATTCCCTGAAATGGATAGACGTGAAGAGGGTTTCCAATGATGTCATTGTTGCTCCTTTCCTGTTTTTTATCTATTCTTTTATCAAAACATTCTATTTGGGTGTTTTGCATTCCTACGTGTTTTGTAATAGGAAAACACAATAAAGAGTCGGTGTGAACCGATTTGATCTATTTTTATCTGGTCATTTGTCAATTTAGCGTTTCTCTCCCAGCTCGCCGCTTTGTGAAATGTCCTGGACAGGGTCAATGAATATATATATTTAAAGCGGCACTATGTAACTTTGTTTTAATGAATAAAATGTCATTTTGTCCAATCTGCATGGTAGAGTATGTTAACACAATATAACTTATACAATCTGTATGGTAGAGTATGTTAATACAATATAACTTATACAATCAGGGTGGTTGTATGTTGTCTCCCTGCTCTTCTATTGAGACATTTAGATCGTGTCAAAGGTCATGTCTCACCTAGACACAGGATCTGACACGAATTTTGACCTGATGGTCAAGATTCAATTTATCCCCTGAGCAAGCAGGGGATAAATGGTAAAACATGTCAGCACTTGCACAGGAAACTGGGTTCAAATGCGTGGTAGTTCAGCTTTCATCTACGGTAATATACGTATGGTCTTTTGATGTCACGGTGCACAGTGAAACCCCGTGTTCATTTATCAATTGTGTATCTCTCAAGACAGTGGTGGAAAAAGTACTTTTACTTAAGTAAAGGTATCAATACTGCAATGTAGAAATACTCTGTTACAAGTAAAAGTCCGGAATTCAAAAGTATTGGTATCAAAAATGTACTTAAAGTACCAAAAGTAGAAAGTACTCATTATGCAGAATGTCCCATTTCACAAATGTATGAAAATAGCAGATCAACAAGCACACAATGTGTTGCGATGCGACGCATTGTGAGCTTGTAGGTCGGCTATTTTCAAATGGCCGAAATGTATATAGGGCTGAAGTGGGTAATGTATGTTTTGTAATAATAGTAACTAAAGCTGTCAAATAATTGTAGTGGAGTAAAAAAGTACAATATTTGCCTCTGAGATGTATGGTGGAGTAGAAGTAAAAGTATTAGAAATTGGAACTACTCCAGTAAAGTAAAAGTACCTCAAAATTGTACTTAAGTACAGTACTTGAGTACATGTACTTATAGTTACTTCCCACCACTGCTCTCAGAGTTAAACTAACACTGTGAGAGGATTCAGTGCATGAAACGGGTCGGTCAGTTGCAGCTGTCAGTCAGTCAGTCCCTCTGTGTGTGTGTGTGTGTGTGTGTGTGTGTGTGTGTGTGTGTGTGTGTGTGTGTGTGTGTGTGTGTGCACCGCGCCTCTCCCCAATTCTCCGACGCATTCCTCGCATTCCTCCAGAGGAGATGGAACAGGGGAGAGAGAGAGGGGGTGTGTGCGTGTGTGTGTTGTGTGTGTGTGGGGGGGGGGGGGGGGGGGTTGGTGAAGGGGTGTCAGGAGGGAGAGATACCGCAGAGTGGCGGAAAAAGGAAGTGACACAGAAAGAGACAGACAGACAGAACTAATGAGGGTGAGATGAAAGGATGTATACGTATATAGAGGGAGAAAGTGCAAGAGAAAGAGAGAGATCAGAAGCGTGGGTGGCTCGGGAAATGATGAAACTAGTTGCGGCCAAGAGCAAAGCTGTTTGTGGGACGTGACCCCTTCCTTCACCCTGTGTGATCTGCCCCCCCCCCCCCCCCCCCCACCCCCTGCATTGCACACCATATTTGGGGGGGAAGCCGGCATGGCTTTATCTTTGATGTCAA
Source organism: Gymnoscopelus braueri (assembly GCF_963280865.1). Taxonomy (NCBI): domain Eukaryota; kingdom Metazoa; phylum Chordata; class Actinopteri; order Myctophiformes; family Myctophidae; genus Gymnoscopelus; species Gymnoscopelus braueri. The sequence continues at coordinate 16,180,169 of NC_137613.1, forward strand.
ACATTATGACGTTATTATGATGACTGTGTTGCCTCCGCTCTGCAGAATTCAAGACCTATATATCGTCTCTGTCGGGTGGAAACCTCATATGTCCACAATTGTTACTTTCCAGGATTCAAATTCAAAAATAGCAAAAGTAGCAGATCTACAAGCTCAAAACGCGTCGCTTCGCGCCGCGTTTCGAGCCGCATTTCGAGCTTGTAGATCTGCTACCTTTGACGCTTTTAAGTGACACTGTAGATGATCAAGCAGGACGTTAATTTACGAAAAAACACAAAATGTTAAAATATGGAAATAAGAGGTACAATAGCAGACACCCTCACACGTGTGCTTATATGCACATACTGATGTGTACACGGTTGCGCATACAGTATGTATACAGTATGTATGAATGAACGTGTATACACAATTGCGCACAAACAGAGAAAATAGTCATTAAGAATAGAAATGTAATCTACAGTACAAATGAAAAGCGATGTACAACAGTAACACTAAAAGTGCTTAGGTATAAAACTGTGATTTACTGTGGTCTCTCTCTCTCTCTCTCTCTCTCTCTCTCTCTCTCTCTCTCTCTCACACCAAATTGTCAAATATTACATAAGAAAGAAGCAAACATTGTGAAAATAGCCGATCTAAAAGCTCACAACGCCTCGCATTTTGATCTTTTAGTTTGTCTATTTAATATAATATTTATCTGTGGAACCGAGTCAAACTAGATTTAATGCCTCAACTCCTACAATTCCAAGTGCTTGTCAGGGTGGGGAGTCCCCAGTTAAAAAAATATTATTTTAGGGGGTCATGGCCTGAAAAGTTTGGGAACCCTTGCTCTAGTCTAGATGATGTGCTGTGCACGTGCGTACTTGTAAGTGCATGCATGTACGTGGTTGTTGAACAGCAGTGTGCGTCAGTTAGGCCTACACATAATTTCAGTTCAAGCAGGCGCTGCTGCTGTGACACAGTTCACTGGAAGTCTGGAGGAAACTGCTGAGTTCTTGGAAGCCAGCCAGCTTCATTAACTCCTCATGGTACAGCAAGGAACCATTTTGCTGGCAAACCTTTCCCCCCCTGCAGGAAGGTTGATAGAGGTTGTCAATCAGCATTCTCCTAATTTCAAGAGTACAAAAAAAGAAAGAAAACGCATGACATCTTTCGCTTTCTATTCCCTCCAACTTAGCAGGAATTGCAGTGCGTGCATGCTTGCGCATGGCTGCCTGCGTCTGCGTATACATGCCTGCCTGCATGCATGCGTGCCTGCAAGCGTGTGCATATGTTTTACCTTTAATAATAGCAAATCTTCTGAAGACTAATAAGTGTGTTCCACCAAATAAATTTTTAATTCAGCCTTGTAGGAAGAAAAACACTATTCCTTCAACACAAAATGAACCACTTAGACCCTCTAGACTTAGTAAAACGGACCTGAGTTGCACTGTACTTGGTGTTCTCTTTTTTTCCCCTTTACGCTAAATCTCTTAGATTTGCTATTTTCGGCAAACGTTCCCCCCAAAATAGGGATGCTATGGCTCAAGTGCTTAATTCAGCGTTGTGTAGGAACAAAAACACTTTTCCAAGAATACTGAATTAACCGCTTTTTGCACTGTAAAAGTAATCAGTGTGCACCCAGCTAGTGCTTTGAATTTCGGAGATTATGTAATAATAGCCAAATTGTATGGTCTAAAACCTCCATCTCAAAGTCAAACTATTATTATTATTATGCATAATTTCCCAGCTATCATAGATTGTGGGATGACCACAATTCCCAGACAGCTCGTGAGGTTTGTTGATATGGCGTCACCTTTTGCAACACTTTGGCAAGGATATAGGCTCGCCAGGAAATGGAAAATACACAAGAGACAAACTCATTTCCACAACTCATTTTCTCTAACGTAACACTGACTGCATTCACCTCAGTGTTCATTTATACATGTGTAAGTACATGAGATACTCTCAGTCTCAGGGATAAATTAACACTCAGGATTTGACTGTGAACTCGGTGTGCCGGGTTTCAATTAATGCCCAGTACGATGGCTGTATATAGCATTGGTTCTCAAAGTGGGGTCCGGGGACCCCCAGGGGGTCCTTGGGGGGGATACCAGGGGGGTCCCCAGCAAAATGTGTTAACACAGCATCACAATCATTTTAATGGTTCACGTTGGCTATTCAAAAATAGCAGATGTACAAGTGCAGAGTGTGTCACCTCGTGCCGCTCTGCGAGCTTGTACATCTGCTATTTTTTAGAATAAAAAAAGTATGATCTTGAAAGTATTTGGAAAATTCTGAATCATTTGTCCATTTCATAACACAAATCTTCTCTTCTGGGGGTCCCTGGCACAAAACCTTTCCAGATGGGGGTGGGGGGGGGGTTTGCGGCCAAATACATATCAATTTGGCGGTCCTTGGCATGAAAAGGTTTGAAAACCACTGCTGTATAGAAAGCCAGCAACGCAGTGGGCTTATCCCAGGGCCTGAGTTCAGAAGCTCTGTTCTCTTATTGTCAGTGTTGTTTATTATTATATTATATATATACGTTGCTGTCCGGCAGAAACCAGCCAACTCCATTTTGACACTTTTGCATTTTTTTCCATAAATCAGGGCCATTGAACACCCTTTACGTCTGTGTGTTGGTAAAAAAAAAAATTGAACCAATGAAAAGCATTAAAAAGCACTTCTGACAAAACCAGCTACTGTAACTCCGTTGGATGCTCAAACTTCCGGCTAAACCATATAAGTCCACCGGAGTTAGCTGGTTTCGCGGACTCCAGGCTCCACCCCCTTTTGACCTCCAACCTCATTGCGAGCTTGGAGGTCCATTCAGCTGAACAAAACCTCTTAACTCCACTTTTTTTCATTTCCTGAAAAATGTGAGCTGAACCAAAGTAATTTTTTACTCTTAGCTGTACACAAGATGTAACAATAAAGAACCCTGACCTTACTGTAGGTAAGTAAGTAAATAAATAAATACACTGACATGTCCGTCACAACTCAAGGACCTTCCTCGAGATGTGGTTTATGTATGGGCGTTTTAGAAGGAGGTGAAGAATTTAGTGAAGTGAAGGTTGTTGTCATTGTTGAATGGGAGAGAAGCTTGTGAATGAGGGGAGGGAGGAGGAGGGGATGGGAAGAGGGGGATAGTGGGAGGGCGAGGAGGGGTGACTATACTGAAAAAGAAAGAAAAAAGCTCCATTTCGAACCATGTCACCTTATCATTTAACTGCAGTGGTGGGAAAAGTATTTTTTTTAACTTAAGTAAAAGTATCAATACTGCAATGTAGAAGTAGTCCAGAATTCAAAATGTACTTGAGTAAAAGTACAAAAGTATGGTATCAAAATGTACTTAAAGTACCAAAAGTAGAAAGTACTCATTATGCAGAATTTCATTTCACAAGTTTTCAAATGTATACAAATCTTTTGAAAATAGGAGATCTACAAGCTCACAATGCGTCGTCGCATCGCGACGCATTGTGAGCTTGTAGATCTGCTATTTTCAAATGGCCGAAATGTATATAGGGCTGAAGTGGTTCATGCATGTTTTGTGATAATAATCTAAATCTACAAAGTAACTAGTAACCAAAAGCTGTCAAATAATTGTAGTGGGGTGAAAGTACAATATTTGACTCTGAGATGTAGTGGAGTAGAAGTAAAAGTACTGAAAATGGGAAATACTCCAGTAAAGTAAAAAATCCTCAAAAGTGTACTTGAGTACATGTACTTAGTTACTTCACACCACCGTTTAAGTTGCACTCAACCCCTGTTGACTAGTTGATCGATCATACAGTGTGACCTCACACTTAATCAGTTGGTCAAATTACAAAATGTAATGACACCAAACAAAGGGAGAAAGTGAAGCTTTAGTGAGGGGGGAAGAGGGTAGGGTTAAGAGGGGGAGACAGAGAGAGAGGGATGGGATGGTGGGGGGGGGGGATAGTCCAGCGTGGGTGTACAGGCTGATGACTCAGGTGATGTGTCATACACATTCTATAAAAGGGAACTTTTACATTTTGTCCACCACACACACATTACACACGCATCACACACTCACTCACTCACTTTTGAACTGAACTCCAGCAGGACTGAGAGAGTGATTTTTGGAGGTTTGTTTACAAGTGGAAACGCTAGCAGAAGCAAAGCAAAGCCCTGGGCCAAAACATGAGAAGTAAGTCTGCCTGCCCTCTGATGCTTTATTTTTATTGGATGTGGGAGCTGTAAATGGTCTGTAGTGATTAATGACTTGTAATGAATTGTAATGATTGTGTACACTCTGAGAGTGTACAAGTGGACCTAAGAGGGTCCATTTGTATGCTGTATCAGAGTTAAATTAACAGTGTGGATTTTAAAGTGTAAGAGAGTGTGTGTGTGTGTGTGTGTGTGTGTGTGTGTGTGTGTGTGTGTGTGTGTGTGTGTGTGTGTGTGTGTGTGTGTGTGTGTACGCACGCCCCCATGGGTGCCCATATGTGTGTGTGCCCGTGTGTGTGTGTGTCAGTAAGAGCCTAAAGTTGTTGGTGTGTTTGTGTTGTGTTTGCGCTATTAGCGTGTTTCTGTTAGTGAGCGAGTGAGTGAGTGAGTGAGCGAGCGAGCGAGTGAGTAATGAGAAAGTGAATACCACTGGTGGAAAGTAACTATTTTACTCAAGAACTGTGTGTCACGATGCTACGCATTGTGAGCTTGTAGATCCACATTTATTTTTGAAGCATTATGAGTGCTTTTATTTTGGCACTTTAAAGTATATTTTGATGCCACTGCTTTTGTACTTCTACACAAATTTGTTTAAAAAAAAATCTAAATGGGCCCTTTACTTGAAGTATTTCTACATTGTGTGGTATTGGCAGTTTTACTTACTGTAAGTAACACATGTGAGTCCTTGTTCCAGCACTACAGGATATTGATAAAGTATTAGTAGTCTCATCCCTGTCTGTAGGGATGACATGCTCAGACAGATCACTCATGCTTGCATCATCAGCAGACCACTTCTCCAGCCAATCAATCAGTTAGACAGAAGAGAGCATTATTTAAAGGACCAGGCACATCATTTGTGTTTGCTTAAATTAAAGTAACGATAAATCACGATCAGACTGGATTGAGGCGTACTCTATTTTAGTCATGTTTTACTTTGGGCACACTGAGACATTCCATGTGCAATTGTTTTATTTGATCAGCCGGGAGATGGTCTCAGATGGCTGCCAGTACACTGACATCAAAGTCTGGAGGCAGCCATGCGTATGCACCAGATCTAGTAGGACAGTGATTCTCAAAACGTCTTTTTTTTTGGGTATGCATTATAGGCCACGGACCCCGTAACTCTCAAAGTTCCAGACCAGTAACAGTCGATTGCAGTGGCCTTGTGGTTAGAGTGTCGGCCCTGAGATTGGGAGGCTGGGGTTCCCCCGGCCAGGGTCATAGACTATTTAAAAAATGGGACCCGATGGATCCCCTGCTTGGATTGGGGGTGAATCCCTGCGACATGCCAGCAACATGTCCAGGAAGTTTACTTGTACATCAGTTTGCCTCACGCTATACAGCAACAGGAGATAGGCTAGGTAATTTATGCGTATATAACCTTTAATTCACTTTAAGTGTTAACTGTTTAACTTTTAGACTGTTTTATTTATATATGTAAATACATATTGTAAGCAGTCATTTCCCTCTATAAGCGTTTCCCCACAGAAAGACAAATCCCTCCGTCTGTATTTTGGTTTTGTTCCACTGTTTATGTTGATGTTCGTCAGGGCAGAGGGACGCCCCTGTCTGTGGGGGGGGGGGGGGCACACTATAGGGTTCAAGTGGTTCAGTTTAGGGTACATGTGGTGCTTGTACTTAGTTGACCGGAGTCCTCCAGGGGTCTATACTAGGGCCCACTCCTTTTTTCCTCCTCTACACCAAAAATAGCTGATCTACAAGCTCACAACGCGGCGCAACGCATTGTGAGCTTGTATAGGCTATTTTTACCAAAATGTTCGCCCCAAAATATGGACACTATCGGGTTCAAGTCGGTCACTTATGAAGAAACATGATGAAAAGATGAAATACGGAGATAAGGTTTCTGCCCGACAGCGACAATACGAGAATGATATGTGATCCAGGCCATGTGAAAACAGCATCAGTTAACTTTCTTCTAATACATAGTGAGTCAGATGTACAGTTACTAGCTGTAATTGTTCGAGAAAAAAAAGAGCAGGATGAGTTCCATCATTTTGCAGTTCTTGGAAAGTTAATTTGATGTCATGAGTTATTCATTTGAAAAGTTTTGTATTTTACAGTAAGGGGTTTACTTCATGACAAGAGAGTCAGATGTACAGATACTAGCTATGTCGTTTTTTTGCGGGGAAAAACAGCAAGATGAGTTCCATCATTTACAGTTCTTGGAAAGTTAATTATTTGATGTCATGAGTTATTCATTTGAAAAGAAAAGAAAAGTTGCTCATGATGAATTTCACAGTAAGGGCTTTACTTCATGATAAGACGAGTGAACTTTGTCTCCATAACAGTTTTATATGAGGTCACTGCAGGGTCACAGGAAACAAGAGTTGCTGCTCGGCATCGGTATCAGCATTATCAGACACAAACTGGGACGGAAACGCTGTGTGTGTGTGTGTGTGTGTGTGTGTGTGTTATGGGTGGGTGTGACTGAGGGTTATTTATGTAGGCTACAATGCGTGTGTGACTGTGAGTGAATGTGTGTGTGCGTGCGTGTGCAGTATGTGTGCGTGTGCGTGTGTGTGTGTGTGTGTGTGTGTAAAGTATGTATTTGTTGACACTTTTTGTAAGTGCTCGTGCATACAGTATGTCATGTGTATGTCTTGTCTGTTAGTGATACGCAGGTCGGGGTATTTTAAAACCCGACCCAGAAAATGGCGCGTTAATCGACGACCCAAATCCGACCCCGATCCACAGTTTTTGGTTTGTGGGCGGGGTTGACCGGCCCACACAGGCCGACCCGTGTGACCCGCGGGCTGAGGGTCAAAGCACGCGTCACCAATGTCTATACGTAAGAGTTTATTACCGGCCTGACCCGCAGGCTGACCTGTGTGACTCGCTGGCTGAGGGTCGACCCACGCGTCAATAATGTCTACGTAAGAGTTTATTTAGTCAGTGCTTTAAGGTTAGGGTTAGAAATTGTAAACACACACTGGTGTCATTCACAAAATCGCCATCATATAATGTTGATGTCCTCACAAGTATAATACAAGCGTGTGCGTGTGCGCACGTGAGTGAGTGTGCGTGTGTGACTGTGTGTGTGCGCCTGTGTGTGTGCGCCTGTGTGTGTGCGCAAGTGCACAGTGTGTGCCAGTGTAAAGGCACGTTCGGGGCATACTATAGTGCCCAAAACTTGTTCCCTTTCCTGTGACTGTTTCACTTTGCATGTATTCACGTAACGCAGTGATGAAAAGACAAGCTGTTCAACTGAAATGACATCATAGAGGGGGAGGGGACATACACACACACACACACACACACACACACACACACACACACACACACACACACACACTCAGTGTCTCATCTTGCTTCTAAAGCACTTTTCATGTGTGCACATTCATGCTGTCACAGCTCTCACTCTGCCAAAGAAATGACTGTACACCCGGGGATTTTTCTTCTTTTATCCCCCCCTTCTTGTTTTTGTGTTGATGTCTCCACTTGTTCAGCAATTTTTACTGATGAGCTTTGTTCGGTGAAAAATGGGTCGCAGCGCAGGCATGCAACTGTGAAATCCTAAGTGTTGATTTAACTTGGAGAGAATGGAACCAGATGGACCCTTACAGGTCTATTTGGTTCCATTTGTACAGTCTCTCAACATTCAAGGATTTTACTGTGTTGATCTAAAAAGGTGCTTATGGCATGATTAAGCGCAGTTTGTGGTACAAAGTATTTATTGTATTAGCTACATGTTTGATGCTTTATGTGCAGTAGTACAATTAACTTTTTTGTAGCATTGTTTTTATTTAAATATTTACAGCCTGAAGTTTGCAGTAGGCACATACATGCCACTGTAAATTTGGGGTCTTGAATGTAAAGTGATTTGAGAGCAAACTCCATGTGTGTGTGTGTGTGTGTGTGTGTGTGTGTGTGTGTGTGTGTGTGTGTGTGTGTGTGTGTGTGTGTGTGTGTGTGTGTGTGTGTGTGTGTGTGTGTGTGTGTGTGTGTGTGTGAGGGACAGAGAGAGAGGGCAGACGGTTAGAGAAGCAGGTGGTGCGAGTGTAGAGGACTAACGGTAACATGGACCACAGGGTCACCAGTTGAACCATATAACATTTGAAACATAACAGAGGGGCTGGGCTGCAACCCGGTTAAGCCACTTTCCTTTTACGTCTTTTAACTCGAACCTATAGTGTCCCTATTCACAGTCGGGGGGGAAACTGCAGATCTACAAGCTCACACACACTGGTGTAGAGGGAAAAAGGAAAAGGCCTAGTGTACACCCCATGGGGGACAACGAAGTATGTGTAGGGTTTAATGCTTTTATAAGGCCCTTGCTGTTGGGGAGGTCTTTCGTTTACATGAATTATCATAATTCATGTCTCACCTTGATACATTCTTTACCATAAAATGTTGTAACCTTGTTGTTTTTGTGTGTGAAACTAAAGTGGAGTGAACTAAATGAAAATAAATGAATAAGCGTACAGTAAATGGCAACTGTAGGCCTACAGTATATGCTTTGTCAGATAATGATAATGATATTTATTTATATAGCACCTTTCATACATAAAAAAAAAAAAAAAAACATCAGAGAAATAGATAAAAAGAATTAGCATAAAAACATAACATGAGCAGAAAACTCAGTACAAAAGCAAGGGGGACACATTACAGTAGTAGTTATCCTATTCATCACTGAGATAGGCGAGACTAAATAACTACGTTTTAAGATCAAGTGATACGGCATCAAAAAAGAATGAGGATTTTCCCTCCAAAAAAGGCAGCCTGACTGAGGCACAGGCAGCCCTGTCTGACTGGTGATGTCATATTAGGACGATTAATGTGAACGCCGGATTGGCTGTGAGTCACATGTTTCCCTTTCTCCACAGAGTAGACAGACAGACTAGGGAGGCCCTCTCAGCTAGACTAGGAAAAAACGACAGCATACCTCTCATTCCTTAATGCTGATCCAACGCTAACACGGACAGCCTGGCTCTTTGTTGCCTCAGGTTAATGCCATTTCTCAACTTGTATAAACTCTCTCTCTCTCAGTGTGTGCGTGTGCGTGTGCGTGTGTGTGTGTGTGTGTGTGTGTGTGTGTGTGTGTGTCGGGGGGAGAATTAAGCCCTCATAAATCCCGCCAGGCAGACAGTAAATCACATAAATGTAAGATCCGACCGGAATCCTTTAAGTGAGCAAATGTGGGCCATCCCCTTGCTGAATATACTGAAAGAGGGGTGGATGGGATTTTTGTGTAACTTCTGCAGTAAATTCACAGAAACATGGAGAGACGACAGAGAGAGACATGCACTTAAGTTAGTCGGGAACCGGACTCGAACCCGCAATGCACTGTCAGGCTACATTAGAGCCTAGGTGCCCGGACCGCTATAGGTCAGCGGCCCGGGCTGATTCTTTGATTTAAGTTTTTGAAGGTTATATTTCATGAACAAGAAGATTATAAGTTAATACTCATATAGTGAAATTTGTCAGGTCTCATCTGTAATTCAGCATTAAACAAAAAGATTCAAAAGTGATCGTTTCCCTGCGGTGGGCCTACAAAGCATCTTGAAAACATATCAACATTTTAAATGACCCAAAGGAAAAGAAGAAGATTCCGTAAGATTCCAGACAGTTAGGTCAGAGACATAAAAAGAAAACGACAGACAGTTCGTGAACTCTTTGAAATATTTGACAGACACCGTGAGAATGACACATGCTCAGCATTATTCTGATACATTCAACGGAATACTTGTAACAGAGAAAGTCTGGTCATGTTTGAAACGTTGGGGGCTAATGCAACTAGGATTTCACTTGTAAAGACTTGTAACCCTTTAACTTTCAAAACAGCTTTAATAGTTTTTCCATACAAAATGACAAACATGAATATCCCACATTTAAAAGTCTGTCCAAAAAGAAAATCCTCTATAGACCGGTCCTTCAATTGTGTGTGTGTGTGTGTGTGTGTGTGTGTGTGTGTGTGTGTGTGTGTGTGTGTGTGTGTGTGTGTGTGTGTTTGTGTGTGTGTGTGTGTGTGTGTGTGCTCGTGCGCCTGCTTGTACATGCGCGTTTGTGAGTGCGTGTAAGTGTATGCATGTGTGCATGTGTGTCTGCACTGTATGTGTGTGAGTAATCCATTTAGACTATGTTCTCATAATGAGGCGTTGACAGCCTGTTTTTCTACTGAAAAGACATCAAAAACATCCTACTCACCTCCAGAGATCAAATAGTTCAGCTTTACTCACATAATGATAGAGAGGCAACAAGTAAATATGCAGAGGAGTTCAAAAACGTTGGAATGGAATTCCCACGACATTTTCTTTGGAAGAAGACAGAGGGTCAGCAGTCGGTCAGATAAATACACACACGTCCACAAAAACAGACATTATCACATCAACAAAATTCACTTTTGAAATATAGACCAGCTGCGGATGAGAGTGTTCAGAAGTTCACAGATGCGTGACTTGTATCGACCTGTGTGGGTCCAGCTCTGAAAACAGTGTGGGCCTTAACTTTAAGCCTATAATTTATACAACCATGTCACCCGGAAATAACTTAATTTCATGTGAAAACTGCCATGCAGGAGCACTGGTACTATATATATCCTCAGGGGAATTCTTGGTTGTAGGCAGTTCCAATTTACTCACGTTTTTGTTTTAAAACAGGTTTTGCACTTGATACTACAACAAATCCTTAACCACTTATGCCCCGTTTTATAATTTGTCATAGCAAAAATATATTACTTGTAGATCTGCTGTCTTTGAACATGACATGACATATAGGACCAACATGGAAACAAGTCCCCAGGACTTTTTTGTGTTGATCCTTTTAGCCTTAATGTCTGACTGTACCTTGTGCTGTTTACATTTCTGACTAATAAAGTATTCAATCAATCAAAATGCCCAAAATAGCAATTCCAGGTTGATACGTTGAAAGTGGTTGCCACTTGCAGCAATAATTGCTCATGACTGATCTAAAAATATTTATTCTAGCTTTATAAAATGGTTTAGGATTGACATTAATTATTTTCTTTTGCATTCCTTTGCAGCGTTCCCAGAGTCTGTCCCCATGCTTCTACAGCTGCTGCTATTGACTGAGCTCTTAGTCCATTCAGCGTGTCGGCCCGCCCCCCAGTGCCACTGTGCCAGATTTACACCAATGATCCGCCAGATGACCAACATGAAGGAGTTCTGCAAGAACCTCCATGGCCTGGTAAGGCAACTTTCATGTGTTGTTGTAGGAGATGAAGAAATGAAAGTGTGTGTGTGTGTGTGTGTGTGTGTGTGTGTGTGTGTGTGTGTGTGTGTGTGTGTGTGTGTGTGTGTGTGTGTGTGTGTGTGTGTGTGTGTGTGTGTGTGTGTGTGTGTGCACGTGTGCGCGCGCCCAGTATACAGTTCAAAGATTACATAAATCTTTTCTGAACAATACTACACCTTTCCTTAAATACTACACAGTTCAGATACTTTGAATTGTTGGGTAATTAAAGTAAAGATCTTCATGTGATTATAACAACACAGACATAATCTCCACAGCCATATGGAACTCCTAATAATGACCTTTCAGGGACTGTGGCTGACTTAAGTCTGCAGCTAACACCACTCATACAGTCAAGGATTAAGTTACTAATAATGAACATGTCGGGCTTTCTCACTTTGGAGCAGTGGATGAGACAGATATGCTAGTGTGACTGATTTAATTATTGTGAGCTGCACTTCCAAGCTGTATTAAACGTTTTTCAAACCCTTGTTGCCAAAAGCTCACCATGATTTTGTATCCTGCCGCAGTTAACCACTTTGACACCGTTGTATGACAAAAACAAGAGATCCACAAGCTCATAGACCTGCTATAATTTTTATTTATTTTTTCCCCCTATAACAACATGCCCAAAATACTTTTTGATACACTATTATACATATTGTTTTCATGTAAAGAACATTGTGTTTTCCTGTGTGCTATACCAGTCAAATCAAATCTGACTTGAACCTTCCTCCTCTCTCCGCAGACAGAGAGTGATCTGGACACCATAGGTTTTGTGGACCACAACCTGGAACATCTTCCTCAGATGGAATACACAGCTTCCCATTTCAACTCAATGAAGGTAACTATGTTTATGTTATGATGACAGTGGTGTCCAAGCACATTATGCCGTGACTGTATGCAGGCTTTCATTACACCTAAACACTACAGCAGCTGATATCACTAATTACTGTGCGTGTGCGTGTGTGTGTGTGTGTGTGTGTGTGTGTGTGTGTGTGTGTGTGTGTGTGTGTGTGTGTGTGTGTGTGTGTGTGTGTGTGTGTGCGTGCGTGCGTGACCCTGTTGTGAACCGTAGTCAATATTTAGCAGTTGACATGTCAGTCAGCAAAGTAACACCTCTATCTTTAATACTCTCTCTACAAACAGATACAGATACCTTTTCTAACGTTTCATCTCTCTCTCTCTCTCTGTGTGTCTCTCTCTCACAGCTCAACGAGTCTCTCTCACAGCTATATTTGGAGCTTCAAGCCTTCAAACTTCACACTGACTGGCTGGAGCAGGCCAGAGAAAACGTTAGCCTGCCACACCCGTCCCAGAAAGCAGGGGTCGCTAGTAAGCGACTGCAGCTCCTCTCCAACCTCACCAGTGCTTTTCTGCAGCAGGTAAAGGACCTTGTAGCAGTAGTAGTAGTCCTGGAGGACCCAAAGTTAGTTTGCTTTCTCCATTCTAACCAGTAGCCAACATGGCATTTTGTGTCATATTGTCACTATCAGATGGAAACCGTGTAGGTACAAAACGGTACAAAAAGAACCTGTGTTCCAATGGATCCAATGTAGCCTAGTTATTATTTAGTCACAACAAGCTCTTGTTAATACTTCTCATTGGTTCAATATTCATAAAACCCACATACACACTTAACCACTAATTTTCATCAATGACATCAATTTATTTTCATCAGTGACATCAATTTATGGACAAAAAAAAAACATAAAACATTAAAATATGGAGATACAAGGTTTCTGCCCAAGAGCAACAATATAATACCTAATTGTCTATATGGTATTTAATTCCTTCCTTTATCTTTATGCTGACGAATGCACTTTCATGTCGCTAGTTCTAGATTTGAATATGGATACATTTTATTCATGTAGTTATAGATTTTTAACACTGATCACATTGAGGTTTTTAACAACATGAGTATTCATGTTTATCTCTTTGCACTTTTATCCTCCTTGAGACTGTAGTTAGTTGTTGTGTGAGGTGCAGGGCAGAATGAATCTCACCTGCCTTTTATCTCGTGATTGGTATAGTTGACAATAAAGTTGAACCTTGATCCTTGGTCTAAACCACTAATAAATTCTATATTTTTCTGATGAAAAATTATTTTACGTATCTATAACTACAAATCTTCTGTCAATATTTTTTCAGATCGACACGAACATTCCCGAGCTTCCTCCCACCCCCTCCCTCCCCGAGGTGTTCACGGCCTTCGACGTGGTCCGCTACGCGCTGGAGATCTCAGAGCGGCTACAAAGCTTCAGTGACTGGTCGGTCCGAGTCCTACGGCATCTCAAGTCCCAGTGTAGATGCCGCTAGGTTCTGCTCCCCCCTTTCGAGAGGGTGACAGCTAATATATTGCCTATGCAAGCGCTGATAACGTGTTATTTTATTTATTTATGTCTTAACTGGTTTGTTAGGCTATTATTATTATTATTATTATTATCGTTGTTATTGTTATTATTGTTGCCGTTTTGTACTATTTATATTTTTCCTATTTATTTCTTATTTAATTTCATTTGGGGGGGAAATGTGTTAACGTCACATTATGTGACTATGTGGTTTTAACTCGCAGTCTTTCCAAAAAGGGGAACTCAGTTCAAGTGCACTTTGCCGAGGTCTGTGCCTAATGCCTGATTCGTGCTTAGTTGCTCGCCAGCGTCGCGCACCAAACTAGCAGATCTACAAGCTCACAACGTGTCGCGCAGCCCAGCTTGTAGGCCTTCTATTTTCAGTGTGTGACACCGGCGCACAACTAAGTATACATGAGGCTTTGATTTTCTGTTGCCTTTGCTCTTTTGTGAGCTCGTTTACACACACACCCAGCAGTCTTAAAAAAGGGTCTATTCACGTATGACTGTTGACATTCAAGTAATGTGAGTGGGATAGAGTCAAACTGTTTACAGTGTTTTTTCTACTCTTACTGTTGTTGTTGTTGTTGTTGTTGTGATGATTATTATTTTTGTTTAGTCTATGATGTAGCCTAAATAAGTCCTCGACTCTGGTTCTGTGGAACCAGTGCATTAGGCTACTAGTTTACATACTGTATTTTAGACCAGTGGTTCTCAGCTCTTCTCTTCAGAAGGGGGGTCTAATACTTTTTCAATTTGGGGGTCCTTGAAATTAAAAGGTTTGAGACAAGGCCTAAGTTAGTCCCAGTTAGTCCCTAATCGGAGACTAACCTAGGCCTGGGACACCAGATGAATATCATTGAGTAAATGGTATAGATTAGAAATAATAGAAAACTAACAGCTGCCTGGGTCCCCAGGCAGGGCTGGGGTTGAGAACTAACTAGTCTAAATGCAATTTATGTTACTTGATTTTGTGTATGTATGTTGTTTTTTTTACAGTGTAGAACCTGGAGTGTGTTTTGACAGAGATGCTGGCATCTCCTTTTGTATGGATAATTATGCAACTGAATATTTATATTATTTAAAATGACGCTAATCATCAATTATCGTCATACTGTACCCGATCTTACAGAAGTGAAACCTACAGTGTGGGACTATATTGAATGTTAACGTGGAAACTGTAAATGAAAAAGAAAAAAAAAGTTAATAAAAATGGATAGAGAAATCAGCTGTTGAAGTGGTCTATGAAAAGAAAAATAATAACGCAAGAATCTCATATTCTCATGTTTTACCATTTCCTTTTCTCATCTAACCTTTTCTCAACCACCATTGTATTGCAGGAGAAAATGTCTCACAACCATCTCCAATTACCCAGCTATGAACATTATCCTCCCCACAATTAATTTACATACAGTATCTCAGATCCTCAGCATTTCTATTCCGAACTTTAGCATAGAGAATCTCAAATCAGTGGTGGAAGAAGTACTACTATTAGCAATGCCACATGAATAATAATAATTTAAAAAATCTTATTATGTTACAAGTAAAAGGCCTATATTAAAAAGTTGAAGGTACCAAAGTCATTGT
Source organism: Gymnoscopelus braueri (assembly GCF_963280865.1). Taxonomy (NCBI): domain Eukaryota; kingdom Metazoa; phylum Chordata; class Actinopteri; order Myctophiformes; family Myctophidae; genus Gymnoscopelus; species Gymnoscopelus braueri. The sequence goes on from NC_137613.1 coordinate 16,195,483, forward strand.
ATGAAAATATGCTTGCAGTATACAAAAGTATAAGTGTGTTTTGCATTAATAATCTAAATCTACAAAGTGACTTTGTAGACACAAAATTATACTTAAGTACAGTACTATAGTAAATGGTTACTGTCCACCACTGGCTCAAAGTATGTAATTAAGATTTTTTTTTTTTTACATACTGTACAGGCCATTGAACCAGTAGGCCTATCTTCTTTCCTCATCATTATTCTGTCTCAGTTTTTCTTGAATTCATAAAAGATAGATGATGATTAATGACAATATTAGGAGCATGTCACTCACATGGGTTTGATTCCCTTTGGTGTCATGGTGAAATAAAATCATTCACCAAACATTAAATATCAAAGGTCCCAAACCGTCCTGCGTTTTATCATGTATTTTGTAGTGTTCCTTCATTCAGAGGGGGTGATTAAACAGTGTGAAAGGCTAAATCCCTTACTTGCGCAGTTTTTTTCCCAGTTCAGCAGCAGAAAGAATATTCCGTTTTAGAAGCCATTCAGAATCACATCCTGTTTTGACGTGAGTAAGAGCTGACCAATCATTATTGAGCTGCCCAGGAATGAGGTGGACAGAATTGCGGTTGTATCTGCGCGCTGTCAGGGAAAGTTAGAACGCAACTAAAGCTAAAGGTAAAACGTATTTATATACCTTTATCAGAAGGAAAACCCTTTGAGATGCATCATGTCATGTTCGAGAGGGTCCTTAGCACAAATGAACAAGGCATACAATACACAAACAATACAACAAAAATACATCCATGCAGACAGACAAGACGAGAGCTCTCCCAAAGCTAGCCGCTCCCAGTCACCCACCATTTCAACCCCACCATTTCAAACTTCATATGGAGACATACCCATACAAAGCTATATCAACACCATAAAAAAAACTACAAACCGGTACAAAAATGAACATTCAGTACCATGGAGTATCATACTCAAGCAGGGTAACAATAACATTGAAATACAGCAGTATATACTGTACATGCACCTTAGAAAATTAATGTCAGTGCATAACATACAGGTTTGCAATAACAATTGTTAAGAACAATTGCTAAGGACAATTAGAAGCATGATTAGAAGCATGAACATTGTGTTTGAATGTGAGTGAAAATAGATTATTTAAACATATTAAGGGAGGTGATATATCTAAGTAAACTTGGTAATTTATTGTTTTAGCTTGCAGGCTTTAGTGTTAATTTCTAGATTTGACATTATGTATTAACTTTATTCCCAGACTTTCTCTCACGTATAGCCATTCAGCTAATGGATAAAAAAGCTATTTATCTAATAACAGACTGAAATATCTCAAAGTTACTCAAAGCAAACATGCAAAATCATAGTAAATAGTCCACAAGAAGTGTTGTAACGACATCGTTCGCCACTGTTGTTGTTGTTGTTACAACATCACCAAACACCACCAACGGTGCTCGATAGCCCCATTATGCAACACACGACACATGGACATGCAAGATAAACAGACAAGCTAATAGGAGATGGCAGACACACAAGCAGACAGACAGGTCCCTGGCAGTGCGACCTGCCTCCAGGGAAGGAAGGAGCTGATGGAACAGTTGCATGAGCTGTGGTTCCAACAGCAGCTGAGACACGGATCTGTCCCTGAGGACTGAGGCAGCGGATCATAAGAGGCTTAGGAAACATGTGACCTGATGATGATGGTGATGATGTGTGTGCGTGTGCGTGTGCGTGTGCGTGTGCGTGTGTGCTCAGACAGAAGTACTCTGATTTTTTAACTTAAGTAGAAGTATACCACAATGTAGAAACTGTTGCAAGTAAACGTTCTCCATTGATAAAGTACCTCAAAATTGTGGTCAAGTACAGTACTTGAGTATCTGCACATGTACTTGCTTTCCACCACTGTAAACTGCATAGTTTTCTTTGTAGAATTGTATAGAGAAGGAAAGGGGAGACATGCAGAAGTAAACAGAGAAAGACAGACAGACAGACAGACAGACAGACAGACAGACAGACAGACAGACAGACAGACAGACAGACAGACAGACAGACAGACAGACAGACAGACAGACAGACAGACAGACAGACAGACAGACAGACAGACAGAAAGAAAGAACTGTAAGCAACAGCTAAACCAGTGAACAAATTAACCCCCGGGTCGATGTGAAAGAGCTTGTGAAGAGGACGGGAGGTGTTAAACGCACAGTTCAGTTCTGCTTGGCTGCTCTCTGACATAACTAGCAGAGCTACCACAGCATTCCACCTTCACTATTAAGATGTTTCACATTTACAGCTGTCCAGTTTGTCAAATGAAAGAGAGGGAGAGGGCGGGAGAGGGAAAAGAGAAAGAGTGTGACAGAGGGGCCGAGAGAGGCCAAGCAGAGCAGAGATGGAGGGATGAAGAAAGTGAGAGAGGGAGGGGGTGAGGAACATTCTGGGGATAGAAGCAGTTTGCAGCCCCTTTTACACAGCCCGTTTAAGCACTGTAAGTTCCACTGTTATTCCACTTCGGTGTTCTGTATAAAAGGTACAGACATGGTCCAGGCACCTAGGCTCAATGTAGCCTGACAGTGTGTCGTGGGTTCAAGTCCTTTGCTGCATGTCACTCCGCATCTCTCTCTCTTTTTTCCTGTCAGACTACTGTCCTATCCAAAAAAAGGTACAGACATGATGGACTGGGTATAGTCACAGAGGTTAATGGTACACCGGTGTAAGAGGGGTGTGCGACAGGCAGGGATGGAATGTTTAATGTGCATGGCTAGCAGAAGCAGCTCAACACTCAGTTCATTCACCATTATTGTTTAGAAAACAATGCCGCTGCCCGATGTGGACGTCACACTATAGACACACACGTCACACCTCTGATTCTGGAACGCTATGCAAACGCACACACACAGGGGTGGCATTATGGCGGCTTCATTTGGCTCTATGTAAAAGTAAAAAAAAAGTAAAAAGCAAAGCCAGAATAATGCTGAATCTTCTCTACGGCAATCTCTGTATAAAAGGTGCTTTACAGAGGTACAGATGGAGAGATTGGTGCAGAGAAATAGAGGGTGGCAGAAAGAAAGGGATAAGAGAGGATGGGAGAGAGAGAGAGATAGAGAGAGAGAGAGAGGAGGGTAAACCATAACCTTCCATTAAACTTTGCAGCACCTGTGAAGTTCCGTGATTTTTTTTTTTTAAGTTTCCATTATAACCAGAACAGCCCCTGAAGGTGGCCTTGTGGTTAGAGTGTCCTCACTGAGATTGGGAGGTCGGGGTTGATTCCCCGGCCCGGGTCATACCAAAGACTATAACATGGGACCCAATGCCTCCCTGCTTGGCACTCAGCATCAAGGGTTGGATTGGGGGTATACGTCCCTGCGACATACTAGCGTCATGTCCAGGTGTTGTACGTGTACATCAAGCTATCTCACGCTACAGAAACAGGAGATAGGCTTCTGCACTTTGCGCTACATGGCTCGGCAAGGCTTACTTACTTACTTTGCTTGAGTGGTTCCCAAAGTGGGGGTCCCCAAATTATTTTGGGGGGTCCCCAGATGATTAGCTTAATGTGCAACATTGTTTTCTCACTCAACAGTAAACACCCCAACATACAGTAGAAGTGTATCTGTACATTTCTAAAGTGACAATTTGATAACTTTTAAGATCTTTTTTAATACCAAATTGGCCAAATTGTCAAATATTAAGTAAGAAAGAGGACATTTTTCGCGGATTTCGGCGGATTTGGGTACTTTTCCCCCCGTTTTTTGTTACTTTATTTCGGTTTTAGGGTTAGGTTTTAAAAAATATATATATTGGTGGCTTTGGATAAAACATTGGTGGCTATAGCCACCGAAGCCCCCGCGTAACGACGCCCCTGTTTGGGGACCCTTGCTTTACTTTTAACCCTGAAGGTGGAGGTACGTCATAAAAAAAACTACCTCATGAGCAGGGCCAAAATTAGGTTCCGAGAACATTATCTGAAACCGAGTGGTAGAAAAGAGCCACAAGACAGGAGCAGGTGGAGGGAGAGAGGATGGACAGAGGTGATAGAGTGAGAGAGAGAGAAAAAGAGAGAGAGAGAGAGAGAGAGAGAGACGTCAACACAAGAGAGAGCAGGGTTACATGAGGCCGTAATGGAGGGAGGTGCTAAGGACAGCTTCGACCTTCATATCAAGATGTACTGTATGTCCTGGGGTCATGACCTTTGACCTCATGTTGGAGTTGAAAGAAGGGAACGCAACGCATTCTGTTGTGGTGTGTGTGTGTGCGTGCGTGCGTGCATGTGTGTGTGTGCTGTGCGTGTGTGTGTGTGTATGTAAGTATGCATGACTCGTGCATGTGTGTGTGCGCGTGTGTGTGTGTGTGTGAAGACAGACAGACAGGGAGAGAGAGCGAGAGAGAAATGCGTGAGGTGTTAATTTGCTGAGTGACACATTTCTGCTAAATATTGTCAGATCCCAATGCGCACACGCACACGCACTCACCCACACACACACACACACACACATTACTAACTCTCCACTGGGAGGAGCTGGCTCCATTGCATTACATAGCCGGCTGAATCCGCCCCTCAATCCCAGAGGAGGGAGGGAGAGCGAAAGTGAGATAGAAAGTGAGGGGGAGAGAGAGAGAAAGCGAGAGAGAGAAAGACAGACAGACAGACAGACAGACAGACTGACAGACAGACAGACAGACAGACACAGACGGGGTGGAGGTGAGCAAAGATTTACGATGAGAATAAAAGGCGGGTTTGACAGTTTGAAGCGTGTCTTCGCTGCCGCAGCAAGGTGACCAGGACCTGAAACAACTTGCAACTATCTACTGTACCAGAGAAAGGACATCAGCTGCTACAAACAGTAAAGGCCATCACCTCCAACAGCCAACTGTACCCACACAGCTACTGTACTATAGATAACCTTTATGATCGCCGTAGCGGGAGGAATTTTATCATTGCAGCAGATGTGTGGAAGTGTTCATGGCCACTAGAGCACCTGCTGAATGAACAGAAGGACATAACTTAGTGATTAATACAGATCTCAGACAAAGAGAGGACCACCCCCCCACGGCTTCACAATGACGGTGAGTACAATAGTCTGGCTTGTAACTACAGCTTATTTATTTATTTATTTTACCGGTGTCAAATCAACAAGTGAATAGCTTTGTATGAGTACTTCATTTATGTGCACAGTAAAATCCTCATTCCGTGTAAATTGTCCATTTGTAACACAGACAAAATACAAATGGACCAAATCAGAGTAACTTTTCAGGCCACACAGTGAAGTTCTTTGTGTTAATCCAACTCAGATAATCTACAAATCCAACCAAATGGACACTTTATGTTGCTCTTGGTTGGCATTTTGTATACTCTCCGTGTTACAAATGGATAATTAACACAAAGGACTTTACTGTATATGCAAGTAAATCAAGTGCACAGTCACATCATTTGACTTGATGGGTTGCTCACACAACATTTGGTGTTTGCTGCTTTTAACATGTTTTGCAAAGCACTTTGTAACTGCACTTTGTAAAAGCACTAAACAAATACAATAATTAAAAATAATAATGTGCACAGTATGCCTATTTGATTACACATAGATGAAGACAAGTGTTGGCGAACTAGAATATTTTGAATACAAGGATCTACAATGTGTTTGTTTTCACCACATCACGTGCAAAAAGCAAAACAAAGGGCTGCAGTTTTTTTTAATGATTTTATCAAAATTACAGATTCAGAGTTCAGATAGGAGGCATATTTTCAAGATAAAAAATAACCAAATATAGAATAGATGATATGTTGTTCATTTAACACAAAACAATATTAAAACAAGTAACATGACAATATAAAAAATGCATTCATTTAAAAATGAGATAAGTATAATCTATATAAGTATTTTATAGGCGGGAAAAAGAAAAGCCCCACAAATTAAGTAAATATTATCTATTTCAGTAATTAGGACCATACCGTAAGCAGTGAAGCAGACGAGCTTCTTAAAACGTACATCACCAAAGCGCATAACTTTGACAACTCCTGTCTGACATTGTCGTCTTCTTGTATGAAATGTTTTTTTTAATTTATTATCCCAGTGCAGCCAAATGGACACTAAAATGTACACTGCAAAATTCTGAATGCAAATACAATTTTGACAAGGAGAGATCCGCCCATTTTAAGTGTTATCTTTGATGTGTCGCTAATCACTCACCATCATTGAAATGGACGTTGAGTTATTCCAGAGAGTCCCCTGTCGTGCAGTCTGGCGACCCCCTCCGTGTCATAATGGGAGCCCGTGTAAGAGTGAAAATCGTCTATTATAACTGATGCAAAGTTAGTTTTTTCTCTACTACTGCTCATCGTGGAGTCTGATGATACTCAAACATGCACTGAAAGTCGCGCACGAGCTATCGTTCGTGCAGAACGAGATGACGCTGGTTGCTTGTTTCTCTCACAGAACCTGGCGTCTGTGGAAGAAATAAGCAACCTGTGTCACGGAGGGGGTCACCAGACTGCACGACAGGGGGGACTCTCTGGAATAACTCAACGTCCATTTCAATAATGGTGAGTGATTAGCGACACATCAAAGATAACACTTAAAATGGGCGGATCTCTCCTTTAAATTAACAATCAGGCCAGGTAAGGTCAGGTTTTTGTAGTGTACCAGTAGTAGATTCTTAATTCCACTTCTAGAAACCCAACGTTTTGGACAAAAGGGTTTTCCAAAAATATATTACCTTTAATCTAATGTCTAAATATAACATCTTCAACGTCAAGGTTTGTTTGTACAGTGGGAATTGTGGCGATGTTTGTCTGCCTTTAACGCATCCATTTTTATTACTGAGGATAAGCTACTGTCAACTACTTTATATATGGCGCAAAAACATTATTGTAGCCAACATTTTGTCAACAGGGTTTCACTTCTTAGAAAATCGAAAGGCTGCACATTCAAATATAGCACACACACACACACAGGAGTAAAACACATACACACGCACGCACGCACACACACACGACATACACTTGACCCTTCCGGGTCAATTTTTACTCTGTCAGAGTTAAATTATCGAGCCTCGTTCCCTGTTACATAACCGAGGTGTTAAGCCGTCCTTCTCGGCAGGAAGCTGTCAGGGTCGCTGGTGGGGATGGGTGGCATTCGTCCCCACACACTAGCTCTAACCCCCAGCAGTCCCTGGCCTGGCAGATATGTGGCTTACTGTGTTCAACCTACACTGCAATATCCCAAGTGTTGATTTAAAACCACATGAATTCTAGCGTCCCTATTTTGGGGCGAACATTCTGCAAAAATAGCAGATATATGCATCACACAATGCAACAAGTTGTTGTGAGATGTATGTTGTGAACTTGTAGATCAGCTATTTTCAGTGAAGGGGGAGGGCTCTGGGGGACTCAGTATAGGGTTCAAGTGGTTAGCTCTGAAAATGTAAAAATGGACTTGTCATCAACACAGGATTTTGCTGTGCAGCCTGACCTGTTTTGTCAATCATGCCACAACGCTCATGCTAATACAAATAGTTCAAATATGACCTTTTTCTATCAATTTACAACTTAGCAAACGCGTTTAACCAGAGTGACTTACAATAATAAACAAGGTAAACACATACATCAAATGCAGAGAGACAGTGTAGTGCCTCAGTAAACTAGGATCACGGGTAAATCAAGAACCAATAAGCATCAGTCTAAACAATATAGGCTACTATCAAAGTAATCATCTGTATATTGAAACTAATTACTCTCATTTGGAAGGGCTTTTCCTCATATCTGATGGATAAAAACACAAGATGTAGGTACATTTTGTTCACATTTAGGAATCGATTGCAGGAATCAAATTAAAACATCGTTGTCAACACGCTCTCTAATTTAGTCTTTAAATTAAAAACATAGTTCAGGAACTTTGTCAGATTATTAGCCTATGATGTTGAGCACCAAACCCAACTTCCCTTTCGGGACCGCCAATTGACCTTGTGAACATTTTAACATGCAACCAACGTCATCTCATAAAGGGAAGCTCAAAGGCCACTGTGTTAGATAGAGTCTGCCCCACACTGTACAAACACTTTGTGTGACCGTAATGGCTGCTATATTGGAAGTCAAATATCTCACCTTGGCTGATTTAAGGAATGGACATGTGCCTTTACTAGCTAAGGTGTTTACTGCTGGCAATGCTAATTCTGTTTGCAGGGATGCCACTGACTGCACTCTCTGACCACCTGGTGTGTTATGCTATCCGTCTGTAGCCATTTTGTGAAGAAAGGGTCACCCCCCCCGCTCCACCCCCCACCCCATTAAATCCCACCCTTATTGGAAGCAAGGGGCAAGCATCCGGGTGGTAAATTGAGGCTATATAGGAAGTGAGAGTTCATATGAATGGCCTGTAGTCTCACCGTTTCACCCCTGCTGGTGTCAGAAGCAATTAGGCTCTATTCAAGCGGATGGGTTTTTGCCGAACTTTAGACTTGATTTTATTACCGTAATAAACATTGTCATAAATACTATATGCTTCCAGTCGCTAGTTTAAAGTCTTCTTTCAATCACCATGATATGCGTTTTGGTAAATTATGGTCCCATTTATTTTAAAATGTATGACAAAGTAGGGTATGTTGTAGGTGGGGCGTGGCTACCTTGTGATAATTTGATTGACAAGCTACATAACCAATAGCGTTACCTCACCCCCGCTCTGGTCCCAACCAATAGCATACATTTTCGAGTAGATTTTTCTGACCGGATATAGAAAGATGGCGGATTTGAAATTGCTGTAAAAAAAAGGCTTCATTTACGGTCTGTAGAGTATATGGGCGTAACACTGTCCATATTTTTTACAGTCTATGATTGGAAGTCTAGGGAATTTTAAAAAAAATCCCGAATTATTCTCTCTGGCTAATATATAATTTATTCTCAAAATACGGAAAGACCCATTAAAGTGTGCCTCCAATACTTGGCCAAAATCCCTCTAGCCTACACTATATTTTACAGAGCCACACAGCACGATTCATTTCACTGAAAATAGGCAGCATGAGTTAAATTAAGACTGAGGTTTTGACTGTGCGTAATTTCTCCAAATGTTTGAATTAATTATGAAACTACAATAGGAATGCCTGTCTCTCAAATAATGGCCAGTCTCTATTGAAGCCTGGGTGTGCAATCCTGTTCACTGAACAGTGTTCAAACAAATACACGCCTGGGCTATTATTGGACGTTCTATGGATATGATGGCGCAATCTTCAAAGAGTCAGGGAGAGGGAATTCGCGAGTGCTTTATCACACACTTTATGAGCGGTGAGGGAACAGGGAGGGCAGAGAGAATTAATTTATACTCCATTATGCAAGGATGTCGCTTGCCAAAAAGAGTGTGCTTCTGCTTGTAGCGATCAATTCACACACACACACACACACACACACACACACACGCACGTGCACACGCACACACACACACACACACACACACACGTTTTTCAGCAATTTACAGCATTAACGTCTAATATTGTCGTATTAACATATTGTTGAGATGTCATATGCCATGAAAACCAAGATCTAATCAAAAATAAACATTTGCAATTATACAGCACCTTTCTCCGAAGCGCTGTGTACACTCACACACCGATGGTGGAGGAAACCATGCAAGGCTCATCATCCATCCATCCATAAATAAATCACTCAAATAAAACACTGAAAGTGTGTAACCAGAGCTATAGAGAAGTGATCAGGATCTGTGTGCTGTAGATCCATTGGATAGTGATACTCCCAAATGGATTGCAGTGTTCTATGTCCTGGACATAAGCTCCTAAGCTCTGGATGGACCCTTGAATCCACCCAGGGCCCCTAGGGGATGTGTGTGTACTGTATGTGCGTGTCTGTTTGGTGCACTGTATGTGATCCGCCACAGGATTTCCATTTGGCTATTATTAACAGATATGTTTATAACCACGGTTCACTTGTTGCCAACATTGCCACCATGACAACGCACAACGGTCGTCATGACAATGTCTGCGAACTGTTCCTAACAGCTGTCTGGCATTCCTTGTGGTCCCTTGTCCCATGTGTGTCCCTTTCATTACAACACCACAGGAATTCAAACTGTTACATGACACGCGGATCCCCCAAATTGACTTTCATTAGGCCATGGACCCCCATATAGGCCTGTCACAATTATTACATTATCGCCTGTGATTATCTCAAATTATTTTAGATTATCGCAATTATTTTTTGCATAATCGCCAGAATAGTTTCCATTCATCTGCATCAAATGAATCCATAAGTTACGTAAGCGTGGCCAAACTATTTTCGATTTCGCAGTTGCAATCATGGAATCCACACAATATAATCGTAGACCCATAGTGGTCCATACTTACACTTTAAGACCACTTAAATCCTAGAAAAATTGCAACGCGTCACAATGTGATGCATTGTGAACTTGTAGATTTTCATGTACATGCACTGATACTTGTCTTGCACTGATGTCTAACAGATACCAACTGCTACAATCATGCACCTTATTTCAAAATCTCATGTACATAAATATTTGGATGGATGCTGTGTATGTGTAAATATGAAGATCCATTGCCTCCCACTGTTTTACACCTGTAAACCTGTCATGTGACAATAAAGATGATTCTGATTCTTTCCTTGTCCCCCTGACAGGCCGCCAACAAGCTCCTGGATGAATTGTGTCACCTGTCGTCCCAATCTCTGACATCACTGGACACGGCGGAACACTTCCAGATCGTCAAACTGCTAGGGGCAGGGTCATATGGCAAGGTCATGCTGGCTGTGCACAGGAAGAGAGGTGAGGAAGAAACAATGTTGTCCACAACTTGGTTCATATTAATTATTTTACATTAATCCATCCATCTTCATCCGCTTTATCCGGAGTCGGTCGCAGAGGTTAACAGTTCCAGCAGAGGATATAAGACTTCCCTTTCCCGGGCGACATTAGCTACTTCTAACTGGTGGGATCCCGAGGCGCTCCAAGGCCAGCGTGGAGATAATATTCCCCCTATCTGGTCCTTGGTCTGCCCCATGGCCTCTTTCCAGCCAGGCATGCACCGAAGACCTCCCTAGGGACGCCAGGTGGCATGCATACTACAGTAGATGCCCGAACCATCCTTAACTGGCTCCTTACCACATAAAAGAGCAGTGGCTCTACTCCGAGTCCCTCCCGGATAAACTGAGCTTCTTATCTTACTGCATATCCTTAAGTGAAATGCCAGCCAGGTAGCCTCCCTCCTGAGAAAACTCATTTTGGTGCTTGTATCCGTGATCTTGTTCTCTCATGGTGACAGTAGGAAGGGAGATTGACCAGTAAATCCTCACAGCGCAGTGCACCGATGTGCTCTCTGGCTGAGCTCCTGCTCCGTACACCCCTCACTCATGAACAACACCCCAAGATACTAGAACTCCTACACTTGGGGAGGTCTCATTCCATACCTAGAGTGGGGAATCTACTCCAGGTTTCACAATGTCATTGTTTTCACTCTTCTTAGCTAACCGTCTTTCAACCTAGCGTCCCTATTTTAGTCATTATAAGCAAAAATATTTCCAGAAATGTTCTACACTAGAAAATAAGAAAAAGCTCTAAAAAGCGTGTTGTGTGGATTCCATGCCATTGGCCATTCCAACGTAACTTACTATGATGGCAAACAGATTGGGGGTTCAGTGTAATGCTCTTGTGAGCTTGTAGATCTGCTGCGTGAGAGTGTGCTTGGGCATCTGCATGGCAGTTGATATTCAGAGGTACAGTAGGTGATAGAGACATTATTAGCTTTTGGCTCAAATTAATTAATTAAATCAAATCAAACCCATGCGTAAACCACATTAACAATGCCAAACCATAACCAAACTGAGTTCAATAAACCAAACCAAAACCTATTTTAATTACTATTCACACCTCTAACAACTGGTGTCTCCATCATTAACAGTTTTGCTTCATATCGTTCATATTTATCTCCCTTTCTCCATGTCTTCCCCATCTTATTATAACTTTTCTTGTCATCACTTGTATATAAGTAAGTGACAAATAAAACACTTCTTGATTCTGGATTCTCCAGGCACTCCCATGGCCCTGAAGTTCTTTCCCCGTCACTCTACGTCCCTCTTCTCCTTCCTGAGGGAGTACAACTTGTCCCTGTCCTTCTGTACCCACCCGTCCCTGACCCGAGCCGTGGGGATTGTCTACTACACCCCTTCACACTACGTCTTTGCTCAGCAAGCCGGCCTCTTCGGAGACCTCTTTGAAGTCATTGAGCCCGAGGTAAAACATACATGGACTAGAGCAGTGGTTCTAAAAAAAACAGAGACCCCCTTAACTCTGAGAGTGCTTTACAGGTCCATTTGGTTCGGCTTGACAGGTCCATTTGGTTTGGTTTGTAAAATAAGTAAAAATAGCAGATCTATTTCCGTACTGCGACCTATTTTCACTATGAATGTGTGAGATTTTTACATAGCCACAAAAATGTTTGGCTATCCTGTCTCCTTCTTAGCTCTCCTACACCGTCTGTCTCAATAATGACACAATCCTAGTGGAAGACAGGCACCAATCTTTAAATTATTTCTCAAAGTTGATATCTACATCTTCTGTTGGCTTTTAAATGGATTTCCCTCTGTCTCTGTTCTCCCCCTAGGTGGGTATAGAGGAGGGCTGCTGTCAACGGGTGGTGTCCCAGCTCTGTGGAGCTCTCTCCCACCTCCATTCCCTGGGGTTTGTCCACAGAGACCTCAAACCGGAGAATGTCTTCCTCTGCGACGCAGCCTGTCGCTGGGTCAAACTGGGAGACTTTGGCATGGTGGGTGCTACACTTATTATTAATAGTTTCATTATAGGAGCGTCATGAAGGCCAAAATTATGGGTGGGGTAGCTCAAAAGAGCGGGGTGGCGAAATAGAGTAGGGGGCATGGTCCTTCCCCAGAATATACTGTATTATATTACTTTAATAGTGAAATTTTCTGCAAATTGACATATACAGCACAATTCAGACTTTGTTTTCAAACTTGATCAATCCATTTTTATGGGTTAGTGTCTCTAAATATTACAATAAAACTGAATGATCTATAAGTCAAGAAGAAAATATAGCAAGAGCCAATGAAGCAAATTTTCTTCCTTCTACCGTTGTCCAACTCCAGGTCAAAGCCACGGGAACACGGGTCCCCGAGGTTTGGTATAGCTCCCCTTACTGCACCCCCGAGGCGGAGGTGGCCAAGGGCAACGCGGACAGCTGGAGCGGCACAGACGAGGAGCAGAACAAAGACGAGAAGGCGGAAGAGGAGAAGACGAGAGTCTGGGCGACGGTGGACCCCAGCACGGACTGCTGGGCGCTGGGCATCCTCACCTACGCCATGCTCACCGGCGGTCTGCCGTGGGCCGAGACCGCCTCCGGCAACCGCTCGTACCAGAAGTACCGCGAGTGGTTCGACAGCGCCAAGGGCCCGGACGACGCCTTGGACGTGTGGGGAGAGGGGAACGTGGACAACAGTAAAGACAATTTGAACGGAGAGGAGCTGAGCAAGGACTCCTCCCAGGCGCCTCCCGTAGCCCCCCAGTTCGCCTGCTTCACCCCTCTGGCCTGCTCCCTGTTCCAGCTGCTCCTGGACCCCCGGCGCAGGCATCGGGGGCGGGCAGAGGACACGTTGGCCTATCTGGGAGGGGAATGGATGAGGGAGAACGAGAGAGCACGCCTGGAGGAGGAGGAGAGGAGGGAGAGCCGAGGGGGAGGAGGGGCGATTTGTAACGTGAAAGAGATGGAGGGGAGAGGAGAGAGATAAGATATCTATCAACGACATCTTCGCCTTGTCAATGTTTAATCATCTCTGTTTGATCATCAATAATGCCTCTTTGGGCATCATTAATGTATATCCTTAATAATTCCTGTTGGGGGAAACAAACTAGTTCAGTAGCAATTTTAATAATAATAATAAGATGAAGAAAACTGCCTGCAGCATCAATGCGAAATAAATCCTTGTGGACTTCTGCAATGGCCCAACTGCAACAAAGCACCACAGCACTAATGTAGGATAAATGTATGAAAAAGGACTTGGTTACCATGAGAAGCACAAAAAGTTTGGATTTAAAAAAAAAAAGCGAAACAAATATTTTATATTTAAAAAAATTAAATAATGACAGCCCAAAACTGGGCTGTCAACCGGGTGCTGAGGATAGCGTAGTAGGATTTTCAACTGAGGAGACATTTGTCCTCGGTTGAAGCGATATTCTTGTTTCAAGTGACCTACTGGCTTACTGTGCTATTACATCAGCAAGCATATACTATGACTTGACTATAAATAAAGCATCATATACTGTATATAGAATGCGTTCCATGAAGTGACATATAGAATATACCTATTTTACCCATGCTTACAACGCGATGCAGGGAGAGCTTGCTGATTTTGAAAAATATTAGATAATGTTAAAACTTTAGTTTTTCACCTCTGACATGCCCCAAATTAGGGTTAAGTGGTTAAAGTCATACACTGTAACTTTTTCAATAACATAACTTTTTTCACAATAACCATTCCACGTGAATGTATTCTTTTCATAATGGGGTTTTTCTTCTCTAAAACACTATTAAACATTATTTTCATTCATAGCCATAGAGACATAGGCACCGGAAATATATCGGGAAAAGTATATGTTTATGTATTTTACAGTTAATAAATACACTTTCTGATGATGCGTGTACAAAATATCCTCGGGCGCTAGGAGGATCCTGCAGCATTCCTTTTTTCCTTCCGTATAGACAAATGCTGTAATTAGAACGGAAGCTGCAAGGGGTGTTGCTATAAAACTTACAGTACTACTAAACTATGTTACACAGTTTGACAGTTTTTTTTATGCTTACGCACGTTAACTCTATCAAAAAATGAGGATTATAAGGTCTTTGGAGAATGCATTATTACATCATGTAAAGTATTTTTTAGCACAAAATGTTCAGTTTCATAGCACTTTGTTGGCAGCTATCACAACAGGAGGCTGTGTCTGTGTTTTTGGGCGGTGAAACCGCCCCTATAAGTGAGATTTGGAAAAATGTACATTTTCCTGCGCTGTGATCTGGGCCCAGGAAATTTGTAGAATTATCCTGCGCTGTGATTGGCCAATCACAGTCTATTCAGGACTGTGATTGGCCAGTGTCACATGACACATGTGCATAGCCCTATATAATAAACCATAACTTGAAAAAAACCAAATTTTGGTTTTTTTCAAGTTATGGTTTCGTCCATCATAAAGAGTGTTTCAATAAATGTATTTATCTTTTGTACATGATTGGTTGACTCCATTCAGTATTGTGATTAGCTAGCAAGACACCGCCCACTTCACACAGGGTGTGATTTTTGGGCGGTGAAACCGCCCCTATAAGTGAGATTTGGAAAAATGTACATTTTCCTGCGCTGTGATCTGGGCCCAGGAAATTAGTAGAATTATCCTGCGATGTGATTGGCCAATCACAGCCTATTCAGGACTGTGATTGGCCAGTGTCACATGACACATGTGCACAGCCCTATATAAGCAACCATAACTTGAAAAAAAACCAAATATTTGTTTTTTTCAAGTTATGGTTTTGTCCATCATAAAGAGTGTTTCAATAAATGTATTTATCCTTTGTACATGATTGATCGACTCCATTCAGTATTGTGATTAGCTAGCAAGACACCGCCCACTTCACACAGGGTGTGATTTTTTCTGTTATTGTGGGGAAAGCTTCCGCTGAAAATAGTCGATCAACAAGCTTGTCGATCTGCTATTTTCAGCAAAAGCTTTCCCCACAACACGGATGCTGGGGTTTAAGTGGTTAACCTGATTCATTCTTCGGGCGCACAACGGTGTTGTGTGTTGAAAATATCAGACCTACAAGCTCATATGGCGCCGTGGATGCGGCGCGTTATGAGGTAGGTTGGCTTTTTTTCCGCACACAGTTGTGCGACGGCGCATAAATTAGGCATAAGCTGTTAGATTATTTTCACAGTCCTCCTCCAGCACTTACATAACTAAGCTATTAACCATTATTCAGTCACGTTGTTACTCTTTTATTTTGTATGTTATGTGTATGTTTTAAATTGCAGTTTTAAAAATGTCTGTTCGTGTAAAAATGTCTTCATGTAGAATTCATATATTTTAAAGTGAAATATATAGTAATAGTTGATATTGCTGATAATAAGCTGTTTCAAAGAATGTGTAATGCACAGTGAAATGTAAACTCAAGCTGTGAGATCAAATCAATAAAATGCAGTTAAGAATTTTTTTAAACACTTTGATGGGGTCCTTTTTTACTGTATGATCGTGAAAATGTGATCCATGACTTTTATTGCATTTTGAAGGACATAATGCTTGGGCCACACCCAAACACACACACACACACACACACACACACACACACACACGGGGGACATTTTCTTAAACACTTAAGCCCTATTTACTTTGTCGTACAAGCACCACATTGTGTTGTGAACTTGTTGAAATCTGCTATTTTTGCAATTTTGTAATAAAGAAATTCTAACACGGATTTGAACTTCGTTTCCTGCGCAAGTGCTGAAATGTTTGCCATTGAGCTAATGGAGCCTGCCTGCTTGCTCAGGGGATAAATTGAATCTTGAATCGTGTCAGATCATGTGTCTAGGTGAGACATGACCTTTGACATGATCTACATGAGTATTAACATACTCATACCATACAAAATATGTTTTTTCTGTGGATTCCAGATCACGACACAACTTCCCATATAGGCCCTTTCACCTGTGTTTGGTGTCAGTTTTGCCACCCTGTGTTGTGAGGACTGGAGAATAAAACGTTTTTTTTCCTCTTCAAATTTTATCTCACGATTTTTGTAACCCAGTGCCAATTGCCTAAGCTGTAATCCTGGGCGCTACTCTCCCTCTGCCAGCCTATGGAGAGCACCGAACTCAGCTGATGCTTCCTTCAATGCATGAGGATTGAGCAGGCCGCTTCTTATCACCCGACAAGGGGGAGTTTCCCCGGTAGGACATAGCGTGTGGAAGGAACATATTATTCCAAACTTTTTATTTCCCCTCCATCAGGCGCCCCGGATGACCAGGAGGAGGCAGTATAAAGACCAGGATTACTGCATGTTTTTTTGTGAGAGTACCTATACCCTAGGGCAGTGTTTATCAACCTTTTTTGTGCCAAGGCACACCTGGCATAGCCAAAAGATCCCAGGGCACACCTACTGTAGATATATGGTATATATATATATATATATAATTATATATATATATATATACGGTATATCTATATACACACACTAGGGGTGTGCCGAATTTCACGAAACGATACGATACGATATTGGGCACACAACTTCGATACGATTTCGATACGATACGCACTTTTTTTATCATTAAAATATATGGGGGAGAAAAAAAGCAAATGCAAACAAATATTTCTGTTTTTGCATTATTCAGACATGCAAACTTGTAGCTTTTCAGCTTCCACTAGCCGTTTCGAATCCAAATAGGGCAATAGTGTGACACCTGACCCGAAAAAAAAACAGCATGTTGTCACCCTTTTCACCTCGGGGCTGTTTGCATGCCTGATTATTATTATTGCAAAAAAAAAAAAAAAAGTTTGTTTTTTTTTTTCAAAATTATATTTTTTCAAACCTTCTTCAAACGGCGCGGCACACCTCAGCAGTAGCCCCGGCCCAAAATTGGGACGTTTGCCAGGGTTGATAAACACTGCCCTAGGGGACACGGGGAGAACATGCAAACTCCACACAGAAAGGCCCTTTCGCCAACCCCACCTAACGGTATGGGCACTGATGACGCAGAGGAGAGAACACGTCTCCGGCGCCCACAGCGTCCCCGGCGGGAATCGAACCCAGGACCCTCTAGCCGTGAGGCAACAGCGCTACCGACTGCGCCAGTCGGTGACTTTCCTGCGTTATGGGTCAAGCTTGGACCATAATATGTGACACACAATATGTGTCAATGGATTTATATTGACACATATTGTCAATATAAATGTAGAATTTTATTTTATATCTTCTCAAGAAAACCATTGGGTGAATCTGCTGCCTTCAATCATCACAAAGGCCTTTTTTTAGCTTCACACTCAAACATAAATAATCGGCAGAAAAATCGATAGTATACCGATATTGTCGATATGATGCAACCCTAGTACAAAGTGTGCTCATTAGTAGTTGCCTCTCCGTGTCTGTTTGTTTTAAGCAACTGTTCACGCTGTCCGCCAGCCCAGAACACATCTGATCTGTCACGCTCCTCATGATGTGGAAAGGGGAAGTCAGCATGTCATTCTGTAACTGAGAGGGGAATTGGGTCAGGGTGTTGGGGTGGCAGCATGGGTGGGGAGGTGCGGGGTGGAGAGAAGGGGGGGGGGTGGCTAAGAAAGAGGGGAGAGCGAGAGGACATATGGAAGAAAAAGATAGAGGGGAATAAGCAGTGGTGGACAGTAACAAAGAACATTTTCCTGAGTACTGTTCTTAACCCCTTATACTATAGGGGGGAAAAAAACGTTATACTCTGAAAATAGCAGATGCATTGTGACCTTGTAGATCTACTATTTCAATATCATTGACTTTTTAAAATAAAAATTTCAGGAAAATCTTTCTTTTGGGAAAATATCAAAATGTTTAAACAGCAATGCATTGTTATTAAAAAAGCAACCGAGTGGCCCGGACCGCCGGCCTAGTGGTCCGGGCACCTAGGCTCCAGTTGCGGGTTCAAGTCCCGATCGCGACGGCCTTTGCTGCGTGTCACTCCCCCCCATCTCTCTCTCCCCATTTCCTGTCTACCTATAGCCTACTCTTAAGAAATCTCAAGAAAGAAAAAAAGCAACCGAGAAACTTTCACTTGCAGTTGTGCAATATGTGCACCAGGAGTATTCTAGACTTGGACTCAAGTGTTGGGGTTGAGTACTTTGTCCAACCGCTGCCAATAAAAGAGTGAGACTGAAGAAAGATGAGCGCGAGAGCGTGCGGTCCAAGAATGTTCAGCTACTGCTCGGCCTAAATAAAGCAAGATGTAAATCACTCATTAATGGGGAGACAAATAAATCGTGCTAATGGCTCTAGTGTGTGCCCTGTGAGACCCTCTCCCTCTGGGACCTTTCTGAGGCTGGTATACATGGTGGTATCTAGGCTTACACTGTCTAGACTCTAGACTAATCCTCTCATGCAAGTCCAACTGCAATGTGCACTTAGACCTGTACAGACCTGTGTGTGTTTTTGTGTGTGTGTCTATTTTTGTGAAAGTGAAAGTTGTTGTTTGTCTGTGGGTTTTATAAATATTGAACCAATGAAAAGTATTAACACCTACATAGAATTCTTTGGAACTCTTGTTATTTTTTTCCCCATTTCCTGAAAAGTAACAGTTTTGGAGATACAAGGTTTCCACCGACGATATACTTATACTGTATAAAATCATCAATGTTGTGCAATCAGTTGCTACTACTGTATTTTGAATATGGCAAAATGTGTCTACAATGCAATGTGCTATCCCACTGTACAAATGAACAGTATATGCTAGATATAATGTATATATATATATGTTACAGTATGATTGGAAAACCAGTCAGATTGAAAAAGGAGTGCTTGTTTTCTTCGAGTTCACCTCCCACGCTCGATGCTGTGTACCTTTTTCAACACACACACACACACACACACACACACACACACACACACACACACACACACACACACACACACACACACACACACACACACACACACACACACACACACACACACACACACACACACACACACACACACACACACACACACACACACACACACACACACACACACACACACACACACACACACACACACACACACACCCCCTGAGGTACTCCGGTTACCCACTTGGGGTTTAAGTGGTTAACTAATGATATTACACTTGGTTAAGCCATTGTTACGCCATCATTAGTTAATGGTGAGGGCCAGGAATTAACAATGAATTCATGATAAATTCATGAATTAATGTATGAGTTTACCATTAATTCCACATTAATTAAGCGTTAATTACGTGTATGAAGTGAATGCACAAGTAAAGTGTGACCACTCCCTATTAATTCGTCTGGAAATGTAGACCCTGTGTTGGGTAGCACAACTTGTGGGCAGGTACTACTCCCTGAAGCTTATAAGTGCAATATATACCCCAGAACAAGCATGCAGGGATTCCCTCTAGATTGGAGCGGTACAAGCCCGGGGTTCAAACCCCGGAGTAGGACATGAACGATATGGATTGCGGCTTAATGCCACAACACAGCTGACCTTGGACACTCCACCTGCTGTAGGTCAGTTAGACATGCTGCTGGGTCATATTTCCTGTCACCACCTTCAGGATTTATGTAATGAGCAGCATGGTCTCTTTCAATTCTAAGGATTTTAAACCCAGCCAGCCTGGCTGGCGTCCCTATTTTGGGCATGTCATTATGTGAAAAAACATATTCAAGAAGAAAATAAACACATTTCAGAAAGATTTTTTTTTATTATTCCGAGATTAAACTATAGTTTTTTGATTGATTGAATACTTTAACAGTTTGCAAAGACAAGCACAGGGAAATGCAGTTCAATATAAGGTCTGTTAACCCATTAACTGCCAGAGGTATTTTCATATTTTTTTAGCCAGTGCCAGAGTTTTTCATTGGAAAAAAAAAAGTACTCAGGAGCCGAAATACAGCATTTTTAAGTTTTAAGTTAACAAGGAAGTGGATAGGAGTCTAGATCTTCAACTAATCATATCTCCTTGGTCTTTGGGTGATATTTAAAAAAAAAAAAAAAAAAAAGATCTACGCGATTGGCACGTGGCGGCTTTAAAGCGGTTCGCGTAGATCTACGTGATTGGCAGTAAATGGGTTAAGAGGATTTTAAACCCAAGAAAGCGGTATGGCTTGTTTCCATTGGGGTCCTTTGTACTCAATTCATCAACACATTTAATGACAGACAAATACACAGTACTATGCAAAAACATAATAGAAACGAGTAGAAAATAGGCTTTGACTTTTTACAGGGGCCAGTTCCGAATTGCAGCCAACCTGTACGTGCTCTTTTAGAGCGTAAGGATTCACATGTTTTTATGACTGTTGGTAGGGTATTCCACATTTTTGTGGCATAGCAGTAGAACAAATTTAATCCCTTGTTAGAGCCAAATCTGGGTTGAACATGATTTGTGGAGCTCCCTCTGGTGTTGTGATTGTGGACGTCTTTGAAGTAGTTTGACAGGTACATGGGTGCAGGGTTGATTTTGACAGCAAATTTTGATTTAGTTTTAGTCATATTTTAGCCACCTGAAATGTTTTACTTTCAGTCTAGTTTTAGTTGATTAAATCTGCAGATGATTTAGTTGACTAAAATAAATTTTGGCGGTGTCGTGATGCCATTGAAATGCCTGTTTATAACTTAGCGGCATGCTGAAAATAGCCGATCTACAAGCTCACAACGCGTCATGAGCTTGTATAGATCTGCTATTTTCAGAGCGCAACACCCGAGATGCTGCAACCAAACATAAAATGACTCGTCTTAGTTCTACTGGATCTCTTTTCCACTATAGTCCCTCAATAACATTTTAGTCTAGTTTTTATTTGTTGACGAAATTGTCAATAGATTTAGTCTTAGTTTTAGTCATCATAGCTTAGTTTTTATTTAGTCTTTCGTCAGTGAAAAAAGGTAGTTGACCAACATTTTTTGTCATAGTTTTAGTCGACAAAATCGGCACTGCATGTTTTTTTGTGGTGTAGTGTGTATCTTGTTGACCAGGCCCATTGCAAGTTGCTGTACTCTGTCCTCTACCCTGAGCCATCCCACCCTAGCAAAGTGAGCAGGGGGTTAATTGTGTTGTAGATGTTAACACATTTAAGTTTAAAGTAGTAAATATACGTATAAACTTGCAAAGTGACGAGCCTGCCAGCAGGTGTATGCTGGCAGGTCGCTCAAAACGAGTGTGAATACCAACAGAAGCATTATGGGGGATTTTGGCAAACGTTTGGGAGGGGCGCTAGCCCACATGTTTAACTGTGTTGCTAATTCCACGATTGCACGATCCTTATTGTCACGGTGCGGGGCAGAGAAGTGTAGGACCCAAGCACAGACAGTGAGCGGAGACAGAACGATTCAGATGCAGGGGGGTTTATTAACTAAACAGGGAATACAAGGCAAGACAGAACACTGTAACAACATTAACTAGAAAAAGTGCTCCTCGGAGCACAGGTCTCCGCCAGGTCAGGTAGGTTATCGTGGGGCAGCAATGTTCGGAATTAGCCAATCAGGATGGAATATGAAAAATCGGACGGAACCATCTTGATCACTTGACTATATGTGTACCGATTTGCATGATGTTTGAATTTGTAGGAGTAATATAAAAAAGAAAATTGTTGCAAAATTGGCCTCCTGGTGGCGCTATAATAGGGCAATGTTAAAAGGGTGGCATTTGTTCTTCAATGTAGTGCGAATGTGCGTGCAAAGTGTCACCGCAATCGGACGCTGCATTCATGATTTGTGGCATTTTGTTCAAAACGGGCCACTCCTGCAAACTTTAGATGTCAATGTTAGCCAATCAGGATGAAATATGAACATTTTAAAAGATCCATCGTGATCACATGACTATAGAGATCATGTGTACCGATGTGCATGAAATTTGGATACATTCTGAAGGCTTAATATCAAAACATTTGTTTTACATAAGTCGGCCTCCTGGTGGCGCTATGAAAGGCAAATGTGAAAAATGCAGGGCAGTTGTTTTTCCTTGGCCTCTAGGGAGTGTGTGTGCAAAGTTTCATGCAGATCGGTGCAGTTATAGTTAAAAACACAAATCGTCCATTTATAGCGCCACCATGAGGCTGATTTGAACATTTTCAAGTGGCATTTCTTCCTCGGCCTAGTGGGAATGTGCGTGTGAAATCTCACGGAAATCGCAAGCTGCGTTCATGATTTGAGGCATTTTGTTGAAAACAGAGCAATCCTGCAAACTTTGGAAGCCAACCTTAGCCAATCAGGATGAAATATGGAAAATTTAACAGATCCGTGTTGATCACATGACTATAGAGATACTGTGTACTGATTTGCGTGATGTTTGGATAAAATCTGTAGGAGTACTGTCAAGAAATGTGTTTTGCAAAAAGCGGCCTCCTGGTGGCGCTATAAAAGGCCAATTTAAAAATTTTGGGGCAGAGGTTCTGCTCTGACATCCAGGGAGTGTGTGTGCACAGTTTCGCTGCGATCAAGCCAACGGTGCCAGAGATTAGCTGTACACAAAATGACAGAATGACGGACACACGGACACACGGACGGACACACACACGGACGGACGGACGGACGGACGGACAGGGGGCAAAACATACTCTCTCGCCAGGCCGAAACAATGAACCGACACAGACTGGAAACAGAGGGACATATAAATAGACAGGGACTAACTAGGCACAGGTGAGAACAAAGGACAATTAACACATGATTGGCTGGAACAGAACAAGACACAGGTGAACTACAATTGCAAAGACATACTAGAGAGACAAGACAGGAAGCAACAACTAGGGCAGACAGGAAACACCAAGACAACACTACAGAATAAAGGTACAAGGAGAACAGGGAACAATACAACAGAAAGAGTGGTCAATAGGGTCCAAAAGGGTCCAATACCATAAAAGGTCAGACAATGGCTAAATAATAAAGTCAGTCCACGGTCCGAGGAGCGGATCGTGACACTTATAAGTTAAACCTTGTTGTAAAGGTGACTAATCAACGACAACAACGATATAAAATAAAATACCAATTGGTATTATTGAAGGGGAGAAATAATTGATCGAAGTTAAGTTTCCTAATTTGTTTTATTTGAAAATAGCGTAGGCCTAATGTACTTAGGGTAGGTAGGTGATAGCAATGCAGTACTGGTGATAAAAAGATGAGAGGTCAGGAATTCTTCCTGCCAGAAGGAACTCGGCTCATTAACCCATTAATACCGGGAACTCATCTGTGTCCTGTTAAGATTTCTTTGGCTATTCAAAGAAATCGCAGATATACAAGCTTGCGAGCTTGTCGATTTTTTCGAAAAATCTGGATTGAATATCTAGATATATATATATATTTTTTTTTTTAAAGCAAAAATGTGTAACTCAAATCTTTGCTTCTGGGGATTCTACAAATGTCTTCTAAATCCTTTTTTTTTTTTTTTTTTTTTTTTTTAAACGTTTGTTGCTAGTGCTACTGTATATCTTCTCAAACTTTTTTCATGTCAAGGACCCCCAAAATGATATTTCCCCCCCTCCCCCCCACAGATTTTTTTTTTTTTAATCACAAAAAATCGTATATATATATATATATATATATATATATATATATATATATATATATATATATATATATATATATTCAAAGATTTGCTCATAGCGCGTATATCTGCTATTTTTTAACGTCCAAAAAAAATCTTAAAATGACACAGATGCGTTCCCGGTCTAGATGGATTAAACTCGTGAGCCAGAACCCGTCAATTAACGGGCTCGTTACGGGCGGACAGTTTGATTGTGGTATCATGTATTCACAGCCACGGCACTGATGTGGTTGAGAGTGTCCAGGGGGTCAATGGAGAGCCGTATCACAATCCCAGCTCCTCCACTTCTGACATTTCGCCAATGATAATGTGCCCCCAAAGCTTGTAAGGGTTATGTAAGCATGTGTGCATGCCTGTGTGTGCACGTACGTACACACGTGTGCTCATGTGCGTGCGTGCGTGCACGCACGCGTGTGCCGCTCATACGGTATGTCTAGACAGATCCTGCCATGTGCATTTTAGACCTATACAGACTTGGTGTGTGTGTGTGTGTGTGTGTGTGTGTGTGTGTGTGTGTGTGTGTGTGTGTGTGTGTGTGTGTGTGTGTGTTTATACAACTATATATTTTTTATTTGTTTGTTTGTTTTTAACTTTGTGGGGACCAACAAATGTAAGGAAGATCTACCCTTTTGTGTTTTTTCCTAAATTAACGCCTTATTTGGTCATACTACAGCGTCACACAAAAGCATCGAAAGTAGCAGATCCACAAGCTTGAAAATCTGCTACTTGCTACTTGAATCCTAAAAAGTAATAGTTTTGGACATAATGAGGTTTCCACCCGACAGAGACGCTATGGGAGACACAGTCAGTCAGTCACAAGCCAGCATGGATCCAGAGGTGTAACCGACTATAACCGGCTTTCAAGTAGCACATTTCCCTCCAAATGAACAGTTAAATCTCGTTAATGTAACTCTGAGACGGCACAAAATGTCTCTCTGGGATAAATGAACACTGAGGATTTTACTGTGTGCATATAGTTCAAATAGTAAGTGTCATTATGTGGTTGTGGTGGTTCACAACTGTTTTTTCACATGGGTCATGCAGGCACATTAAAAACCTCTTCAGGGTTCAAAGCCACGTTTGGGTCTAAACCCCCCGCTGGTTGAGGGAGGCTGGATTAAAAGACACCAAGGGCACTATTTTTAGACTATCTACTGGCACAAGGTGGGGCAAGTTCGAAAGTGTGCATTGGCTTAAGTGCATTTGTAACTTACTGCACACAATGACAACTGACACAATTACACTTTGTGCCGTTTCGCAGCAGGTGTAAGATAGGGCCAATAATGTGCCTCGTCTTCATTGAGAGGTCAGTATTATGAGCATCGTGGGTGTACAGTTTTATTGGACATGTCTGGCAAACCTCCCAGCACCATTCAGTCCCTGAAGGTTTACTGATGTTAGTAACTTTTGTAGTCAGCTCTCAGTTAGTCACGCAGGCATTTTTACTGCAACAGTAGGAGCCGAAACAACACGTGGAGCACTTATAACAACGTGTGGCACCAAGGCATTCCACATTCTTACAAACGCATGCAAAGGCAGCGGAGAGCAAGCCAGTAGAGAGGCAGAATTTGAAGAACTGCAATAACTGTCTCTCTGTGGCAGTGGTGGAAAGTAACTATATTTTGTATATTTAAGTACTGTGTACTTAAAGCGGCACTATGTAACTTTATTTATGAATAAAATTCAATTTTGTCCAATCTGTATGGTAGAGTATGTTAATTCAATATAACTTGTACAATTGGGGTTGGTTGTATTTTGTCTCCCTGCTCTTCTATTGAGACGTTTAGATCGTGTCAAAGGTCATGTCTCACCTGGACACAGGATCTGACACACATTTTGACCTTGTGGTTAAGATTGAATGTATCCCCTGAGCAAGCAGACAGGCTCTATTAGCTCGATGGTAAACATTTCAGCACTTGCGCAGCAAACCGGGTTCAATGGTGCAGCTTTAAATATAATGTTGAGGTACTTTTACTTTACTTCAGTGTGTCATTGTTTTCCCAATACTTTATACTTCTACTCGGCTATATCTCAGAGGCAAATATTGCACTTTTGCAGATACTTTTGCAGAAGATATTAGTTACAAGTTACTTTGTAGATGTATTGATTATTATTTTAAAACACATATTAACAAATTAAGGTCTATTCTATACTTAGTCAGCAGACCTAAAAGCTGAAGTTGTGAGCTTGTAGATCGGCCATTTCCACTATTTCTGAAAATGTTTCAAAATGTATGAACCTCTCTCAGCATTGAAACGATTATGACGATTATGGGAAATAATTGCGAACATCTCAAATAACTGCGATTAGGCGACTGCGTACTGTAGTAATTGTGACAGGGCCTAACTGTGAATATAAGTGCAAGAACAGTTTCCGTGGTACAGGCAGTTCCAATGGTAATGAATGACTGCTACGTGCACTGGACACAGAGATGCATGTACGGTAATAGATCTGGTGTCCGGAGCAAACCAGGGATTCCTTTTAGAACTCAATTAATTTTCATAACAGTAGGTGTTGATGTGGTTTGTATCAAGTTGAACTAAGATTAGAGTTGTTTACCAAAGTCTTCTGACTGAACAGCCACAGCCAGGCAGCAAGTCTCTCTGTCCGACCCGTTTGCTTCCAGTGGGATTAGGCCTATGAGATAAAGCCACAATCCAGAGTTTTTGCGAAGACGTATAGGTGCGTGTGTGTGCGTGCGTGCGTGCGTGTGTGCGTGTTTATATTTTGATGTTAAGTTTGCATTACAGTTCCAGTTTAGTCAGGTGAGTTTGTGTGAAGGTTTCTGTAATAGATTATTTTGTCATTTAGACCTATAAAATCATGTGAATGCATTTCCTGGTAGAATAGAAACTATCCGAAATGTGTATAACCAGGAAGTGAGGTGAGAGACGTACTGTATCTGCAGGTATTTGTGAAAACCTGGTTTTGTTGATGCAAAACGTTTCATTTCTGAACATTTCTCATCATTCAAAATGCATAAATTACTCAAACAAAACTTACATTCTTAACTATGCTGTGGATAAACCAATTTCTAAAACGTTAGATTGCTTCAATGATTTCTAAGCAGATTAAACTCAGTTGATGTCCACAGTGAGGCTACCACGTTAGTTGAGTTTTGACTTGTGGAATGAATCTTTAAAGTGTGTCACCTTAGCACCGGTTAGAAAGGTGTTGGACATCTCATCGCAGAACAGACGGATGAGCTCACAACGCTTTTTGGATCACACTGCGAAATGACCCGCAAGCTCAGCTTGAGTGTCGCATACACCAGAAGTGTGTCGTATTTCACGATTTAACGATTTTGCGATTTATGCTTATGCTCGGCCACTGTGATCCAGATGAATCCATCAAAATGACAGGCCTAGTGATGATCAGGATGCTCAGTTTGGGTTACAGTACAACACACATTCATTCACACACAGACACACACACTTGCATCCACACACACTGACATAAGTATGCATACAACATCTATTCAAATGAGCATATACGTATTATATGCAAATATACAGACGCGCACACTTTACACACACAGACAGAGTACATATATAGTACATGTTTGCATGTGAGCACACTGACACACAGCATGCCCACAAATGCTTGCGCACGCGCGCGCACACACACATACATACACACACACACTCACACACACACACTCACTCACACACACACACAGCTCATTCAGCACATGTACAAATAAGGGCGGGTTAGTGTTTTGCACACACAAGCAAACAAAAATCACACACTTATACAGTATACATACATGCTGAACATGTACTGTATGCACGTGCACACACAAAGGAATACATTTAGACACCTACAATATTTAGACACCCACAGTATAAACCGATAAGGTCTAGTAGTCTATTTTAGCATGCAGACCTGCGATGATGTCACATGCTTTATTGGCTGTCTATCACAGCACACGGCAGTCAGAGTTGAGTGAGTTCCAATGTTCTAAAAAGGGCAAAGGCCAGGAAAGCACAGGAGGGAAGCACAGAAAGATAAATGGTGTACGATTAAATTGATCAGATGCCATGGACAAGTTAACATGGCTCTAGTTTCCCTCTGCCTCGGACCATTCCTTCACCCTCCCCTCCTCTCCTCTCCTCTCCCTGCACCCCCCTCCCCTCCCCCTCCCCCGGACCACTGAGGACATCCCCTGACCTCACATTAATGGAGCATTCATTATATTCACAGCTTCTGCCATATAAACTATACAGTACATATTAAAGGCTTTATTTTTAGCTGTGGCCACACAGCTCTGTCTGTCTGTCTGTCTGTCTGTCTGTACGTTCAAGAGCCGGTCGCCACTAGTGTGTGATGAACAACGCCAAGGACAGTTCACTTTACAGCTTCTGCATGCTCACACAATGATTTACAATCAGATGTTGATGACCTACAGTATGAGTGAAATACACACACACACACACACACACACACACACACACACACACACACACACACACACACACACACACACACACACACACACACACACACACACACACACACACACACACACACACACACACACACACACACACACACACACACACACACACACACACACACACACACACACACACACACAATGTTTGGACAATGGTTCTCTTCTTCAATTATGCATATATTATTTGTGCAATAAAAAACACCTTGATCTTGCTTATCATGAATTACATGCTTGTTAGGACTTTGAATTTGTTTACATTTTCGTCCAGTTGGTTTAAAAATCCTTCACGGTTAAAAGTCAGAGACATTTGAATGTTTTCTCAGGGGACTATTTCAGCTAGACCTTTAGCATCATGCTTTAACGTCCATTAAAACACAACGATACATAAAATAACAGCACAATTGTATAAGAAAGACAGACAGACAGATAGACCTTTGTGATCCCACAGGGGATATTCAGTCGCCATTGGCAGCACAGCAGTTGGAGTACAAATACAGAGGAAAGAAAAGTACTGTAGGAAAAGGAAAGAAACCCCAATAACTAAAGATCAACAATGCTTCTGAACTTCTGGAGGTGACTTGTCTGGGGACACTTGTCTCAGAGTTGAAGTGTAAGTCAGAGGTGTGGATGGTGAACTGGAATGGTGACAGGCAGCACAGTGCCCTGGGGACTGGGAGAACCCGTACTACTCACTTTACTAACACATCAGATAGGCACATAGTCTGACCGTAAGATAGTAAGTGATTCATGCCACCAAGCCATGATATTCACTAGTCTAGAGCACTGAAGTCTGACATCACTGCCGCAAGAGGTCGCTGACGCTATCCCCCTGGGTCACATAGTTATTTTTTACATTGGAAATCCCAAAGGGGAATCTTAGATTGTGTCAAATAAGAACTGTGTTCCAAAAATAAACAAATCAGCCGGGCGATTTTACTCATGTGGATATGAAGCATCAACTACTTATTTATC
The DNA here is from genome assembly GCF_963280865.1 of Gymnoscopelus braueri. NCBI lineage: Eukaryota > Metazoa > Chordata > Actinopteri > Myctophiformes > Myctophidae > Gymnoscopelus > Gymnoscopelus braueri. The sequence goes on from NC_137613.1 coordinate 16,225,169, forward strand.
CAAAGAGTGAGAAAATAAATAAACAACACTGGGTCACATAGCTGACAAAATCGCCAGGCTGATATGTTTGGGAATGCAGTTCTTATATGATGCGAGCTAAGATCCCTATGGGAATTTCAATAGAAGAAAATACTTCTGTGACCCAGGGGTAGCCGGAGCGACGTCAGGACTACCGACGTCGGTACTCTATAGTCTAAACATGTATGGTCCTTTAATATTTCTCACCACTTGGCATTTATTCTTTATTTAAGCTGAGAAGGTGTTCTGAGAGAGAACTTCCTAGGATGGCACACTCCATTCCCTTCTGTCTCTCTGTTGCCCTTTTACTACGGTGACCAGTCGTCACGGTTTGGCTGGGATTGTCCCACTTTCAAGCTGGTCCCGAGTCCCCACAAATATCTCTATAAAACACAAACATGTGCTGGTTTTCAGCATTCACAACCAAATTGTCCCGGGTTTTTTTCCACCACAATTACAATAATCACACTTGTTTTGAATGCTTACATAGATGTTTATCGTGTTCTGTTCTGTTGAAAGGTGTGGTCACCAGTTGTGCCAAGTGAAAAGAAAAATATATATATACAAAATAAAAGCTGTTATTAAATCCTGTCTTGATTTTATTCTTGGTATCATATGTACTTATATTTAACTTTTAATTGCCATTTGTTTTACACTACAGATATATGCACGTGCTCTTAAAGGCACACTGCACACGACATGTATCTCATTAATGCATTTATGATGGATCTACTACTGTATCTGTCTAAACGTAATTCTTTCTATCTAGGGCGGTCGTACCCAACCAGGTCACTTTCTGGTGTCAGTGGAGGAGAGAGTAAGGGGGAGAGTGAAGACATGTCTAGACATGACCAAGAAGGTCAAAAACAAATGACAATGTCTGCTGATGTCTCCCTCTATCTCCCCCTCCCCTCTCTGTCTCACTCTCACACTCTCTCTCTCTCTCTCTCTCTACCCCCTCTTTCTCTCTCTCCCAGTAAACATTGTGGTTTATTTTTGACCCACTCCCCCTCCCTCCCTCTGTCTGTCTGTCTGTTTGTCTGCACAGGCTGGCTGTCTGTCTGTCTAGTCATTTTGCTCTCTTTTGCCCCTTTGACCCCCTTTTCCTCTCCTTCCTCTCCTCTGTATGTTCAGGGCAGGGCCACATTTTCCATGTCTCTCCTGTGTGGCCCTCCTGTGCAATCAGCCCCCGGTATATGTGACTAATCTCTCTCCCTCTTGACCTCGGCTCACTTCAGATGACGGCAGACACTTTTATGTGGGTTTGTGTTTTTTAAAGCATCGGGAATTACCAAATTCCCAGCGCTGCCGCTGTCCAGCATTTAATGTATGTCTTGCATGCCTGGAATGTGTAATGCGGTCAAGGACAGAACCCCCGAGTATTACGTAAGCGCAAAATCGTGAGAATGGACAATTAACAACCTTACAGCATCCCTATTGTGGGCTTCTTATCATGTCATAATAGGCCAACATTTGGTTTAAAAAAATGGCATTCTACAAGCTCAGGGCAGGCTGTGAACTTGTAGATTGGCCATTTCCGCGGAAGATATGTTTGGTAGAGGGGGAAAGGGGAGGGGGGCTACCCCTGCGGGACTCTGGCCAACTAAAAGTAGAGTATACAGGGTTTAAGTGGTCAAGTTACAGCAAAGATTAAAGATGCCTGCAGTAGATAAGGGGTTCCATGTGGATCACCAGTGTGTCGACACATGGTTTGAACTATTTTGGGAGTTGAACCATGCTGTTTTTGGTCACCCCATTAGTACAACACTGTACAACAGCAATAGAGCAACAGCCTGAATCACATCAGTGCACAGCATACAACACAATATGACAGCAATAGAGCAACAGCTTGAATTACATTTGTATCCACAGCAGAGCGAGTGAGCGAGCGAGAGAGAGAGAGAGAGAGAGAGAGAGAGAGAGAGAGAGTGGCCCATGAGGAATAGGCCTATACATAGACATTGACCAAGCCAGTCATGAACCAATACAGCCACCTAGTCACAATTAACTCACAACTTTCAACGTCAGCCACAACACAACAGACACACTGCAGATCCACGTCAGGCATCATCATTCAATTCCAGAGCCAGAAACAGTCAATGAGCATGTTTCATTGCCAATCAGTCATCGGGTCCCAAAAACAGCTTGAATCACATTAGCACATACACAGCACACAGCACAAGCAGCAAAGGGGGGGGAAAAAATCTAAGTTCCTACCTTTAGCCGTCTTCTACTTGTAACTACTGTAACTTTGGAACCCATGGATAGAGAGATAGAGCTCTCTAGTTCATCCTTGGATGAGCCCTCCAGCAGCGTCTCCAGTCATCTCCATCCTCCATACATCTGACTAGCTCGCTAGTACTTTCCTCACCTGCTGGGAGCTCCCGGCGTCAATGGCATGCAGCGACCAGCCTCATAATTCTCCAGCCTGCCATCTTTTCACTCACGCTTGGACTGATAGCCCCCCATACAAGATGCTTGTTGGTAACATGTTCATCCTGGTTGATGTTGAAGTACTGCATGCTGAATTCGTGTGTAGCACAGTGGCCAGGGACCTCTGCAGGGCAGGCTTTGGGGTCCAGCATTCACAGCTGTAAAGCAGAACGAACTCTACAATCGCTGAGAGGAAGCTCAGCTTGATATGGTGCGGGAGGAAGGATTTCCACACGCTGGCCATGCCATTTTCTCACTTTAAGGGACCCATGAGCCCAGGTATTTAAAGTCAATATTTCAGTGCATTGCCTCCTGTTGTCTATGGCAGTAGTTCTCAACCTGTGGGGTCATGATTTTTGGGGGGGGGGGGCTTCCAGATGACAATGAAGTGACAATGTAAGGACTTTTAAGACCTTTTTTAACAAAAAATAAAGAAAGAAAAAAACCTTTACTGCATAAAAAGTAATCAACAAACTATAAAATAAAAACTGGTCAAACATTGGCCAAATAAGGCAACATTTTTGAAAATAGCCGATCTGCTATTTTCACAATATTTATCTGTGGAACCGAGTCAAACTAAATGTAATGCCTCAACTCAAGCACATTCCAAGTGCTTGTCAGGGTGGGGGGTCCACAGTTCAAATACGACTATTTGTGGGGGTCACGGCCTGAAAAGGTTGAGAACCACTGGTCTATGGGACTGCATAGTCCAGGGCTATAATGAAGAGGAAGGAGCTGCCCCGAAGCTGTCCCTCTGCAACACCGCCACCAGGATGTCAAACTCCTCACCTTGCCGTCTGGGGTCATCAGCATGGCTCTTGTACCCGTGTTCATGGCTCCTACTATGGCCCAGAGTAGGATGGGAGGGACACCATAAGCCTTGAGTATAAAGTAGAGTAGAAAGTCAGAGATTTTTTTGTTATTGTCGCATTCCTATGCTAATAATTTGATGACCAGTAGCGGTTCCGGTAGGAGACACAAAGAGTCTCCTTTCTGTCTCCTACTGTATACCGGAACCGCTGACTACCGGTCCGCTGGTCATGAAATTATTGTCTTAGGAATGCAACGAAAAAAGAAAATTTCCATGAATTCAAGTCTCCATGGGGCAACTAATCCATAGAATAAAAGTCATTTTTTGGGTGAACTATCCCTTTGAGTTTGTTTTATATTGAATAGTTGACAGAAATTCAACGACAGAGCTACTAAGGAAGAACCTTCAGCAAAGTAGGCCTACTGAACATTATGTGTTGAATTAGTATTTAGTCATTAGTATTTTTAATTGTTTCTAAACCAAATGAGATACTGACCCTCAAACAACTCTACATTGTGCAGGGGAGTGTACAATGTGCATTCCTTTTAGAGTTCTCAAAAGATATGTTTATCATTTGCAGCATTGAAAAGGTCATGTTTTCATTCAAGTGTATAATGACAAATGCACCAGCAATGTCAAGCACATTATGGTCTGTTCATTTCAAAATAATATATCTGGCCTAGGCTACTGTATATAACACATAATCCAGTGGTTCTCATATGCTTTCATGCCAAGGACCCCCTTTGGAAAATAATTTATGCCATATTAGGCCTATTAAAAATCTTTCAAAAATAGCCAATCTACAAGCCCACTTGCAAAGCATTGGGCTTGTAGATCGGCCAATTTTGAATAGCTTGCCTTATAAAATAGGTAAATTAAAGTGTTAAACTGATTTATTAACTAATTTGGCTGGGGACCCCCTGGAACCCCCTCAAGGACTCCTGGGGGTTCCGGGGACTCCACTTTGAGAACCACTGACACAACAAACAAACACAACAACTGAAACACACTGCACACACACACACACACACACACACACACACACACACACACACACACACACACACACACACACACACCCACACACCAACATACCAGTATTGACGTTTTTGATTTAGGTCAAATAATGAACTGGAAATAATTACACACAATTCAGCTCTATTTCATGGCAATGTTTATGGCATTAGCATGAAAGCAGCTAACAGTAGGAAGCTAACAGCTAACTCACCTGGATAACCCACTCAACTGGAAAGAAAATGCAGGTTGTTATGACAACTTCTCTTTCACCTAATAGCTGCTAGCTACACATGTCTTCTGGCAGTATTCACCCCCTGATAACACTGACAATTGTCTCCAGTATACACAATTTCCATGTGGCATAAACTTACATTATAAGTTGTTTATTTCAATGTTTATTTTACTTCCAAACAAAAGGAGTTTGTGTCAATTAACTGCTGTCTCATGCAGGTGCGTCGGGGGAGAGGGGCGCGAAAATGTGGAGCGCTGCCCGACTGAGGCCTGCTTCTAGGCAGTGGTGGAAGAAGTACTCTGATATCTTACATAAGTAAAAAGTAGCAATACCACAATATAGAAATACTCCGTTACAAGTAAAAGGCCTGTGTTCAAAATGTTACTTGAGTAAAAGTACAAAAGCATTGGCATCAAAATATACTCAAAGGGCTAAAGTGGTCAATATTTGTTTTATACTATAATAATTTAATAATCTGCAAAGTAACTAGTAACTAAAGTAAAAGTAGCCTACAATATTTTCCTTCTTCTTTTTCCTTGTTGAGAAACACATAACTACCAAGAAATACTTTTGTTTTAATTGAACAAAGTATTTTCAATTCTAGCAAACAAAGAGAATTCAGTCAAAGTAAATGAGCCAAAATAAAAAAATAAGCCTATTAAAATCACACTATAGGCAATGGAACAGTAGGTGTGCTATACTTTTTATTATGTTAGATAGCTCTGAGCTCTGTAACTTTGTTTCAACAGGAGATATGTGCTGTGTTACAAAATAATAATAATAATAATAATACAATTATATGTATTTGTTGGCACATGTGAGTGTTTGGGTTCTATTACTCTTCTTCCGGTGGAGAAAATGTATCAATGGTATGACAGCTTTCTCATTTCATATTCATGGTCAGTTTGTTAGAATCCAACATTTCCCTCTTAGTGAAGTAGGCCTGACACAAGTATGGTAAAGTGTAATGCATTGTTTTAAATGATTGTACTCTTCTTTTTAGCATAATATTTGTTTCAATTTGAGGACAGTGAAACTTTACACTCCAGCTTACCTGATGAAATAACTTTTCACTTGTGTGCTATACCTTTGAATGAAATTTGGAACAACTTGTCTTTGGATCTCTTATCCACTAGTCCCCCCCTAACATTTTAGTCTAGTTTTTATTTGTTGACAAAATTGCCAATATTTAGTCATAGTTTTCATCAGTGAAAAAAGGTAGTAGATGAAAAGTTTGTGTCAGTCGACAAAATAAACACTGTATTTCACCAAATCTGTAACAAAATAGTAACTTAAATAGGAGTTATACAAATGTAGAACGATTATTAATTCAGACAAGACGTCAATCATCATTTCAAGGGATTTATTGCCTCTTTCTGTTGAAATTGGTCATAAATCAAAAGTGTTAGTGCAGTGCTTCTACAGCCCGCTGTGGAATGAGACAGGAATGTAAAACAAGCATTTCTTTTTTTACTGATTCCAGTTCTAAGTTCAATGTAAACATAAAGCCTGATTTAAACTTCATCGTATGACCTTGTCACGTGCCTAAAATAGCAGATCTACAAGCTCACAATGCATCGCGACACGTTGTGAGCTTGTAGATCTGCTATTTTTGGCACGTGATATCGCCATGCAACAGAGTATAAATCAACCGTAACAGACACTCGGGTCAACATATCAATTCATTGCCCTAATAGGTCTGCTTAAGCACATTAATCAACCCTCCCAAAGTCCGTCAAAGCAGTTTTATCACACCACAACTCCAATGGCAAAAGAACAGCAGCTCTTAATGTATAATTTAGGAATAACATCAACTTATGTCGGCTCATAATTCAAAATCCTGTAAACATGATTTAAAAAGCACAGTAAAAAAAAAATCTAACTTCTGCATTTTACAACACTACATTTGACACGGCAACGTCTGTGATGGACATTCATCAGAGCAAATAAAGACAATCATTGTGTTTTTTCCTGGGATTACATGAAAAGCGCAGGGGATGTGGGAAAAGATGCACATTGTAGCAAGAATGTTCTCTTGTGGAACCCTTTTCCAACCCTTTACCGTTTTTATTATCTCATTGGATTTCAACATTTACACAGATTAACCTAAATTGCACCTGGGTTTCACTGAGGCACCAAATCATTCTTAGCGTTTGTTTCCAGCTGCCTGAAGCGCTAAACCGGTGGAGCTCTTCTGCAGTGCAGGACAACACAACTGTCACAGTTGTGTTGTCACAGGATGGTAATTGAAAGTCAAATGAGTGTAAACTTTGTATGAATTACAGTGTAAACTTCTGTAATTCATAACTTAGCTCTACCTTATGCTATGTAGGCTACTGTAGTTGTCTCGAAGTGGTAAAGACCACCCACCTGATGCTCTCAGGAGGTTAAAACAAACACAAGGATGATGAACTGCTTGAATTTGACTACTGGTGAACACCTGCTTTTCTGTATAATAAGATCACTTCCCATTTTATAACCATTGAGTTCAGGGCTGCAACTATTGATTATTTTCTTAGCGATTATTCTATGGATTACTTTTTTGATTAATCGAATAATCGAGAAGTTTCACAAAAATGTATTGTTTAATAATTTATCAATGAATCAATTAAACAAATTGATTAACCATAACTTCTTAAGTGTTTGCACATTTCTTTTGAACCTTTTGCCTATGACATTCCCAAAATGATTTTACTAAATGATTGATTCTCAATTTCTTTTTTTATAATCGATTAAATCAATGAGTTCCTTGTTGCAGCCCTAATTGAGCTATACAGCCACATTTCACAGTTGCTTGCAACTACAGGGCACTGCTAAAGAGCACCCATGTTCAGTCAGATTTTCCTCCATATTAGGGAAAAAAAACTAAACAATCCAACCATATTCCCTTTGCAAAACCGGAACAAAGTGATCATTCAAGGGAGGTCTCTAAAGTCTTGTTTTCCCATTAAAATCGCCTCTGGATAGACTTTACATAAGACAGGAAGGAGTCTTCAACATTTTTCAGGCCAGGGACCCCTTAGCTGAGAGAGAGAGATGAAGCAGGGACACCCACTTCATGTATTGTACAAAATTGTATTGCATATTTTTTCTTCCATGCAACTTGATAAGAGGCTTTGAAAGCTAGCTCACCATGTGTAGCTGATTGTCTGTTCACCGTTGAGATTTGAGACTAGATTGGAAGTGAGTATTCCACAGGTTGTTGCTATGTGTTGCAGCCAAGTGATGCTGCAGATTTGATGGCTTCAATCAGTGTAAATCGAATGTTTTTTGATTGTTTATTTTCTTACACCTAATCTTTGTTGGATTTATGTTCACGTGTAATTTCAGATATTTCAATTTTTTTGGTAAACAACAAAAAATGATGTTTCCATCTCATAAAAAAATGCCATCCCCCCCTATAGTAACTCTGAGGATCCCCTAGGGGTCCCGGACCCCCTATTGAAGACCCGTGATTTTATAAGACATTATGTGACCCACAAGCTTTCAAGTTGTATGTGTTTACAGTATTCACAGTGGGTCAGTTAAAGCATCAGTACGTAACGTCTATGTTATGATAAATGTGGCACGCAGTGCTGCTTCAAGGGAGTGCAATTCGAGTGACAAAACAAATCCAGATCGCACATGAAGTGCAGTTCACTTAACTGCCAGGTGGGGGCGCAATTGACAAAAGTGGAAAAGGTAAAAACACCAGCTACTCAGGACATTACATAGCCCTTAAAGCTGTGGTCCATAACTCCCCTCTTATGAACCCTCATTGCAGTTGCTGTTTTTTTTTTTTTTTCATCCTACCATCCTTGGGATTAATTGAGCCCTGGGACACCAGGTGAATTTAATCAACTACTAGTGAAACTGAAAAACTACCAGTAAAATGGGTGGGTCCCCAGGATGGGAGTTGAGAACCGCCTCGATTAAGATATTACTGCAAACACCCCTTGGCTTATAATTATCATTATACTCTACTAACTTTTACAGATTAACCCATTCAATCCGGGAACGGGATCTGTGTCATTTTAGATTTGAGCTAGAACCATTATTTTATACTTTGGCTATTCAAAAAGAGCAGATCTACAAGCTCATGTACGCTAAGAGCTTGTAGATCTTCTATTTTAGAAAAATCGTGAACATTTGTGCAAATCTTTGTATACATATATTTTTTTGAAACAACATTTTTAACTCAAACTCTTTGCTTCGCGGCACTCATGTGCCGTGCTACGAGCTTGTATATCTGCTATTTTTGAATAGCCAAAGACATCTAAAATGACAGAGATGCGTTCCCGGATTGAATGGGTTAAATGTGCCACTTTCTTTTCATTAACTTCTCTTTTTTTTTATATAAGTAAACTTTAAAATAACAAAGGTCGCTTTTGTTTCATTTAGAACAGGCATTGTTTTTTGAACATTCTAGAACGGTGAAGGTGTTGTGTGGCTGACTGTGTTGCAGCAGGAATGTGAGTGTGGGTGAAGTCCGTTGTTTCGGTGATGCTCAGGGACCGAGGGACACTGGTCTTTTTTTTTTTTTGTGCCAGCGGTTCCCAACCTTATCTTGATGCAGGGCCCACTTGAAAAATCTCGAAATCGTTCGCGGCCCACCAAATCTAAAGTTTATTTTAATGATCAATCCAGTGATTGTCTTCCGGCTTTAATCAATGGAACCGATGCAGTATTAATACTTTTAAGTTCTCATTTATCGGTATCGCAATGGAAAAAAATACCATGGCTTTTCCTTTTTACATAGTTTTTTGTATGTATTAATGTTATATTATTATCATTAACATCTTAGTGTTTTTTCAATTATGTGTGGGCCCACTTGCAATATCCTCACGGCCCGCCGGTTGGGAGTCGATGTTTTAAGCGATGATGCAGGATGGAGGGACGACAACAAGCACAGTCGATGGCGTGGCGCTGAGGAGACGCAGCTGACTGCCGACCGGGCCTTCAGAACTGGATCCAGTTTGACGCGTTCTGTGGTGGTGGTGATTGTGGAACAGAGCTGTACATACAACAAAAACAAAAACGTTTTGTTTTGTCTTGCACTTTTTTACATTGCTTTTAGTACAGCATGACGGAACGTAACCACTGGCTGCAATGAACAAAGTAAAGAACATAAGTGAAGTAGTGATGTTATCATGGATTAAAGCAACATAATATCTCACGACTGAAACATTATTTTTGCCAAGTCCCAATCTCTGGTTTGCGTGAAACAGCGTGAAAGGAGCCCTCCCACACTAGAGTTTCATAAACAAGTAGGACAATAGAGAATTATGATGTTTAGGTATCATCATTTTATACCTATGTTCTTGCTGTTCTACATACAGCCAACCAGGAAATTGCAGAGCGAGGCTTTAACCTTTGCTTTTATGAAATATCTGAGACCATTAGGGTTTTATTTAAGATGCCTCTGACTCAGGTATCCTATGCTAGCATGACCAATTCTCTTTAATATATTGCATTGCTAGTATGACTACTTCAATCTTAAAATAACAAATGAAAATAGCTGATCTACAAGCTCACACACTCTCACTGTCGCAGCTTGTAGATCAGTTATTTTCGGTGCGCTTCCATAGAAGACATGCTGGCTTGTATGGAATTCAAATGACTGAAATAAGTCGTAATGACTGAGAACTTTAATCCATGTGTTACCTTGCTGGAGAGGAGAAGTCCCCCCACATGTCTGAAGTGGACTGATTAGTCTGGATCACTGTGTTAGAGTTACTGCTGTCCAACTCCAGCAGACAGCCTGGAGAGACACAGAAAATCACACATTTAAAAGACAAAAAAAGTTCCTAAAACAGTGGTTCTCAAACATTTGCATTTATTTGGCCACAGACCCCTATCTGAAAAGATTTTGTTCCAGGCACCCCCATAAGAGATTTGTGTATATGATTAATTTTCAAAATTATTCAAAATCTTTCAAAAATAGAAAAAGTATAAAATAGGGTTAAACTGATTTGAACTTATTTAGCTGCGGAACCCCTGGAACCCCTGGGGGTCCCTGGACCCCACTTTGAGGACTACTGATATAAAAAAGTTAAACCAAGAAAGAGGGGGTGAAATTATACAACGGCACACATTTGGAAGCAACTAGATAAAACGCTTTACTGACCTGTCACCATGCCACCGGTCTGGGGGAGTGTGTTGTGATTGGATTGCCCTGATGATGGGGGCGTGGCTATCTTGCCTCCCGGCGGGGGTGGGAGGAGTCCAAACCCACCTGACCCCTGTGAGCGGGTCTTGTCCCTCTTTCTACCTTGCTAGAGGAGAAGAGGGAAAATAGAAAGGATGAGAGAGAGATGACAACAGAGCAATTTTCTATTCCATTTCCACCCATCCATGGACCGCTTAAACCGCTAATCCGGAGTCGGGTCACGGGAGCAATAGTCCCAGCAGAGAGCTCCAGACTTCCCTTTCCCAGGCAACATTAGCCTCTACATCTTGGGGGATCCCGAGGCGTTCCAAGGCCAGTGTGGAGATATAATTCCCCCCATCTGGTCCATGGTCTGCCAGGGGGTCTCCTCCCAGTGGGAGGTCTTGCTCACTCATGTACAAGACCCTGAGATACTTGAACTCCTTCTCTTGGGGAAAGTCTCATTCCCTATACCTGCGAGTTCTACCAGGGAAATAATTGTATTCAACAATCAACATGCGGCAGCTACAAAGCTACAGTCTATCATTCATTTTCAAGGGAATCCAGCGACAAAAAGATCCAAACTGACGCCCGACACTTGTAGCTTATGATCCTCTCTACAAAGCTACACGATACATTTGAGCTGGCGCCAACTTCACACTAGCAGCTACAAAACGAGCAAGTGTTGTTGAACCATTTCCACTCACCTTCTCTCTCTCCACACAATTCCTTCTTGTAATGGAGGAAAGTGCAACACTTACACAGCGACTCGGCGACGAATATGCTGCATTGCTTTGTGGTTTTGTATCTTTTTGTCGCTGCCATTAGGTCTAAATGAGTCCTGGACTAGATGGCAGGAATGAAAACCAGCAGTATTCTGTAAGATGAGAACCACGCACAGACAGCAGTATCTCAGATGAGGTCATAACAGCTCCTCCTAACACATTAACATTATTTGTACATCAGCTATAAATAGAAGAGACCAAAGAAGCGATGGTGTCTTTGCAAGCAATCAAGATTAGAGCCTTTGCATGTACAAAAAAAAGTTTAATCATAAGTGCATTTTTGTATTATTTTACATAGGCGAAGTGTTGCGCTGTTGCTTGCGTGGCTTCAAGTCTGATTCATACTTAAAATAGCCAAACTTAAATAGCCAATCTACACAAATCGCTGATCTGATTTATATGTTGAAAATATCGGATCGAAAATAGCCGATCTACAAGCTCAAAACTCCTCGTGCTGCGATGCATTTTGAGCTTGTAGATCGACGACAGGCGACACAGCTGCACAACAAATCAAGCCTTAAGGTCTTTACACACGGGGTGAAGGACGAATAAACTATCTGAAAATGTGTCTGGGAGTATTTCGCATCAGATTATTCATATAGTTGATGCCTCCTTCAACAGGTTGATGCTTTTATTCATGCTGAATACTTAACCTTGCTGCGGAGAAACAAACACTTACACTTTACTGCGTAATATTTGCGTTCTGTTTGGATGTACTCATGACAAACAACTGTTTGAATTATTGCGAATCAATCGCACCAAATAAACACTCCCGGTGTGGACCTGTAAGGACCTTTACACTCTATAAATTGCTGCCCTAGTTTTGAGCGGTACTTCTGACAGTTCTATCTTCTCCATTTCATCCTGTTAAATCAGGCAATAAAGAACCATAAATAAAGAGTATACTATCCCACTATAATCCCCCCCCCCCCCCCCCCCACACCCTCCCCCCACACCCTCACTCGCCAAATGAGGATCACACGTGCTCCCGAATTAGAATTTATGAGCATGGTCTGTAAAAGTAAATGCTAATGGATTTCCCTTACTATGAATCTCAGATTGCAGCATTGCACATGTGCAACTCTGTAGTGTGAGTTTGTTTTTTACGAGGCGTAGCAAATTGGCAGCGCCCTGGATCCACTTCAGTCATGTTATGTTATGTATCCAGTAGCTGGACAGCTACTGCTTTGGCTCGGATACAGGTCCATTGGGGTACCTCAATGTTAAATTGGCTGTTTCTTTCCAAACTGTAAAATAATTAAGAATGAATGTATGCTTTGGAAAATGGTCGGAAATAATGTAGTGTTCATGATTTTAACAAATGTCTCACAATTTTTCCAGATTTCTTTGAAAATAGCAGATCTACAACACGTTGCGATGCTCACAACACATCGCGATGCAACGTGTTGTGAGCAGATTTTCAAATAGCCAATAGCCAAAAGATTTTGAGTAAGTTTAAGTGGTTAAACTGATTTTAATGCTATACTAACCTATTTTGCTGGGGACCCCCTGTAACCCCTTCAAGGACCCCTGGGGGTCCCCCTGGAACCCACTTTGAGAACCATTGGTTTAGTCGATATTTATGACATTAACCATGCCGATCAATGCAAAATAGCTTTGACTACATGCAATACCGGCTGAGAAAACAACATTTTCGGTCCCATTCTGAACATGATCCTACAATCCCCAGAATCCTCTGCTGCTGCTGCTTGGTTCTCTCTTCAAGGGCAGGCCCCCTAGTGACCTCTAGTGTCAGAAGGGAGAATAGCTGCAGAATTTGATGTGGCGCTTTCTGCCTCTTTAATACAGGGAGCTTTCACAGACTCAGCACCATGTATTGATCCTCACTCCAAACAATACAGACATAAGGTGTAAAAACAGCAGAGTACTACTCTAAAACTGTCTTGAGGTTCTTCTTACCCCAATGTTGAGTGTGATGGTCTGTCCCTCTTTGAAACCCAGGTCCAGTTTTGGCCCAGAGTCCCCTGACTGGGCGTTTTTGCTTCTCTCATTCTCTTGTTTCACCCATCTGTAGAAAGAAAACACACACACACACACACACACACACACACACACACACACACACACACACACACACACACACACACACACACACACACACACACACACACACACACACACACACACACACACACACACACACACACACACACACACACACACACACACACACACACACCTCATCAGCACCTATACAGAAATAAACATCACCTTCCAGCAGAAAGCCTGCAGTGAGTGACTTTGCACAAAAGCACATATCACTGACAGCAAGTCTTGGCTGGGACTGCTTTAAGCTGCACACTGTGATAAGAGACCTACTGTATAAAACATATTGGGTGGTCCGATAACATTCTTGACAATTTGGTAAAAAAGTAAAAAGGTCACAATTAGCCAGTTGGGAATTATTTTGGTTACTTGAACCTATAAATCCAGCTTTCCGGGGACAAAATGCAACATTGAACTCTGTCTGACCACTATTGAAACACATGATTACTGTTTTTTGCCATTAGTTTGTATATATATATATATTTTGTGTTTTACCCACTTGACTCCTAGAGTCCCTAGTCTGGGGTGAAGAGATTAGATGGGGAGCTGACCTACTGTAGTACAGAGCCCTGGGGGACCCCGGTCAATGAAGTATACGGTATATGGTTAATCAAGTGGTAAGTGGTTAATCAAAGATGTAGAGGGTGAAATGCATGCATGTGTTGTTTTTACGACACAATAACTCATATCCTGGGAAGCTAGAATGTTGCTACTACAACTCTAACCAATTAGCTACCAGTATTCTGAGTCCCTGGGACCAGAGCTAAGTCCCGATGTTTCAAGGCAGCATCGACACAATCTGTGTTCATCCATCCATCCCTTACTTGAAGTGGTCCTGCAGGGACACGTTGAAGTCAAAGGCATCTCCTCGGTCCCCGAAGCCGACTCCTATGAAGGCACTGCGTCCTGGAGGAGTGTCGGGGCACAAAACCACCTTATGTTTCATATTACATAGTCAAGATTAAACTGCAGTACAAAGCAGAAGAGTTGGAGCTGCATCCATAGGGAAACTGAGAGATAATATTTCTCAGTTGCCCTATGGATGGTACCTTTTGACTTCTCCTGTTCCACCAAAGGCACCATTGTAAATGCTACTGTGACTTATTTTCATGAATAAAATGTCATTTTACCAATATTGTATGGTACAGTGTGTTAATAACACAATATAACTAGCACATCTGCAGTGTTTGGAAGGGGTTTTCCTACTCTTCCACTGGAACACTGGATTGGACCTAGAGGTGCTGCCATCTTTATTGTACTTCAGACAACATTGCCATTACCTCTTTCCATCGGTAGAGGCAACGGACATGAAACTTACGAATTGTGGCTTTTTAAGTAAAGGAAAAAGTAGTTTCTACAATCTGAATGCATGTTCTCTGAAATCCTGTTCCACTACATACAACCACTGTATACAGTATGTCCATTTACACATTAACTGTTTGAAGTTCAGTTGTCACTGCACTAGATACAGTGAAAATGTGAACCTCATACTTGGAAATACAGTACAGGATGTTGACAATTTTTGTTTTGAACGCCTACAGTATGTCTTTACACCTTACGCCTGTACTAAATAATGCTTAATTTTATACTCTCTCCTACGATCGTGTTGATCGCCAAAACGCATTGTAATTTAATGCGTTGTGAGCTTGTAGATTTCTATTTTTGGCATAATAGTATAAATCAGGCTAAACTCTGCAGGGGCATGTCACACAGTGTCACTGAGACAAATTCCTCTGAATGGTTCAGTGTTCAAAATAATGTGTGAGTGTTTAAAATACATCGGTAGACGTTGTTTCTGGCTTGTTCCAAGTTCACATCCTCACCGTTGTCATCCTGTATTCGCAGCACAAAGTACCGGCTGGAGTCACTCACTGTTTCGATAGCAATACCGGGATAATCCTGGACTGGTGCCTGGGCAAACAGCTCTCCTGAAGGACAGGACGCCAAATGACATGGGAAAGAGAGAAAAATATGAATATTAAAGTGGGTACAGCTTGAATCCCCTGACTCATTTGCTCACTTGCTGAAGTCATCCCCCATTTCATCTCTAGATAAACGTTGAAGTCCTAGTCAAGTCAAGTAGAATGTATTTACAGTATATGGCACATTTCATGACTTGCGTAGACTCAATGTGCTTTCAAATTAAAAGAAATAAATAGGCAAAGATCAACCATGACAAACATAATTAAGATTGGAAGATTTAAAATGTAAGGTATTGAATATGAAAACATATAAAAGAAGATAAAAACATAAGAATGATAAAACAACAGTACAATATTTTTTTTTTAAAAAGAGACACTTTTAGCCTAACCAAAAGCTTGTGGAAATAGATTATGTTTTTAGTCGGCTTTTAAACAAGACACTTTTGTAGCAGACCTTAATTCAAGCTAGAGAATTCCAGAGAGTAGGACCTTAATACCTGAAGGCACCATAACCTCATTTAGAATTTATTCTATGTTTAATTAGGAGACATTTATCTGAAGATCGAAGGGATCTGTTCTTTTTTAGGGTGTATTGAATGAGCATGTCAACAGAGTGAGTAGGAGCTACGCCATATATTAAAAACAAAACAAACAGAATTAGTCTAGGGCTGTAACGATGTAGTATTTTATCAGTTCGTTTTTCAATTAATGGAACAATCTTGAACCGTGTTTTTTTAAATACTAGAGCGGCCCTCACACCTACAGTATGTCGCACCACCAATCTGACTGATATGTCTGAGTCATAGTGTCGGGGGCTTTGACGAGTACCCATTGCACCCGTCTGTCTATATGGAGATCCCTGATGTCATCAGTATATGCCCATATATTGGCATATCGGTTGGATCGGCGGTTCTGGACAACTGGATATCTATATATGCCTATGGATGGACATATCGGTCAGATCAGCGCTTCTGAACAACCACATATCCGAACTACTCGACGGCGGGCACTGCACTCCTTGCCGATGCGCCGTATAATATGCACAAGACCATATATGGGCATAGTGGTCGGATCTGTGGCTCTGGACAACCGCATCTCCATATATGCCTACATATGGGCGTATCGGGTTTGTTTATGGTTATGCCTGAGTCATAGTGACATGCCTATATATGGGCGTATCGGGTTTGTTTATGGTTATGTCTGAGTAATAGCGAAGTGGCCGTGGTCCTGCCTATACTGTACTGTATATGGACGTATCAGGTTTGTTTATGGTTATGTCTGAGCCTGAGTGACATGGCTCTGGTCCGCCCGCCTATGTGTCCTATAATGACATGCCCAAAATAGTGATCGATAGATCATTAATCGATTATTTTATTATTGATCAATGATTGATTATTTTTTATAATCAATTTAAATCAATTAACTCTTGCACCCGCCAAATAAGTAAATTCTCTGTTTCACTGGGATCCAGAAAAGAGAAGCTACAATCGGAGTGATGTTTTCAAATGTTTTGGTTTCAGTTAGTACTCTGGCTGCAGCATTGTGAACAAGCTGGAGTTTATGTAACACCTGCTTTGTATTGAGGTTGTGAAAGAAGATAGAGGCTGGATCTGATTCAACAGGGAGAGTGGTTGGATTTTAATGGCTCAGCTCAGCAGCACAGCAGCACAGCAGCACAGCAGCTTTAACTTATCCATTCAATTAAATGTTTTCTAACAGAACTTGGTCAGCTTTTTAACCACTATTTTTTTTTAATACTTTGTAGTGTACTGTAAACAACACTCGGTAACATCCTGAGTGTTCGTTTAACTCTAAGAGTGTACAAATGGGACTAAATTAATGGACCTGTCGCGTACGGTCCATTTGGCTCCATTTGTACATTTTCGGAGTCCTGCTATTCCCACGTTTTTGTGTTGTTTTTTTAATAGTGCCGTTTGTAGCTGCTGAGCAGCCAGGGCCTCAGAGGCAACCATAGGAATTGCACCTGCTCCATATTAAAATGACAGTGTACAGTGTGTAACGTCTCTGAATCGGGTGGAAACCTCATATGTCTGTAAAACTGTTACTTTTCAGGATTCAAATTCAAATATTGCAAAAGTAGCAGATCTGCAGATCAAGTAGGGCATTAATTTACGAAAATACACAAAAAGTTAGAATATGGAGATAAGAGGTTTCCCCCCCCCCGACAGCAACGATATGGACAGTGTCTAATGATTCAGCAGTGGGATGTAATGTACTGTATGAAAAGTACTGCCATGGCCTCACCTGAGACTTTGTCCTCTAGTTTGATGTAGGCTACGTTCCCCTTGGCTGTGATCCTCATGCGACCCGACCAGTCAGGAGCATCTAGCTTCCAGTCTGCAGCCCTGCGTGTGAATCACGGAAACAACAGAAATGCATCATGTCACGAGGGAATTTGGCTCATGTTAGTAGCAGGATAAAGATAAACTACAATGAAAGTAAATAATAGATATAAAAAATACGTAAATATCTACATTTTAAAAGATTATGAGAGGAAGTGATTCAAACCAGTCAGTAGCTTGGTATGTATGTGGGTATTTCTTTTAAATAAAATGGACCCTTTTTCTGTAATGCAGCCTACAACTATCTGAAGGGGAGAGATTCTGTACTTAATTTAGGAAGCTTCTGAAACAGGTTTTTTTTTCCTTGTATAAAAAGACTGCAGCCCTTTTGAGTTGACAAACAATTATGCCTCAATTGGTTCTGACATCTACATGTGTACAGCAGGCTAATGAGGGGGAAAAAATCAAATTAATTCCATGACACACTGGTGACATACATTCCACATAATCCATCATCATCTTTGAGGTGAATCGCTGCCGGGGTAACTACATAATGGGGCCATCTCACTATATAAAAATGTATCTGGGCCAAAAGTAATAATCACTCCATCATCCCCAGACAGACAGTGCATATGCCCACCCCGGCTGCGCTATGTTAACCCAATAAATCTCACTCTATCCACTATTCCAATGTGTCTGCCTACTATGCAGTGGAGAGATGCTTAAATCAGTTTGGTATTTATTGATATAAAACTGTCCACACTGTATAGTGTATAGCCTACCTCACCTCAGTACTTTTACTGTGCAGGAGGAGAGAGGAGGACATCTGGACCAATAAAGTCAGCTGGCTTACGTTTTCACAACACATCGCCCCATCATCATATATCGATCTGCCAGTGATATCATTATGATATCACCGCTATACTGGCAGACAGTCAATCGACCGATCATCAGCTCTATAACAGGCAACGGCAGCACAGCAAAAACAACCACCTCCCCGATATTATGATCATTTTATCAGCGTTTTGGAACATTTCGACGGCTGAGGTAATATAGGTTCCAAAAGCATGACAGTTGTCAGCAGCGTGTTTAACTGTTACCATACGTTACGTCCATATAACCGTTATACAGCCACCCGTACGGTGGTTCTCTGCCCCCCGGGGTATAAACACACAACACAGCGCACATTGTTACCTGAACCCGCGGTTCGTAGCCCGAGGCGGGATGCGGTAAACATTGACTTCGGGTTTAACGCACAGGATTGACTCGTATTCACCCTCCGTCGCCATCTTGATTCAACTATTATTGATGTGGGGAGTTCAGTTGTGGTGGTGGCGGTGGTGGTGGAGACTCATTTATTCGCTCCTTTCGGGGGTCTTGTGTGTGTGTGTGAGTGTGTGTGTGTATCAGTGTGTGTGAGTGTGTCAGACAGTGTGTGTGTGTGTGTGTGTGTGTGGGGCTGGTGCTGCTCCAACCGCAAGACGGCGTGGACGTGCAGACAAGACAAGCCCACCACCACGTTTAGGATTTACCCACTTTTTTAATTAAAAACAGAATGATTGTAGTGTGTATGTTTTGGACACAGACCCTGCCCCCGCTATAAAATCTGAGTGCACAGTGTGTAGGCCTACTGAAAATGTAGATAGATCTATCCTATAACCACATGATGCCTAATAAAATAAAAATATAATTAATGTAGGCCTATATAATGAACCATTCATTCATTTATTCATATTGAATAGTTTTAAACAGGAAGCTAATTCATCAAAACAATTAAACAATATAATATTTTCCATACCATTGGCATTTAAATTATAGAACATTGAAATCTATACCAACTACTAGGCTACTGAGTCTGTAACTACAATGTTTCCTAATGCCATTTAAATGATGTAATATTGAAACCCACCAATAGCTACAATGTTTCATAATGCCATCTAAAAGATTGAAACCCACCCCATATGGAAAGGATGGATAGGAAAGATTTCCTATCCATCCATCCATCCATCCATCCATATTCATCCGCTTGAACCCCCTATGTAGATGAATTGAATACATAGGACCACAATGGAAACAAGTCCCCAGGACTTTTTTGTGTCATCCTTTTAGTCTTAATGTCTGACTGTACCTCGTGCTGTTTATATATTTCTGACTAATAAAGTATTAAATAAATCATTCTGGGGGGCGAACATTCAGTGAAAACAGAAGATCTACAAGCCACAGTCACAACACGTCATACAATGTTGTGAGCTTGTAGCCAGTTTTGGCAAAGAGATTTGGGGTAGAGGGAAACAAGGAGGGGCCTAATATAGACCTCTGGGGGACTCCGGTCAATAGGGTTTAAGTCATACATGTCCAAAGTCTGACCTGCATGGGGCCATTTGTGGCACTAGGTCAGATTTGGTATGGCCTGCTTCCTAAAATGTATTATTTATGGCCCGCCAGTATAGTCATGTGGAGTGTTATGAATTTAACCTGGGCAGATATCTCAGTAGAATGTGTAAGGATTCCTAATTGCTTGTTCATTGTTGTTTCATTCTCAAGTCAAGAAGTGATTGATTATTTATTTATTCTTTGCAGAGATTTTTACAGTGACACACCAGGTTACATTTGGCTAGACTCACTGCCAATTTGAACAAAAGACAATGTATTTAGATTGATTGAGACTGTAAATATAATAGCAATGCAGTGCAATGTGGAAAAAAGGCTGAAAAAAGGCAGAACTGTGTTTTGTTCACAACACAGATGAATGGCTTACATTTGGTGTTATTGTAGCCACTAAGATATATTATTTTATTTATTTATTTTCAAATACATCCCCCTTTGAAAAAGGTTTGGTCACCACTGGTCTAAATGCAGTGGTGTAAAGTAACTAAGTACATTTCTCAAGTACTGTACTTAAGTACAATTTTGAGGTATTTTTTGTAGTATTTCCAATTTCTGAGCTGGTGAGCCTGTATGGTCTGCTATTTTCATACATTTTAGTACTTTTACTTTTGGTACTTTAAGTATATTTTGATGCCAATACTTTTGTACTTTTACTCAAGTAACATTTTGAACACAGGCCTTTTAGTTGTAACAGAGTATTTTTTATTGTAGTATTGCTACTTTTACTTTTTACTTAAGTAAAATATCAGAGTATTTCTTCCACCACTGTCTAAATGTTTAAATAGGGAAACACTACAATGTTTCTAAATGCCATCTAAAGTTTGGGGGCGTGGCCTGGCAGGTGTCGTATACTGCGGAAGCGGAAGTCATCGTCGCTTCATCCTCCTCGACGGTTCCTGAAGGCAGCGTCAAGGGGTTAGTGCTGTTATTTTTGCTTTAAAATTACATTTATTTGCATGAATCCGCGGCCGTGTTTTGCACGTAACGTTGAAGCAAAGCCCGCATGGTTCCCCCCTTAAATGAATGCATCCATTTACGTAGTTGTTAAAGGTCGCTTTTTGGTGGCAGCTCGGCTTGAAAACAAACACTTACTATACTAGCCGTTATTGGTCGATGATGCTAACCGCTAGCTATCTTCAGTTCGCTGTCCAAGGTGCTGAAAAAGGAGTCGTGACACTAATGATAAACCCCACTGTGTGTGTGTGTAAGATAACGAGGCTTTTGACGGCCAATGTGCAATGCTAAGTTTGTGTCTCAAAAAGGAGGATCATTCATTCTCTGTCGCACCGTAGCTAGCATGTGTGTGACCCTGACTGAATGCTCGCCACTAATAGGTCCAGTGTAAAACCAGGCAGATAGTGGACGAAATAACACTGTAAAATCCTGTGTCTGTGACTGGGTACTAAATGAAACCAAGTAGACCAGCCCGTGTCAAATTTTAAGAGTTACACATGGGTAAGGGTCCATTTGGTTAAATGTATTAACACGGAGTTAGATTAACATTGAGGATTTTACTGTGTAGAAGAACTGTGTAGCTGTCGTTTCTGCAACGTACTGTATGTTTGGACATGCTTGCCTTATCGGATGTTTGGTGTCTTTGTAATCACACAACCTCGTTTTCCGAGCTGCCTCCCTGTTTTTGCCGATTGTTTGTGTCACTCAATAGCAGCCAGTGATGTGCGTCAGATTGGTCCTTGTAGTTGTAGGATCCGGTTTCTGCTGTGCTGGGGGGGGGGGGGGTTTGATGCAGTCAGTCAGGGGGAAGAGAGAACAGAATGAGGGTGTAATAATTCAGCTAGACCGGTGGTTCTCACACCTTTAAATGTCAAGGACCCCCATAATTCTCAGAGTTACAGACCTGTAAGGGTCCATTTAGAAGGTGTGTGTGTGTGTTCATTTTACTTACTTACACATTATTATTATTAGAATGTATTTCATTGCAGTGCTACCTGCAGGACATGTTTAGTCAGAGGGACCTGATGTCGCCAGTGAAAATCTAGGGGTGGCACTAAAAAGGCTATACAGCATATAGAGGAATTTCAGGGTGTCAAGTTAATATTGGCAAATACACTACTGTGTATATTGTAATGTATGCAGAGGTGACTGACGACAATATTGCAAAGTTGAAAACCCTAGCAACAAGAGTTAAGACATATCAGAATCAGCTTTATTTGTCACAGGTAACCGCACAGGTTTACAGGTGTAAAGAAAATGTGTGAATAATATATTTTTTTGTCCACGCTCCATCATTTTGTAGTATTCCGTGAGAAGAGATCAGGATAGAGGTAAAGTGAGAGCATAAGGGAGGGAGAGAGTTATACATTTGGGTTAGGGTTTTGACCATTAAAAACGGTAGCACCGTAAATATATCGTGTTTGATTCATTGAATCAAGAGAGCTGTACGAAAAGCCCTTCTCTTCTGTCCTCTGTTGGTACTGTCCATTTAGATCCCGGTGGTTTGATCCCCGCGTCCTCCCAACAGACATCATGACGTCCTCCATGCTACGCAGACAGCTGAAGAACCTGGTCCAGAACTACTCTGAGGCCGAGGTCAAGGTAAGGAAAGCCCGACTCACGAGGGCCATTTTATCCATAAAATATCTTAACCCATTAAGACATTAAGACCTGAGGCCGATTCTACAAATGCCTTCTAAATCAGTGGTTCCCACACTTTAAAGATTTGTCAAAAATGTTAAAAAAAAATAGCAGATGTACAAGCTTGCAGTGCGGCACGAAGTGTCGTGCTGTGAGCTTGTACATCTGCTATTTTAGAATAGCCAACGCTAAAATGACACCGATGCTTTCTCGCTTTTAATGGTTTAATGGTGTTTGCCTATAGATAGAAACTGAGAAAACAGCCAACACCCAACACACAATAAATGTCCTTTTTCACAACGGACGTGTTTCAACTGAACAGGTCAACGCTGAGGAAGACCTGTTAGGTTGAAACGCGTCCGTTGCTCTGTCCGTGGAGAGGTAAATAAAACAAAAATAAAATATGAAAAGGACTTTTATTGTGTTTTGGCTGTTTTCTCAGTTTCATGATATTGTTGAGCCGTGCACCTTGAGACTTTTTTGCAATCTCGAGTGTTGCGGGCGTTCTGCTTTGCAGTGCTTTCGCTTGTGCCTATAGATAGCACAGCAATTATGACACTCGCCTGCAGAACTACATGATGGCCGTGTCCACTGTGTTTTAATTGTTTATAATGGGAGCGTCGCGTTTTTGGAACCTCAAGCAGCTTGGCGTGGCGCTGGTCATTTGCCTTCCTCTGCCTGTCGAGCACTCAAATATTTTCAACTCGGGCGCCTGGAATCACTCCAAGGCATCAGGGGCGGCAGTGGCTCAGGGGTAGAGTGGCCGGATGGGAACCGTTCCCAGTTTGATCCCAGGCTCCCTCAGAGTTGGTGTCGAATTGTCCTTGTGAACGACGCTGAATCCCTCATTGCTCCCGATGAGCAGGTTGGTGCCTGCCTTGCATGGTTTCCTCCGCCATTGGTGTATGAATGGGTGAATCTATGTAAAGCAACCCCTCATTGCTCCCGATGAGCAGGTTGGTGCCTGCCTTGCATGGTTTCCTCCGCCATTGGTGTATGAATGGGTGAATCTATGTAAAGCACTTGGGATAAAAGCGCTATATACGTAAATGCACCATTTACCAAGGCGAGTACCCCAGCGTTTTCAGCCGGGGGAAAAAAAAGCCTCAGTGGACACAGTGCCTACATTTCCATAATATTGTTCATTCAAATTAATTTATTGCTGCAGAATATGAAAATGCAGTGTAAAGTTTACAGCTCCAAGGACGTACAGTAGAGGCCTTTACTCAGCTTTGCTGGCTCAGACTTATTCCTGTGTCCATATTTGCCTCTCCTTCACTGTCTCCTGCTCAGCTTACTGCCAGTGAAGAAAATAAAGACAGAGGGCATAAGCTGTGTAGCAACTCGATTTCACCCTTTCAATCTTCCATTAAAACATTTATACCTTGTTATACCTTTCAAGCTGGGAACACCTGTGTCATTTTAGTTGTTGCTATATATCGCTCTTATCTCCATATTCTACGTTTTTGTAAATTAATGCCCTACTTGATTATATTACAGTGTCACACAAAAGTACATTATCAAAATGATCAGATCCACAAGCTCCCGAGAACTGCTACTTTTGCTTTATGTTTTGGACATATGAGGTTAAGTTTTCCAGAAAACGTAGGTAGGATTTAGAACTACAGATTTGTTATTTAGAAATAGGCCTCAGGTCTTAATGGGTTAGTATCTCTACCAGGTCTCAGCAATATTATCTAATGGATATGTCACGCTGTAACGGTTCCCCTTTTTGTTTCAACTGTATTATCACCCTAACTTCCCCATTTTTGTTATTAGTCCAGGTTGCTTTTAGGTTACACTTGCTAATCCATTTCACTCGACTGTTTCTGTTTTTTTCTTTCAGGTGAGGGAGGCCACGTCCAATGACCCCTGGGGTCCGTCCAGCTCTCAGATGGCCGACATCTCAGACCTGACCTACAACGTGGTGGCCTGTAACGAGATCATGACCATGCTCTGGAAGCGTCTGAAAGACGACAAGAACTGGAGACACATCCACAAGGTCAGTGGCGCGCACACACACACGCACACTCACGTTTTCGGTGTAGAATGGGTTCCCACAGATGTAAAAAATAAATGGGCGGTCCATGTCTTATTTTTGAACATTTGGAATAGGGCTTAAGTGGTTAAATAAAGTTCTGTTTATGTATTTTATATTTACTTGTTCAGTGTATAATTAAAGTGTATATATATATAAATATACCTAATATACATACTTTTTGTTCATTATTGTTGGTGTTTTTTGTTTGTTTTTGCCTCAGTCACTGACCCTGCTGGAGTACCTGTTAAAGACGGGTGATGACCGGGTGCTCCTGAAGTTGACGGACAACGTCTACATCGTCAAAGCTCTCACAGAGTTCCGCTATATCGAGAAGGACGGAAAAGATCAGGTGACGATTGCTGACTTCCTGGTGATGCTGTTGCCTAGCAACCACTACTGTTACAGGAGCACACTGCTGATAACCTTATGCAGTCGTCTGACATGTTGGAGTCTCAGGCTTATCTGACATTTTCTCACACGCTGCCACTTGTATTGGTGAAGCGGTACAACTACAAGCGTGACGCAAAGCTCAGCCAATCAGTGAAGCCGATGGGTAGGGTTGTGCCAATCAGGGATAGGGGGGGGGGGGGGCTATATGTGGTTTGCGCCTTAACCACTAAGCCATAGGCGCCCCCGAACATGGTTTTTCGGTTCTCGGAAACCGTTCGCACCCCCTGGGTCATAGGAGACACGCGCCAGACAGTCAAGACAAGATATTGTGAATTAATTTGATATTTTAGGGCTTTTGGAGTGCGATAGGAAGTTGGGGTTGAGGTGACATGCAACACAGATTTCGAGCAGGACTCAAACCCTGGATGTTTTGATTATGTGGTCAGTGCTTTAGCCACTAGGACTTAAATGTTCTGATGTGAGGGGCTATAATGCAAGCCTGTCTCCTGCAGGCTCTGGTTTATGTAATTGGGGATTTTCATAGTAATGGATTACAGTGCTACATTTGATTCTGATACATCTAATAAACTGATGCATCTTCAATCCACAGGGTGCAAATGTTACAGTGACACATTTGATTCTGATACATCTAATGAACTGCTGCATCTTCAATCCACAGGGTGGAAATGTCAGAGAAAAGGCCAAGGTTGTCCTGGTTCTCATGGAGGACGATGAGAAGCTGAAGCAGGAGAGAGACTTTGCCGTCAAGACCAGAGAGAAGACCTCAAAGAATGCGGCTGGTGAGAAATGAAAGCGTCTAGCCCATTAAGGGCTTGCATCGGGAACGATGCAAGTTTGGATTACATGCCCCACCCAGTTATGCGATACCCGTGTCCCTTTCATGCCCATGTATGGAGATCTGTATCTCACTGTCTCTCTGTGTCCCTTATATGCTCATTCCGTATGGAGATCTGTGTCTCTCTCTGTCCTAGTTCCTTTTATGGCCATACACGGAGATCCCTGATGTCATTTGATATAAAATCAAAAGCAAATTCATATATCGATGAATCGAATAACCACCAGAGTTGTAAAAAATGGCATATAATAACATGCCCATAATAGATAATAATTGATTATTTATCGATTATTGTATTAAATTATTATCAATATAAATCTTTTTGCCAGACCCAGGGGGTCAGGCCTACATGTGGCTTTGTCGGTCCCCTTTTGCTATCGTTGACGAAAACGTTTTCTTACATGTCCCTCTTTTTGATTGGCCAAGCTTAGCGTGACGTAGTTTAGAAACCATTCAGATTTCCGGCCATTCAGATTTCAACCACTAGGGGTCTGGCAGTACCAGGTCCCCTGGTTCCCTTGTTTTAATTAGCCGTTGTACCCCTGTCCCAGTTGCCATTGTTCCGATTGCTAGCCTGGAGACATGTGAAACCCTTTTTTTTAGTGGGGGGGGGGGGGGGCAAGACTGACGTTTTAGTTGATGACGTGAGAGGTTTGTTTAAAAGGGACCGAGGTGAAGAAGGATTTATTATTCTCATCATTATCACATCGTCAGGTTTGTCGTGTAAAACTACTATAGTGGGAGAAGTTATTTTCAGGACTGCAACACAGCTATGGATGTTAACACAACAAATGCCAAGAACAGCATCAGCAGCAGCAGAGCTAGCAAGAAACACTTTGAACTGAAGAAGTGGAGGGCTGTGGCATTGTGGTCCTGGGACATCGTGGTGGACAACTGTGCCATCTGCCGCAATCACATCATGGATCCCTGTATAGAGTGCCAGGCCATGCAAGGCACTGGTAGTCACCCGACTGAGGAGTGCAAAGTTGCCTGGGGCGTCTGCAATCACGCTTTCCACTTCCACTGCATCTCTCGCTGGTTGAAGACCAGACACGTGTGCCCTCTAGACAACAGGGAATGGGAGTTTCTGAAGTTAGGAAACTAACACCGTCTTGACCTCAGTGTCTCAACCGCCTATTCCTTGACTGTTATTTCAGCCCTCACATTTGCAGACGCTTGTTTTAGATTACTAGCTTGGAAACACTTTGTTTAATTTTAAGTTTGCAGTCTTTTTTTGCTTGTACATTTTATTGGTCTTAAATTTTTTTGTCACATAATTCTTGTACAGTCAGATATTCCAGAAACAAGATACGTTTTTAATCTTGTCGTAGCCTCTGAACAAAGCTAATAAGGTCATCTAAGACAGTTTTGGCGCTGCGGACCGGTAAATTAATATGTATTTGGCCACGGACCCCCATCTGAAAATATTTTGTGCCAGGGACCCCAGAAGAGAAGATTTGGGCTTAAAACTTCTAAATTATTCAACATTTTACAAACGTCTTCGATATTTTTCAAATATTTTCAAAAATAGCAGATGTACAAGCTCGCAGCACGGCACGAAGTAGACGTGCTGTGAGCTTGTAGATCTGCTATTTTTCAATAGCCAACATATAAATGGATAAAGTGGTTAAGATGATTGTAATGCTATGTTACTACTTTTGCTGGGGACCCCCTGGAACCCCCCCAAGGACCCCTGGGGGTCCCCTGACCCCACTTTGAGAACCAATGATCTAAGATCAAAAAACACGACTTTCTGTCAGGAGAGGCTTAATATCTGGACGAAGCTAACAGCCACATCATATTCAACGTTTGGACAGTCGGTCAGTCCAGTGGTTTGAGAGTTTAGCTCCGAACACAGGTAGAAAACATGGCAGAGGATACATTATGTGGATCTCGTGATAGAAATGGCGTGGCCCCAGTGTGGAGGATCTGAGACTTGGCTCCAATATGGATCTCGGACAGAATCGGAATCAATTTGATTGTCACATCACAGGTTTACAGGTGTAAAGAAGTGTGTGAAATTAGTTTTTGTGCAAACTCCATCATTATTAGTTTTCAGGAAAGGGTGGGGGTGGGGGGCAGAGAATGGGAGAGCAAGGAGGAAAAAAATATGAACGAAAGGGGTCAAAGGAAAAATGCAAAGATCATTTAGCATCGGCAGGTCCACACAGGGATGTAGACCGCATAAGGCAAAATGTCAAATCTGCATGGTAGATCCACAAAGGGAGGACTTGCATGTAAAGGAGTAGTTCACCCACAAATTACTTATTTTCTGTCAGTTACACACCCCATGAAGCCTTGAATTCATGGAGATTCTTTTGTTTTGGTCGCATTCCCAAGCCAATAATTCGATGACCGGGTGGCTGGTCAGTAGGAGACTCAATTGAGTCTCTGCTGATCATCAAGTTATTGGTTTAGGAATGTGACAAAAACTAAAAAAAACTCCATGAACTCATGGGGTGTGCAATTGATAAAAAATTAGACATTTTTGGGTGAACTACTCCTTTAATGTGACCAGCCTGAGGCTGTGACATCAGTCCTCTATGACGTCAGTTGTCTGAATGTATCTATGACGTATGACTACAGATTTTGGCAAGGTTGAACGCGATCGCAATCGCATCCCTTTATATGTATAAAACAGGAAATAAATGGCCTACTGGCATTGTGCGTACGAAGTTTGGTGCAGAGATTAGTATTAAATATATATTTATTTATTTTAAAGTCTGAATTATGTCTAATTGCTATAGTCAAACTGATTGACATAAGTGTTGTTTTAATTCTTGTAATTCTTATCGCTTGGCATCAGTTCTCAGCATTATCCAGCCATGATCTCTTGGTGAATCTCTATTGCAATCACTCCCTTGAAACTATAAGCCCGTCTTATACCGTTTAAGACCCCCTCAACACGACTAAGAGAGTAGCATATATAATGGTATAATACAATTAATTTGTTTTTAGATCAAAATGGTTTGATAAACTAAGTATTTGACAAGACGAGACAAGTCTGTCTTTTGGAGTTTTTAAGGGCACAAAGGCCAAATGCCAGGGCAGTAAGACCATCGGATAAATCCACACAAATAATTAATTGAACTTAAGGGTTAAGGATGATATTTTTAATGCATAGTCTGAAATAAAAAATTAAAAGAGCATTTTATTTCACAAAAGAGTTGTGCTGCAGCCATGGCATTCGTGGCGTCCATGAAATTCCTGCCCCAGCCACAATACACAGAAACTTAAAACAATGTCACAAACTCGAGTGAAAAATATTTGTAGAACATTCAATAAAAGATAGGAAGGGGGGGGGGTTGTAGTGACGGTGATAGTGGATTCTTGCTGCTCACTGTGCTTTACCATTGCAGTGCTGCCTCATGAAGGTTTACAATCCCACCGTTTCTATTAAACCCCTAGGGGGTCTTGCCATTTCATTTCCTCTAACATTATTTGGCAGATTGTTATCCATTATATCTATTTGAATGCTTACAGGGAATGAATAAGTTGAGAGAGTGACAGAGGCTTGATGCAAAACTTACGCTTATAGATATCTACGTTAAAATATAATATTTATGCTCAGTAAATGTGTTGAATTCAGTCCCAATAGTTGTCTGAGTGAACTGCTATTTATAAGCCTACCAAAAATACCTGTACCAGTGTGTCCTCCTCCTTGTTGGTACTTTCGTCTGTGACACATTTAAAATCACACTGTCCTCTCTCTCCCCATCGTCCTCTTTTCTTTGAATCAGCTTCATCCACCGACCCCCACGTAGACCCCAACTACAAGCCTGTCTACACCCCTGGGGCCAGTGGTCTCCCCTCGCTGGACAACATCCCCTCAGTGGCTGAAATAACGGCTTCCTTTGAGGCTCGCAAACAAGAGCGTGTCAGAGTGGAGCATGAGAAGAAAGAGACAGTGAGAAGGGTGAGCAGACTGAGCACTATTGAAATACCTTTTTAATTGTTTTATAAGAGTGTTGTTAACCCATTAACACCTGAGGCAGATTCCACAAATGCCTTCTAAATCGGTAGTTCTCAAACTGTTTAGTGCCAAGGACCCCCAAATTGATATGTATTTGGCCACGGACCCCCATCTGTAAAAATTTTTTGCCAGGGACCCCCAGAAGAGAAGATTTGTGTTAAAAAATGCAATCTTTTCAAACTTTCAAGATCTTTCAAAAATGTTCAAAAATAGCAGATGTACAAGCTTGTAGCGCGCCACGAATTAGTTGAATAATCAACTAAATTAGAATTCAGGAACATGTTTTATGAATTTAAAGGCCTCAATATATTTTCACTCCTCGTCTCTGTAGGGCAAGCTGAGTGAGGACGAGCTGAAGTGGGAGGATGCTGGGAAAGACGATGGGCCCAAACCAGCAGCCTGGGCAGGATCGTCAAAAGAAGAGGAAGAGGCCGAAGAACAGGAGGCCAGCGACGCCTGGGGGGCGCCAGCCAAACCCACAGCCGCAGCCAAAGTCAGCGGCGATCCCTGGGGCGCCGCGGCCAAAGCGGAGGAAGATCCTTTTACAGCGGCGAAAGACGAAGACCCGTTCCCGGCGTCGAAAAATGGAGAAGATCCCTTCGCTGCGCCAAGGGATGAACCTGATCCATTTAGTGCGCCAAAGGACGGAGGTGACCCGTTCGCACGGAAAAATGACTCGGATCCTTTCGGCGCACCTAAGGCCGACCGGTTCGATGCATCCACAGACGGTGCTGACCCGTTTGCTGCACCAGACAAGGGGGATCCGTTTGCTGCCTCAAAAGACAAAGATGACCCCTTCAATGCACCAAAAGTTGACCCGTTTAATACGCCAAAGGATGATCCATTCAATACACCTAAAGATGATCCATTTAGCACCCCTAAAGATGATCCATTTAACACACCTAAAGATGATCCATTCAATACACCTAAAAATGATCCATTCAACACACCTAAAAATGATCCATTCAACACACCTAAAAATGATCCATTTAACACGGCTAAAAACGATCCATTCAGTACTCCAAAGAACGACCCATTCAATGCAACAAAAGATGACCCGTTCACCGCGCCAGCAGACAATGCTGATATTTTTACTGCACCCGCATCAACACCACCCAAAGAAGATCCATTCGCTGCACCTACGACACCACCATTCACTGCACCTACTACACCGCCTAAAGAAGACCCATTCACTGCACCTACTACACCGCCTAAAGAAGACCCATTCGCTGCACCTACTACAACGCCACCTAAAGAAGATCCATTTGCAACACCCACAACGCCACCTAAAGGAGACCCGTTCATGGCACCCACAACGCCACCTAAAGAAGACCCTTTCTCCTCACCGTCAAACGCCCCTCAAGATGACCCCTTCGGTGCACCGCTGACGACTACACCGCCTAAGGCAGCTCCCTTCGCAGCACCGTCCAGTCCGCCCAAAGACTCTGACCCATTCGGCGCTTCCATGGCCGCCTCTTCGTCAAAAGACAATTTAGGCGCGTGGGGTGACCCGGCCAGCTCGCCTACCGCTAGCGCCGACCCCTGGGGGCCGCCGTCCGGGACGAAAGCACAGGAAGATCCTTGGGGAGTCGGGGCCACAGCCGCCTCCCCTACCAACGCCGGCGGCGACCCGTTTGGGGCCACATCCAAACCAGACGGTGACCCGTGGGGTACAGCAGGTAAGAGTGATGAAGTCATTGATAGCAACAGAGATGTTTGAGGAGAACATAATGAAAGAGTTGGAAGAAAATAATATAGTTTGGCTACAGAAATAACCAGCTTTCCCTGCAGTTTACTGCAAGGTATTTCATCGTCTTTTTGTGTCATGTGCATGCATCTATCATTATGTTATGTCTCAAGATCAGTGGTAGGCAACAGGCGGCCCGTGGGCCAGAACTGGCCCCGTCAATGATTAATATCTGGCCCGGAAAATTATTTAGTAAATAATGAATATTAGCTAACGATATGGATATGTACAGCAATGGTTTTACATCGATGAAACCGGTTAGGATGAACGCATACTGCAGTTCTCTTTGCATTCTTCTTTGAATGTTCTGTTTTCAATGTCAACGTTACTCTTAAGATATTTGGATGAAAAACTTCTCATGTTAAAAAAGAAATGGAAAACTGTTTCACGTGCCTTAAACGATACATTGTTTCTCTCTGTTCTAAGCAGAGACCTTGAAGTATGAAGCAAGCAGCTCTTGTTTGAACAGGAGCGTGACTGTCTGTATACAGATGTGTTCTAGCCTGCCATCTAATGGCTCAGAAAATAATTGGCCCGAGGCCAAACGTACTTGCCGACCCCTGCTCTAAATATTATTTTCAGTTTTTTTTGTGATAGTAGTTTTATATTGAGAGACTGCTGCTGCAGTAAATAATGACATTAAAAAGAAAATTCACCTTGTGAGTGCGGATTGTTTCTATATCTGTTCACATCTGTCCTTCTCTGAAACTATTGACAGTGGAGCACGCTCAGCTCGGGACTTCTGTCTAACCCTAGTATTTGTGTACCTTCTTTGAGCCAGAGCACGTTAACACTTACATCTCATGTGCTTTAGCTCCCACGGCAGCCAACAGCGACGATGCATGGGGTTCTCCTGCCCCGCCTACTGGCGCCGCCGCCGATGACCCCTTTGGAGACGGGGCCTCTAAAACCACTAGCGGTGACCTCTGGGGCACGCCAAGCGACGCACCGAGCAACGGCACAGGTGAGTCTCCTCTGCATAATGCTGTCTGGGCATTTCAGTCTGTTCATCTATCCATCCACCCACCCTTCCATTCATCTTCCCATCTTATGCTCTACTGATCTGCTGTACTCTGCTTTAAATCAGTTATATTTATTCACTTGTTTTGGATGTTTCTGTGTAATTCATACGCACTTGCAAAACCACCCATTAATCCAATAATCTAGAGGCAATAACAATAGAGTTACTGATTGTAACTTTTACGGTCCTTACACATCGGGAGCGTTATTATTTTTGTCCGATTAATTAACATTCAAGCTGCTGTTTGTTACCAATGTACATTTTGGTTGCTGTTGAGGCGTTACCAGATGAATAGTTTGACACATTTTCGGATCCTGGTGTGTAAGGATCTTTATTCTAACTGAGTACATGTTGCATGCTGCTTGTGATTAATAAATTGCAGGCACATTTCTTTGTAAAGCCAGTTGGCTGGACACTAGGGTGAATGTTGCGTGCACATGCAAGTTTTCAGGTGCACTCTTGTGTGTGTGTGTGTGTGTGTGTGAGAGAGAGGGCACGCTTCTGCTACAGCTTACCACCACCTCACATGTCACCTCTCCCATCCACCACCTTGGTTTCACTCCCATCTTCCATCCATCAATCGCCTCTCGCTTAACGACTTTAATCAATTAACTCTTGTCTTCCGCTCTGCTCTCTTCTCTTTACCCCCCCCCTGACCCTGTGTGTCCCCCCTGAAACCTGCCCACCGTCCCACCGTCACCTGCAACCGCTAGAAAACACCTTTTAGAGCAGAGAGTTGGACCTTTATGTCATTGCAGATAATAAGCAAGCAGCACAGGAGGGGGAGTTGGCCCGAAAGACGGCGGCGTTCCTGGGCTCGGCCGGAGCGTCACTCGTCAACTTGGACTCTCTCCTCTCCTTTGACCCTCAGCCCAAACAACCCCCCCTCACCAGCACACTCACCCTCCCACAGACACCAAGCCCCGGTAAGGAGAGGTAGAGCGTGAGGATAACGCTACTGTAAACCCCGTATCTTCACACCGAGCAGGCCCAGGGGACGAGCATTTGAGCGCCATTTGTGTTTTTTGATCATAGTTTTAGTTCGTTGGGACAAATTTAGGTGCACTTTTTTTTTTGCATGTGGTGTGTGACATCGGCCACAACATCCAAGTATAACAGAGGGGGAAAATGTATGTATTTAAACTATAAATCCAAGTATTTTTAGCAGTTTGAGCTGGGCTTTGTTTGAACTGACTCGACAATGGAAGAATCTCTTGGGGAGATCCCTGAAACCCAGGCCATTCTAATGGGTTTAAATGCATAATATTCAACCTAGTCAGCCCTGGTGGGTCTGAATTCCAGAAATAGAAAGAGAGAGGGGGAAGAGAGAGTACAAATATAATATTATATATATATATATTCAGCAAAAGGTTTGTATGACAAGCTAGCAGTGACAAGTGTTTTCGCGTAGCCATGCCTTTCCCTGTGTGTCCCTACTGTAGTGCGTAGCTGTGGTTGTTATATATGTATATGTACAGTAACTGTTAGCTTCAGTGAGCTATTGTAACGGCCCTGTATAGATAGATAAGCTAGTGTACATTTAATGAGCTTCAAGTTGTAACTCTTCTCCTCCCTCTGTCTCTGCTCTGCTCCGCTTCATTTCTCTCTTATCGGAATGCTTTGTACTGTATGCCCCTCCCTCAATCCCCCCTCCTCCCCATCCTCTCCACTTCCGATTCTGTCGCTGTTCCAATTTGTACTTTTTCCCAGGTGTTTTAAAGGGCACAGCTGCGGCTGGTGCTGGTGGCCCCTTCTTGGGTCGAACCATGCCCACTTCAGGGGTGTCCTTTACTGGGGCGCCATCGGCCCTACACTCGAGTCCTTTTGGTTATGTCCCCGCGTCCTCCTCCTCCTCCTTTGGGCTTCCCCCTGCCACTTTGGGGACTTCCCCATTTCAGCTACCTTCCCGTTCCATGGGAACGTCTCCCTCCGGCCACGTTATGCCTACATTGGGACCTCATAGTAGTATGTATCCCCCCTTCTTTGGAGGCGGTATGGTACAGCCCGCTGCCATGGGGGGAATTCCTTCGATGGAAGTAAATTTTGCCCCGTCCAGCTACATGGGGGCTGGAATGGTACAGGCCAACTTCGCGGGGGGAAATCCTCCGATGGCATCCCGGGGGGCTACCCCCTTCATGGGGGCTGGAGTGGTACATCCCGGTGCCACTGGAGGAGTTCCTCGGGCAGGATTCACTGCCGCGGGAGGTTCCATTCCACAGATGGGAGGGGGGATCCCCTTGCAGCCCCAGATGTTCCTGGGCAGTGGATTGGGTGAGACCACGCCCATAAAGGACACCAATCCGTTCCTCCTCTGACAACTTGACGTGTAAATCTCTCCTGTCAATCTAACAAATGAAGTGTTTTTCTTTTTGTTTTTTGTTTTGTTTTTTCCAATTGCACACGAAACAAGCCAGCTCCACTGCTTGCTTCAAATTATATCAAGACCCGTCCACCCGTTAATGCATATGGTTAAAATGTATACAGCCAATATAGTAAAGAATTCATCGCAGAAACAAAATGACTTCACTTCCTTCACTTCTGTTGGGAACTAAAAAGCCATTCAACTGAACCTAAATTTAGCTCAGTTTGATTTGGTTCCCCAAGTGAAAGAAAGAAGAAATCGTATTGTCACTGTCCAGAGCCAGACCGTATTAAAGACCATTTTGTATGCTTCGATCAATATTGTACATACACGCGAAAAGGCTGCGGGCGGTTGTTTGCAACTACTGTTGTTTGTACCACTGCACCGGCCTGCAAGGACGCCGTGGACATGACAATAATGGACAGTCGTGGACAAACTTCAACGGCGCATGGCATGTGCAAAGCCTGAATGGCAACACCACTGCGCCATGGGCTTCAGCATATTCATGCTTGTTATAAATGAGGGGCCTTGCTACTATCTGTGATGGCAGTTGGCATGAACAACCGGTTCCCCTTTTCACAAAGCAAAGAAAGCATATTTGTGTTTGGCAGTAACTGCCCTTAATACAAAAGCAATGATCCTCATCGGCAGGCCTTGGGGGACCCAGACTGGACCTAGTTTTCTATTCTAATAGTTGACCACTTAAACCCCATACGTTGTTGATCGGAATCCCTCAGGGCTCTATACTGGTTACTTTTCTGTTTTCGCTAGACAATTAAACATCTTAGCTGAAAATAGCCACCAGACAAGCTCTCGACGTGTCGCAGCGTGACTCGTTGTGAGCTTGCCGATCGGCTATTTTCCGCGGATGCCGGGGTTCACCGTTTCCATATGGGTTTTCCCTGGTTAAACTTAGGCCCTGATTTGTTTTTAGGCGGCTAGAATGAAAACTACTTTGTCTGGTTCTCCAAGGCTACCTGTGAAAACATAATATAAAACACTAAAGTCTTACATTTTGGTCACAGCGTCTATAACTGAGACCGCATGGTCCTATACAGTATACACACAATTATTGTATCTCTCTACAGCGATTCCAGAATTGATCTAGAAACTACATTACAAATAAGTACACAGTTTGCGTGATTGCATTACGTGTGTTTTCGCGGCTGTGTTGTACAGTATGTGCGAGGGTGTGACTGTACGTGCACATGCGTGTATATGTTGTGTTTTGTGTAAATAGTGGGAGTATTATCACAGTTAAACCTTGAGAACTATATATGAGAGTGTTACAATCATGAGTAACTTATTTATTGATCTATTTATTGATTGATTACTTGATTTACTTTATTTATTTATAATTTTTTGTATGGAATATTTGGGCAATATTTGGGGGAAATCAGTTTGAAACCAGAAATCTTCACAGTACATTCCTCGTCGTGGAATTTGTTTGCTTCACAACAGTGGTTCTCAAAGTGGGGTCCGGGGGTCCTTGAGGGGTTTCCAGGGGGTCCCCATCGAAATAAATAGTTTGGAACCAAATGGACGCTTAAAGGTGTGAGAGTGTGTGAGGTTCCATTTGTACACTCTCACAGTTATGCGGTCCTTGAAATTAAAAGGTTTGAGAACCTCTGCATTACACCAGTGGTTCTCAACCTTTTCAGGCCGCGAGTCCCGCGACCCCCCCAAAATAATCATATGTGTGAACTGGGGACCCCCCACCCTGACAAGCATTTGGAATTGTAGTAGTTGAGGCATTACATTTTGTTTGACTCGGTTCCACAGAGGAAAATTGTGAAAATAGCCGATCTACAAGATCACAACGGCTTGCGTTGCGAGCATGTAGATCGGATATTTTCACAAAGTTTGCCTCTTTCCTGCGGGTTCCCGGGCCACAGGTTGAGAACCACTGCTTTACACAATCAATCTGACAGTAGCAAGCGCTTGTCACCATGTGACAGGCCCCTCTCCTTGAGATCTGATTGGACTAGATCCACATGGGGGGCAAAATACCTGTTTCTCCCAATAATGGCATCGTCCATCAACTCGATAACCAATCGTGGCTTTTTATCTTCCTTGTTTGGTTCGTAAGTCTTTTTGTATTCATTCTCCTCCTATTTATTACATCTGTATCCAGTGTCGTTAGAGATGAAGTACTATGACGTACTGTAGCTGTTAGCTGAATGAAAACCGAATTAAAACATATCATTTTCTTCAATGTGCATGCTGTCAGAGATGATAATTGTGTCCGTGTGTGTGTGTGTGTGTGTGTGTGTGTGTGCGCGCACATTATTGTATTACTATACTTATGAGGGCCAAATGTCCCCACAAATAAAGTAGAATTTGAGAAATAGACATTGTGAGGGACATTTTCCAGCGTCCTCACAGGAGGAACGGTTGTTTCATGGTTTAAAAAAGGTTTAGGATTAGGTATTTAGGTTAGACTTCTGCCCGTTTCCTACTTCATTGCACGCCGGTGTTGCACACCAAAAATAGATCTACAAGCTCACAACGCACCGCAGAACAAAGCACTGTGAGCTTGTACATCGGTGATTATATTAAATTTGCCATCCTGAAATGTTGATATCCTCACAACTATAGTAATACAAACGTGTGTGTGTGTGTGTGTGT
This sequence comes from Gymnoscopelus braueri, assembly GCF_963280865.1. NCBI lineage: Eukaryota > Metazoa > Chordata > Actinopteri > Myctophiformes > Myctophidae > Gymnoscopelus > Gymnoscopelus braueri. The sequence goes on from NC_137613.1 coordinate 16,262,885, forward strand.
TGACATAATCTGAACAAGAGACATCAATTGGTTTAATCCAAATACTTTTGACAAGGTAATGCACAATGTACATTTATGACTGTAGTGAAGATAAAACTCATTCCAAAGTTTGGGTTTCTTTTGGCCCCATGTTCTGTGAAACCCTTGGCTTGACCTTTTTTTCCCAGAGAAACCATTTTGGGATAAGGGTCTGCAATCTTATGATTAATCGTATGACCGTGTCACTGATTGTGTGACACCATTTCCACTTGAAATCCTGTTCATAATATTATTGTGTCCGGGTGACACAGTCGTACGACAAAGCACAGGATAAATTAGGGCTTAAGTGGTTAACGTTGTAATTTGAACATCCTGCCGTGCAACAGAAGCAAGGCATTTTCTCTGCTTTTGATTCTCTCCATTATGGTAGCTGCAGTCTTAGTAATCAATGTTTACCCCTCCAAACACAAGGTCACCTCTCCATGCGGTGCATAGTGTTTGAGTTGTCGATGGCTTGTGTTCTTTTGCTCGGTCCGTTCAAAGCAGTTCAGAGAAACGTCTTTAACAAATCATTGTGTTTTCAGCCACTTTGTTATCAAAGTGACCAATTACAGTACAGATGGATGGCTCTTTTTGTTTTGTTCCAATCATAGCTAGTATCACTATAATTTTTATATGAGATTTAAAAAATATATATTTTATTGTGCATTCAAAGTTGAGGCTGTGTTGTCAACGGTGGTGGTACATGTGTGAGAAATAAAATGATTCAATACTGGTGACCGATTTAGATTTCTGTGTTCCCTTTGTCCATTTCCTCAGTCATCAAGCTTTGTGTTCTGCTGTTCAAGTGTCATTTTGAGTATCAGCCGTGGATGTCAGCAGGCTGCAACTATCGATTATGTTCTTCGCGATTATTATCGAACTTTTTAGATTCAACAAATAATTTACAAGCGCAGATTTTTTTGGTATGTTTTATATCAATGAATCAATTAACAACTTACAGATTAATTACTACTTCGCAGCACAATGGTGTCCTCAAAAATATAGAAAATTGCAGATTTACATATCTCAAAACGCATCGTGCTTGTAGATCGGCTATTTTCACTATTAACTTGTTGCACCCCTAATAGAGTAGAACACTTGCAGCAATCTGAAGTATCCAGGACCTGAGAATCGCCTTTGGTAAACTGCAAACTAAAGAAGTAAGACACCTGATACTAGGGGTGCAACAATTCATCTTAACAAATCTTAGAATTTGTTTACATTGATATATTAAAACACTAAACAAAGTATAAAAGAACGTGCTTCTACTGTATGTTAGATTCATTGATAGAAAGTAAAATAAGATATAAAGTAATTGATAGAATACTAAAATCAGTAATTGCAGCTCTATATTCCATAAGTGAATGAATTGCATTCAGTGGGGGTCTCAATTAGACTAGAATGAACACAGCTTGGTCCCCAGGACCCGAGTTGAAAAGGTGTTACTAGGCATGCATTTTAATGTTGCTTTTGGTGGGTTCTTTTATAAAACAAAGCAAAAATTTCTGTTTTCTGGTCGTGTTCCACAGTGCTGCTGTGTTGGGCGCAATATGAGCTTCTTAATCTGTAGTTTAGCATTTAGCACCACAAGAGGACCATGTGCACACAAAGGTACGTTGACCCACCATAAATGCTGTGATCTGTTTTAAAATGACAATTTGCCTTGGAAAAACTTATGAACACAATTATATCCTAAATTGTATTATTAATCAGTTTTTAGACCACTGTTTTGGTCGTTTTTATTTTACTAGGATAGTAGAGAGACAGAATAGGAGGGCAGAGAAGGGGAAGGACATCTCCAGGCAAGATTATGACCACTATCTGGTCATAATACTGGCACTCCCCCAAATTTCATTTATCTAAACCACTGGCTCACAAACCTTTTCATGTCAAGGACCCCCAAATTAATGTGTAATGTATTTTTCTGCGGACCCCCATCTGAAAATGTTTTGTGCCAGAATAGAAGATCCCCCCCCAAAATAGCAGATAGCTATTGATAGGGGGGGGGGGGGGGTCTTGAGCACTTGCCCCTTCCCTGTGATGTGCCCTTTAAAATAAATAAATAAATACATCTTAGACCTCCAACATCTTTGGCCCCTAATCAACAAGTGATAGTAAAATCTATTAAAATAAAAAAAAATTATTTTAAAAAACATTAATAAAATGCTTTGCAGGACAAAACACAGTCATGTCGCCATGGCGACCACAGCAACAGACAGTCTCATCGCATGACAAGCTGTTCCACTGAGAAATTAATTACTGTATGACCACCAGAAGACACGCTCATGGATTTACTGGGTGGAAAGTAACTAAGTACACTTACTCAAGTAGGCCTATTGTGCTTACTAGTTACATTTACTTAGTTACTACTTTCCAGTTACTTTGTAGATTTAGATTTATTATTACAAAACGGACATTAACCACTTAATTTTGTACTTAGGCTATTTGAAAATAGTAGATCTTAAGTAGAACAGTTTTGACACATTTTGAAAGATTTTAGTACTTTTACTTTGTTACTGTAAGTATATTTTGATGCCAATGCTTTTGTAGTTTTACTGAAGTAAATACTCTGTTACAAGTAATTAAAAAATATACAGTAACAGAGTAATTCTATATTGTGATATCTCAACTTTTACTTAAGTAGAAAATCTCAGTATTTCTTCCACCAATGCAGAGAGCCGTGGAAGCATGAGGCCAATGGTGAGAGCTACACGGGTGGACGGATGAACAACAGCCACAGTACTGTAGCCTATATGGAGAGGAGGGCAAGAGGAGCAGATGGACTTGTGCGGATTAAGAGGGGAAATCTGGGTGGGTTTGTGGTCGAAAGTCGCCCAAGAACGAAAGCTGAAATGGAGGCGGAGGAATGACAGAAGAGCCGTGGTGACAGGAAGACGAAGGAGATGTGAACACAGAAGCCAGTGTCCCCAGGGGCCAAATATGGTGAGTTTATATCATTTTCATATATCAGCTTTTTTCCCCCCACAATTTTAAACTTGAGTGTAGGCCAGGGGTAGGCAACCTTATAGGCACGGGTGCACTGCCAACATTGGCACAGAGTAGGGTCCTCACTGGCACACTGGCATAAATGTGTTTTAAATGTAGTCAATTAAATTAAGTCCCCTCACATAAATGTAGAACATTTCTGCAGGACAAGACTTAATCTACACAATGTCTCTAAAACCTTGTTTTACCTTCAGTCTCATATTACCAAGTAAATTTTTTTTAAATATATATCTGAGTCTAATGATCATTACAATGTCCTGATGAGAGGGATTTACTTTTACAACCATCAATTGAAATGCTCAATGGACTACATTTATATAGCGCCTTTCAAAAGCGTTTTACAGTGTGTTTCACATTCACTAATTCACACACGGATGGCGGAGGAAAACCGTACAAGGCACCAACCTGCTCATCCTGAGTGTTCATTAAACTTCGAAGGTGTAGGATATTACTGTGACACATCCTACACTTTGCCTTGTGTGGTTTCCTCCACCGTTGGTGTATGACTGGGTGAATGTAATGCTCGTTGTAAAGATTTTTTGATAAAGGCACAATATATAAACGCACCATTTACCACTAAAATGACATAAAACGTGACCTGTTACACCAAACCCATCATTTCTGGCTGACTGTGTCTGGTCTCTCATAATGTGATGAGATTGACACCTGGATCTGCTTTTTGAAGGCTGTCACCTAAATTAGCATTATCAAAAAAATATGTCAATATACTGTAGGTATCATTGGAAAGTTATGAATCACTGTCCTGTAGTGTACACAACCCCAAATGTTTACTCGGTAACATACTATATCTGACTCATATTGTTGGTCCCACAAATCAAAATGCTGTATATATTTTCACAGGGCACTTCTGTAAACACATGCTTGCCTAATTTGTATTGTTATAGCATATTTTATGTTATAGCAAAAGAGTTTTTGCGTTATACTAGAAATCTCTTTGACTGAGATTATTTAAATGCTAAGCTTCATCTGTCCGTAGCACAGACCGGCGTTATCTCCATGCAAAAGTGGATCAGGAGGACCCTTGCTTTATCAGTGGAACAGCATTGATTATTACCACCACACATACATGGATTACAGCTCAATTGAACTGGCTTTAGCGATCAGAATAGAATTAGAATTCAGCGCTCAAATTAGGACTCATTCGTTCATTGTAATTCTGTTTTGTTGCACAGGATTAAAGGTGCAGTGGGTGTTTTTTATAGCAATCATTGCATAGAGTGTTTGTTCAGTAACAGGGGTTCTCCCTAGCCTGGCATGGCCTGACTAATATCACTGCGTAGATATTAGTCTGGAATCTCTGTGTGGAACCTGCATTAAAAAAGGCCTCTGGTGATAAACCTGCCCAATATTTGCATACTGAGCCCTGATTGCTATTTTTTCTTTTTTGCACTGGCAGATTCGTCAGGTTTCCAGGCTAGGGTCTCCCTGTCTCTCCAGCTCTTAAACAGAAAATGCATTTTCAGGTTGGGATACCAATTTCTTCCAATCAGGAGAGAGAACTCAGGATACACAATAAAGAGGTGCAATAGGAAGTGATGACACAAATAAGTGAGCAGATATGCCCACAAATAGGGATTTAAAAATATAGATATATATATATTTTAAAATAATCAATTCAATTGATTAGTTCCATTAACTGTTGCTCCCATAGTGCAAATGATAACTATTTGATGACAGAACTAATGTCTAAGTCTTCCCTGCAACTACCCCAATACAGATGTCTGAATACTTTATTAGTAAAATGAAAAATGCAGCATCTGTTTAATTGCTGCTATGATGATGATGATGATCGTCATCGTCACAATAACTACACTCGCTCTCCCACACTGACAGTAGTTGTAATTCCCCCCCCCACAAGGTTTAATCAAGGTTCCCTGATGATACTGAGTGGTGGAATTTGGAGTAATTCTTCCTCGTAATAATCATGAAAACAAGTTCCTTGGAGACTTAATCCAGATTTGATATGTTTTCCTCTTGTGTTCTTCCCCACTCAGGTGGCCACAGGCCGGACCCAGCGAACACCGAGAGACTGAGATTAAGGGGGATTAACTACACGCACCTAACTCTGTCAGATTAACACGGATCGCCAAATCCAGCGGTGGACTGAGATATCGGACTAATCACTCTGTTACAACCTCCTCCCTCCCCCCTCTCAGAGGATTGAAGGAACAGAGAGTGGGGGGAAGAAGAATAAAGGCGGTCATCTAAAGATGCATCCTAAGAATATAATGGAGGCACCTTGGGGCTGATCAGAAATCCCTGGATTCTAGCAGTAAGATTTGTTTGTTCACTGACTGTCCATGTTAAAACATAGATGTGTTACTTCATGACATCAACACAATAGACAGATGCCAATTGTAGGAGCCATTATGTGACTTTAAATATAAAGTCCTGTGTTTTTATTGACGTAAAGGTATTCACATTAATTGGCAGATTGGGTACTGCACTGGCATTAGGTGGTGGGCATGATCACCGGAGCTGGGGCCGCTAATACTTAGTGATGACATTCACCTGTTCACGTGAGTGGGGCATCTGGGCAGAGAGAGGGGGTGAGCGTTTTCTGTTGACCGCAAACCGTAAAATAATATAATGTGGAATCGATTCATCCACGTTTCTTGTGCCTTCTGCGTGTCATACAGTGTCTTTCGCTCATGTTTAGCTCCTCGTGGCTCGCAATACCAATCTTTTGCCAGACATGATGAGGTCTTACCCTGACCGACCACTCTTGGAATGTACCTTGATACACATTCTTGGATTGTATTTTGATAAACTATGCTGGGAGACCAACTCCATTTCCATTTAGTTATTTTTATTATAAGTATAGATTGTGTATCCAAATCTGTTGGATGCCTCTCCCTCTCTCTCTGTCTCTGTTACTGCGTTGTCACTCTCTCTCTCAGTAGTGGACATGAAGAGAGACAAGCCCTCCTCCTCCTCACATATATCTTGAGTTTAACCCATCTGTCTCTCTCATCTCTGTCTCTCACGCTCTGGTGGTGATTAAATGCCGTAGCCTCATCATCCATGACTCTGTTGCCCTTTGTCACCGCCCCCTCAGTGTCCTATACTTCTTTCCATCCATCCATCCATTCATTCATCAGTCCATCTAATGCACCAACTCTTGACCTGTCCCATCTCATCTTCTTCCCTGACCTCTCCACCCACTCAAACACCCTTAATCCCCCGCATCTCCCTGTCTCTCTTTTTTTTTTTCTCTTTTCTGTGTCTACTCTCGCCTGGCCAGCACAATGTGTCAGTGATCCTGCATCCTTGTTTTCCAATCGGGATCGATCAAAATTGGCCCGATACGCCTCCCTCTCCTCTCCTTTGACTCCTTAATGGTTAGAGAGGTAAAGGAGAGGCGAGGGAGGCGCATCGGGACAATTTAGATTTTGAGACATGGATGCAATGGTTCACAATTAGGGCAAGATTAAGGCTTATTCTTTCCCTATTTGTGAACCATTGCATCCATATCTCTCTTCTAGTCCTTTCTCTCTCTCTCTCTCACTAATCTTTCTGTCCAAGTAGGGCTGCAACTATCAATTGTATCTTCTGTTCTCTATCTTCCTGTTCACGTTAGTTCATCACCCTCCAAGGTTCAACCAGCTGGCAAGATGTTGGAGAATATGTCCAGAAGCAACCGCTCCCTGCTGTCCCTGTCCCTGACCTCGCTGGCCCTCACCCTGTCTGTCCTGGCCTTCTGCACCTCCTACTGGATCGAGGGCACCCACAAGGTGGTCAAGCCTCTCTGTCTGTCTCCGGTCAAGATGAAGAACTGTGGACAGAACAACAGTCAGGCATTCACTACAGGTAAGGGAGGGAAGCCACATTATTCTATTGTATACTTTATAAACAGTAGTGGACAAAGTGCTCAACACAGACACGTATTGTATATCGTTGTTGTCGGGTAGAAACCTCTTATCTCCATATTCTAACTTTTTGTGTTTTTTTCGTAAATGAATGCCCTATTTGATCATGCTACAGTGTCACACAAAAGCGCTTTGAGCTTGTAGATCTGCTATTTTTGATAGTTTTGAATTTGAATCGTGAAAAGTAACAGTTCCACCCGACAGAGACGATATTGTATATCGTCGCTGTCAGATGGAAACCTTGTATGTCCAAAACTGTTACTTTTCAGGAAATGGAAAAAATAACCTGTATTTATTTAAGCTCTTGTATTTATTTAAAACCCACAGATACACTGAACCACTTTCAAATTAGCGAAAATAGCAGATGTACATCAGCTATTTTATGCGACTTTTGCACGACACTCCTGTACAACAAATTTATGAAAGAAACCTAAAAAGTTGAAATATGGAGATACAAGGTTATTGCCTGACAGTGTATTAGAGTTGAGCTGTGCTGTGTAGCCCTGCACTGTTCCATTGTGTATGTATCCACCTGTTTCCACGGGAATTTACTGGGGCACTGCAGGCCCTATGCACAGGCCTGGTGGGGGACATATCCGGCGGAGGTACCGCATATATGTATAGCCTACAACCGGAACTGACGCACACTCTCCACTGGAAACTTATGGATACAATCTGAGGGTCCCTAATGTCAGTAAACACTTTGCCCAAGTGTCCGTCAATGTTCTGCACCACAGCTTCCGGTTTCAGTTGATGGGGAAGGGGTTTCATGTCTGAGAAACAAGGCCAGGCTGCAACAGAGCAAATTATGGCTCAGTACCTTGCTCAAGAGCACATTGCAAGTATTTTTTGTTGCCTTTTACAGTACTGTATTTACTGTATGTCGTACCGGCCACATATCTCCCGTCATATATAAAATATAGTATACTGTATAGACACTAGAGATAGATAGATAGATAGATGGTTGGATAGAGATACAGTAGATAGATAGAATACTCTTTTCATGTAGGTAGAGATATATAGATAGATAGATAGATAGCTGTAGATAGATAGATAGAATACTCTTATCATGTAAGTTATGATGGAGGCCAACTGGACTGAAACATCTCATCTATTAAAGATGCTAATGGAGCAAGAGTGCCCCGTTTTCATAATATATCATGCTACAAGTTTTGTTTTATTTTTTTCATCTTCTGTGGTTGTTAATGCTGTACATTTACACAGTATAATCGTAAAGCAACCTCATTCTTTTTTTTCTCCAAAGTGTTTTCTTCCCAGACCTGCATTTAAGCATTTCACAAGTCGCTATGCAGTGGCTGTGTAATCCAAGCTTTGTTTCTAATCTCTTCCCTATCTCTTTGTATCTGACTGTGACTGCATGTTATCTGGATTCCAACAACAACCTCCATGCCCCATCTTATCCTCTGCAGAGGTTAAGCCCATTTTAGTCCTCGTGTCATATTCAATTTCCTCACTACACATAAAACTGGCAGATTACATACTGAACAGCGGTTTTATGGAGGATTTCTGTGACTGTGGTACATGTCCGCTGTGACCCGCAGGCAGGGGAATGATTTAATGTAGGACGGCTGCAACTATCAATTATTTTGTTATCGATTATTCTATTGATTACTTTTTCTATTAATCAAAAAATCGAGACATTATTTTTTTTTAATCATTTGCAAGATTTTATTTTATCCATGAATCGACTCGAAAATATTCAAATTGAGTTTTTTTTTATCAGCTAAATTGATTAGTCTGAATAACCACTTAATCCCTATCCTAGGACTAGGAACTCAGGCTCAGCACATCAAACATGGCCACCATGGTTGCTGCAGTACTGATCAAATACAATGTTCTCGTTGTTTTTGTGACTACATACTGTAAGGCTGTAGTAGGGGTACAGTATGTGATGAAATAATGGCATAATGTTGCTCCATCAGTATTTCTTTCTTTGTTGATGCTGCTATTTGTTTATGTGGATGCACTAAACAAACATTTGTTGTATGTTCCATACAGTGACAATAAACATCTTATCATCTTATCTTATCTCTCCTTCAATGTCTGTCTTTCTCTCCCTTCCTTCTGTCCGACCCCCCCCCCCTCCTCCAGAGGCCCCGACCCCGGACCCTAAGAGCCCGCCGTCCAACATCACCATGTCCCCACAGCAGAGGGAGGAGCTGGCCAGGATCAGAAGGAGACAGATGGCCAACGCCGTCCAGTACATCTGGGAGACCGGAGAGGACAAATACATGCTGCGATACTTCCACACCGGCTTCTGGCAGTCCTGTGAGAAACACAACGAAGGTTAGTTGGTGTTCACGTTTGAGGATTCATGACAACATGTACATGTATCGTACCATAAAGGTAGCATATAGAGCCAGGGCCCACTTGATGTTAAGTGGTCAGATGGGTGCGCCACGTGCATTTTCAGAGCATATTTATAATAATCAATCATTATCACTTAGTAGCATCATCTCTAGGGGGGTGTACTTGTGCTGTACATCATGGCTGGGGGATATACTTGTACATCAAGCCGCCTCACGCTACAGAAACAGGAGAAAAACAGGCTCCTGCTCTATGGGCCACATGGCATTCATTATAAAGGAATAGTTCAACCAAAAATGTACCCTCAAATCTACTTGCCCTCATGTCAGTTGAAACACGTACTGTAAGTTTCTTTGCCCGCACAACACACAAGGAGTTCCCAGCTTTCTACAGAAGAGTTGAAGTCAACCAGTGACCAGGCCTTTAGTCCAAGTCTTCTGAGGCACACTGTCTTCGACTGGCGTCTATTGCCTCGACGGAACAGGATCTGAAGGTCTGGGGGGCATTTGCCTGGAATCTCTTGAATGGGATGAGGAAAGTGTGGAAATCTGAGATGGGAGATGACCTCAAGAGGCGGCTGTTAATGGCTACTGCGGAGTCCGTACTTTATTTATTCAGAAGAAAGCTGCTGCTTTATGTGTGGACAAGGAAACTTTGTGTGTGTGTGTGTGTGTGTGTGTGTGTGTGTGTGTGTGTGTGTGTGTGTGTGTGTGTGTGTGTGTGTGTGTGTGTGTGTGTGTGTGTGTGTGTGTGTGTGTGTGTGTGTGTGTGTGTGTGTGTGTGTGTGTGTGTGTGTGTGTGTGTGTGTGCGTGCGTGCGTGCGTTAATGGTTTTAATACCGTACTATTAACACATTCCATGCCAGAGTTTAATCTCATAATGTACTCACCAGTGCCAGCGTTTTATTGTTGTTTTTTTGTTTTTTTCATGTCGCCACAGACCTCGCTAAATAAGTTAAAAGTGCACGTTCATTTGGTTCTAAACACACAGCGGATCTGTGAGAAACGGCCAGCGAAAACAGTTTCCAAATGCGAGCCGCCATCTTGAAGATACAGCCGATCAACGCTAAACAGTGATCAGCGAGGAGAAAAACAACAACCGAGAAAATCGAGTTTTAAACAGGATCCCAGACAGGAAGCGGATACGATCGAAAAAAACGGAACCCGAATAATTCTGTTTCCGACCGGAAACCGGAAACGGAAATGGATCAAAAAAATTCGGAAAGTGCACCTGGGGCAATTTCAATGGGAATCGGCGGTTCGCGTAGATCTACGCGACTGGCACGCTGCGGCTTTAAATAGGTTCGCGTAGATCTACGCGACTGGCATGCAATGTGTTAAGGAACAAAAACAAAACAGTGACTATCTGTCTGGTTTATTTATTTTTTCAGGTAATGACCAGGTGGAGAAATGTCGAAGCTTCCTTGAGCTGACACCAGGAGAGACCCAAGGTTTGTACTGTTTACTGTACTGTATGACACCAGACATACAGTACGCGTAGGTACTGTATGATGGCAGGGGACAGATGCTAGGTTCATTGTTTACCTGGTTTCAATGTACAGAATGTCTTTTAGAAAGCATGTTTTAGACCGATTTTAGACTCTCTCTCTCTCTCTCTCTCTCTCTCTCTCTCTCTCTCTCTCTCTCTCTCTCTCTCTCTCTCTGTTTGTGTGTGTAATGTCTCTCCAACTCTTCTCTGTGCTCTGTCCTGCAGGGGTGCTGTGGCTCTCAGTGTATAGTGAATGCACGTACATTGGTCTGCTGGCCATGGGCTTCCTGCTGATGTGGGTGGAGGTGCTGTGTCTCTGTGCCAAGAGGGAGATGAACGCCCTCAAGATCAACGCCTTCGCCGCCATGTGCACCGTCCTCTCAGGTCAGAAGATGAGATGAGTAATCTCAACTAATCGATAAGTTAAAGGGACATTTCACTTTCAAACATGTTTGAGGTCATTTTAACATCTACTCAGGCTTTTGTGAGCACCCTAGACAGTTTTTAAGTTGCTGAATTTAGAGACAATTTGCAAGGTAAACATCAAATATTAATAGGTAATTCATCAAATACATAGAGACAGTGTAGTGCTAATCTAGGATAGGTAAACCAAGAATCAGTCTAAACATTATAATATTATAGGATGCCAGGTCAACAAATGAACCTGGCATCTGTCTAAATAATATGCTATATAAATTACATTTAGCCTTTGCATACGACTGCATGGTCGTCAAGGCTAGGGCAAGTGTTGCGAAGTCTGAAGTCTTCAGATTACGACGGAAAATTGGGAGTGAGTCTGCAGTTCTAACTGCAATGGGGAGTTTGGGAGCCAGAAGGGAGAAGTGTCTGGGACGTGTGGAGCGTTGTCCTGGATGTTTTAGTGAAGGTTCTGACAAACGAATGGCATGTACTTGGAACATTCAAAGTTATATAAAAATATAAAGGTTATAGAAAAAATTGAAATAGAGTTTGACCCAATGAAGAGCCTTGGCTCCAATTTACATTGGAGCAGATGAGTGTGCCGGTTTATTCTTTTTCTTCATGTTACTTTCTAACCCAGCACCTAAACCAAGTGATGTGCGTATTCTATTAGTTTTTATATAAAATAGAATAAATAAAGTATAGGGACATGCATTATCTCTCCTCAGGGCTGATGGGGATGGTGGCTCATATGATGTACTCCACAGTGTTCCAGATGACCGTCACCATAGGCCCTAAAGACTGGAGGCCACAGACCTGGGACTATGGCTGGTCCTTTGCGTAAGTCACCTCATCTGACCACATTCACACAGCGATGAGATCATTGAGAAAGACACGACTGGAGACCATTCTTCATTGAACGCTCTAGAGAGTAATACCAAATTATAATCAAATTCATCAATAATGTCTCCAGAGTTATTTCCTTTCCAAAAATAGATCAAATTGAACTAGTTGGCTGTACTTTGGTCACATTTTCAGAGTTATACGGGTAATACTGAAAAGTTTGTTTCTGTTTGGCATGGACAATATAGAAACATCCACCTGTGAAATACGTTTCACAGGTATGGTTAGTCCGCATAGTTCTTGTAGTCAAAAAGAGCCATGATGAGCTGTTTAAAACAAACAACCTCTGTCTCCCTTACGCCCCCTCCCTCCTTCCTCCTCCCCCCACCCCCTCCCAGCATGGCGTGGCTGTCGTTCAGCTGCTGCATGGCGGCGGCCGTCGCCACGCTCAACTCCTACACCAAGACCCTCATCGAGATGCGGACCCGTGCCCGCATGCGGCTGGAGGAGGCGCAGGCCGCCTCCCACGCCCCCTCCTACGACGAGGTGGTGATGGGAGGAGCAGGAGGAGGAGGAGCAGGAGGAGGAGGAGGAGGAGGAGGAGGAGGAGGCATGGTGTTGGGACCTGGAGTCGGAGGAGTCGGAATCTACTCGGTCAGCCAGCTGATGCAACTGGCCCAACAGGGGGCGCTCCTGGACCCGCTGTGGCCCCGAGGAATGGGCCCCGCCGTGGGGCCTCTGGCGTACGGAGCCGGGGGGGCCCTGATGGTCGGCGGGGGAGGGATCGGGGTGGGAGGAACGGGGGGAGGAATGGTGGTAGGAGGGCCAGGGATGACAGGAGTGAGGATAGGAAGTGCCGTTGCAGGAGCAGGAGTGATGGGCGTAGGATTAGCAGGACCAGGAGGAATGATAATGGGAGGAGGAGGGAGGCTGGTGGAGCAGCCTCACAACGGGGTGGTGGTGGTGGAGGGCTGCGGGCTGGAGGGATGTGAGGACTGTGAGAGAGAGATGGACGAGGTAGAATACCACCTGCAGGAGGAGGAGAGGGAGGGCTCCATGTGCTGAGGGGAGGGCCCTCCGTGTTTGGGAAGAAATACAAAATTTGCTCCGTGAAAATATCACCCATTCTCTTGATCATGATATAATTATCCAATCGGAATTAAATAAATGTTTCCAGAAAAACTAATAATAGTCTCATGATTTATTGTTTTATTGTGAAGGCTGTGGAAGTGGTGACTGGTGGTGAGAGAGTGACAATGTGCTAGCTTGGCTGTTGTTCTGTGTCGGTGAACTGTGAACTGTTGGTGCCACTATATATGACTATGAATTGAATACCAAGGACCTCAATGGAAACAAGACAGCAAGGACTTTTTTGAACTGACCTTTTAGACAAAGTATTTTAAATTTAAATACTGTGCTGTTTTACATTTTTTTGCCTAATAAAATATTCAATCAATCAATCAATGGAGCATAGGAGGTGAAGAGAGAGAGCAGGTAGGGTTCCGTGTTATCAGAGTGTTAAAAATCAACAAGCAGGAATACTTTTATGTTCTAAATCCAATTAATGAGTGAGGAAGGAAAAGTACTGCAGCGATTGTCTGTCTGTCTGACTGTTTGATGAAGATGATCAGCGATGTGAGGCTGAATGCCTCAAATATGTCAGGGGAGTGTAACGGGTTGCAAGCTCAACTAAAATAAAACAACCCACTAATACATTAGGCTATATTCCATGCAACGCATGGAATATAGCCTAATGTATTAGTGGGTTGTTTTATTTTGGTATTTAATTTTTTTTTTAGTTGGTGTGAGCTGACGAAAATGGTTGTCGGGAAGCAAGTCCGTTTTCTACTCCAATCAATATCCAGATGTGTTTTGCATCGCTTCCACCCATAAAGTGTACTGTACACCATTGCACTGACACAAAAATCAATTTCATGAAGGTCAGTCAAATGATTAAAACTCAATTTCTAATGAACGCCAGCCAGTGGATACATACAGTATGACTAACTTTAGTTGTAAGCCCCTTTACTGTGTTACGTAATTATATTTGCAGTCATATAATTGCTTGTGATTTAAGCCATTGTTTATATTGCGAGTGAATTGCAGTTGTTGGTCTATGAAACTGTATAGGACTGTATAGACTGTGTTGTATAGGCTTATCTGCTCAGGTGGACTGCAGCCTTTGAGCAATAGGTGTATGATGGACAGGATTTGATACACTGGTGTGCAATCTTAAAATGATTAAGATTGGTTTTAATTATGGCATGGATGTGGTGCGTGCATGTGTGTGTGAGCACGCACGTGGGGCCTTCTGGAACTTCAGTGCCCAGGGGCCCCCAGGGGCGCTAATCTGGCTCTAGGATAATAAAAAAAAAGAGAGAAAAAAAAAACATCTGTAAGATGATCGGTTGTTTTTCCATGTTTAGCCGGCAATCACATAATCAAATCCTGATGGCATGGGGTTAAAAAGCGGGGAAGGATTAATCCACTAGTCAGTGACCTGAGCTGATCAACTCAGCACCAGAACAAAATACTGTACTGTACTACTAGAAACACCATGAGATATACTATGGAGCTACACTGTAAGTATAACTACTGTACTGTACTACTAGAAAGAACATGAGAGATACTATGGAGATACACTGTAAGTATAACTACTGTACTGTACTACTAGAAAGACCATGAGCGATACCATGGAGATACACTGTAAGTATCTACCACACACTGCTTTGGAGACTTCTGGAAATTCTGGAAGATTGAAGATCCTGAGGTTGACAGAGACTCATAAAATGCAGTGTAAAATACAGTGGTTAAGATAGATCTGATACGTTTTTCCTGTGCAACTGGTTGCTTCAGTGTATGAATGGTTTTGTAACTGTGATTTTGATACGTTTTTTTTTAACAACAATGTTACAAAGACAAATTCCTGTACATCTCCTGTTCTTGGTGAACACATGTATTCCAATATCCTTATCAACCATCAATGTTATGGTGTTTCTAAATATCTACACAAAAACTAACCATATGTTTCAAATTAATATTGCCATCATGCCCATTTAGAAATGTATGAAATTGTGTGACAATCAAATCAACTGTATGCGAATAGCCAATAATTGTTCTATTTATACTGTTGCTGGTTGGATAAACCTATTCATGTAAAATGACTGAATTGCTATGAACTATAATATGAACTTAAAGGGGTATTTCACTTTCAAAAAAACTTTTGGTCATTTTATCATCTACTCAGGCCTTTGTGAACCCCCCAGACAGTTTTTAAGTTGCTTGATTCATTATTTAGATATTTGATATTCATTTTAACAGACACGCCCCCTTCCTATACAAACCCATTGTAACTTCAAAATTCAATTTAACCATGTTAGATTCATCAAAAACACCCGTCCTTGGTTCTGGTGACTCATCCTGCCCTCCTAATGCATGAGGGGGCCGTGTTTTTTCAATTACTTTTTTCATTTATTTTTAATATTTTTTTTTGAAAATGAAAAAAATAAAATACAATAAAAAATGTAAATAAAATAAATGAAAAAAGTAATCGGAAAAACACGGCCCCCTCACGCATTAGGAGGGCAGGGTGAGTCACCAGAACCAAGGACGGGTGTTTTTGATGAATCTAACATGGTTAAAATGGAGTTTGAAGTTATAATGGGTTTGTATAGGAAGGGGGCGTGTCTGATAAAATGAATATCAAATATCTAAATAATGAATCAAGCAACTTAAAAACTGTCTGGGGGGTTCACAAAGGCCTGAGTAGATGATAAAATGACCAAAAGTTTTTTTGAAAGTGAAATACCCCTTTAATGTGTACTTATGCTGGGTTCATTGTTTACCTGGTTTCCTATATGGTATCCTATAGTTTAGTTTCCCTACATCTAGATAGAAGTATATTATGGTATAAGAACATGAGGACAGATGCTTCAAGTGTTGGACAGAATATTATGTTAATAATCTGTCTCCATACTGTATATACAGCCAGGGAACAACAGAGAGACAGAGTAAAAGACAGAGGGTTAAAACTTTATTCAGGCCGAACAGCGGCCCAGCAGCCTAGTTAGTTTAAGTTTGGTTAGGACAGTAGCTCCAGAGTTTGTGAACCACACTACACTACTCCTTCCACCAAACCTTCCTGTTGCCTTCTTGTTACAGTATTTGTCAATCATTTTGTCTCTTGGAAAACCGCAATAAACAAAATCTGGATTGGTTGTTTAATTCAGAGTACAAACATGCTCTGTGTTAATTTAACACTAAATGCTATGACACAATTTGTACAAAACTCTTTCTCCTCCTTTCAGTTGGAAATGTCAACCAACAGAACAATTTGGGCTGTTAGAACATTCCATGTAATTCACCCAAATGCTACAAGCATTCTCCACAATGACTTTGAATTAATTAGTAAAATCCTACGCAATTGAACAGCTTCAGATTATCTCCCCTGCATACTTGGTATAACATCCACGCTTAAACTTATCAGACATCATATATTTAAAAAAAAACATGGAATGTCATTAATGCCTGTACCTAAGTTCAGCTGAACAAAAGATGATATTCTATTCTACTACCAGAAACTTATAAGTGTGTTGACAAATACTCCCAGTTATGAAACAGACTGTATAGGTGAAGCTAGGAATCACCCCTCCTCACATTATGTGGAAGAAAGAGTGCATGTATCAAAGCAATAGAATGGCTGCACAACTGTATTATGAGTCATGGTCCTGGCACAGAGTGTGTGTGTGTGTGTGTGTGTGTGTGTGTGTGCGCGCGCGCAAGCGTCCACAGCTAATCTCGCAAACCACTTCACACTGTTCTCCATGCTGGCAGCAGGCCAAGGAGCTCAATCCACACATATTTTGTAAATATAGGTTTTTTTGTGAATATTGTTCAGGTTTTGTCATCATCATGAGGGGGGTGTAGGTCCTCTGACATTGTGTTGTACACAAATCCATAACCTTCTCCTTGGTTTTAGCGTTCAAGCAGAGGTAGCTCAGTGACAGCTCTGTCACCTCCTGCAGGTCGGCCTTCTGGTTGATGTTGGTCATCAGGCCTACCACCACAGTGTTGTAGGAGAACGTGACGATGGTAGACTCCCATGGCAACGAGGATGATGATGATGACAGCGAGAACCACCACAGTGATGATGATGAGGATGGTCGTGTTGTCTTTGGGTTCAACTGCAGCAATAAAATACATAAACCAGAAATGAAAGAGTGAGGAATTATCTTATAACAGGACATCCATCCATCCAACCATTCATTTATATTCTATATCTGACTGTATGTATATCTGTGTATATCTGAGTCAGTCAGACTGTCTTTCTGTCTGTCTATTATTATTATGGTACACAGAAACGGTGCTAATTTGGTACAGCTGTTTTCAACTGTAATTATTTGGTATCTGAAATTCTTTAAGTACATTTTATTTGTGATATTGAAGCTGTAACACTACCGGACAATTGTCCTCTCCTCATCTAAACAATAATACAATATTTGTATTTCATGTGAATAAAAAACATTATCATAGTGAGGATGGATAGGCAGCATCAGTAACGATACCCATCCCTAGTTATTATGGACCAGATCACTGTGTTCAGTACAGTGAACTCACTCTAATGTAGTCTATATTCAGTTCAGTTCATTTTTATTTTCTGATACTGGACATATATATTACATAAATGTATTTAGTTTTAATAGTATGATCATGTGATCCAGCCAGTCATTGTCCTGGCTAGTGAATTCCTTTGATCTAACTTCTTTGGCAGCACATCCATTCCTCCTTTAGTCCTATAATAACAGTCTTACCCCAGTTGGTCTTGATCAGCTCTCGGTCCAGTGTGTACTTGAAGACCTCTTTGACCCCATAGAGCTCAAACACACACTCGTGCTGCTTCCAGTCTTCATGTTTGACTGAGGTCAGGTTCAGGTCAACGCTCATCTGGAAGGTTCCATCATGGTTGGGGAGGAGCTCTCCATGGTCCACGTTCTCCTGGAGCTCCTCTCCATCTTTAGCCCAGAACATGATGACTCTGTCTGGGTAGAAACCTGTAGCGTGACACCTCACTGGAGAGGATGGAGTCTTCTGGAGGAAAGATACAGAGGGAAGCTCTGAGAGAGAGAGAGAGAGAGAGAGAGAGAGAGAGAGAGAGAGAGAGAGAGATTAGAGATGTAGTGGTTTGCATTTGAATGTGGATTTGTTGACTTTTATTTAGGAACTGTTGTATTTCATGACAATAAGAAAACATTCGAACAAATTAAATGAAAGAGAGATGGAGGAGAAAAAGTATAAATAGAGAGAATGAGAGGGTGGGGGTAAGAGACAGAGAGGCAGGAAAGAACAGAGATAACTAGAAAATGTGCTCCTCGGAGCACAAGTCTCCGCCAGCAGACCTGTGCTATCGTTTTTTGTCATTTAGGGATTCTTTGTCTCTGTTTAGTGTTCTTTGTCTCTGTTTCTTAGCTTTGGCCTTTGCATCAGGTTTCAGACGATGATTTACTGCTTCTTCAGTTTGCGTAATGGGAGTTGCATTGTGTGATCTCAGCTGTGATCTCTGTTTGTACTGGATAGTACTGTTCCTGTCTAAGCTATTTATATATTTATAATTTATTACATGAAACTTGACCAATGTTAGGTGTTCTCAGAGGGACACACACACGCACGGACAGGTGATTTGTACTGGAAGGTACTGTTCCAATCAAGACTGATTGATCCTGTCTTACCTCACTTCAAAAAACAAGTGACACACCTTTTTATAGGATTTTATTTCGTCATGCGTCCCTCTAGCCAATCAAAAGCATTGGTGTCAACATATTGTCACGTGTCACGTGGAGCTTGACCAATGTTAGCTTGGCTGGGGGGGAGGGGACACACAGCGGGACGAAGCGAAAACATACTCTCCGCCTCCGGCGGAGAGAAAAAGAGAGAGAAGGATAGATACAAAGACAGGGATAGAAGAGGAGAGAGACAGGAGAGAGACCAAAAGAGAGACATGAAGAAACAGAAAATGGAGGGGTGGGAGTCAGAGAGACAAAGAGACAGACGACTTGTCCCTTTCATGTTCATCTCTTCATTTTAACTCATTTAGACCGGGAAATAATCGGTGTCATTTTTAGACTTCTTTGGCTATTCAAAAATAGTAGATCTACAAGCTCATAGCACGGCACCAAGTGCCGCACTATGAGCTTGTAGATCCGCTATTTTTGAAAAATCGTGAAGAACAGTTTTCTGAAAAACGTATTTTGCCTTGGTCAAGATTTTTCAAAAATAGCAGATCTACAAGCTCATAGCGCGGCACTCGGTGCCGCGCTATGAGCTTGTAGATCTGCTATTTTTGAATATCCAAAGTATAAAATATGGATAAAGTGGTTACACAGATGCGTTCCCGGTTTGAATGGGTTAAGTACAACTCCATCACATCTTGTTGTTGTACCTGTTCTCTGTAGAGTCTTCTTCCCATAGTTCACAAGCTTCTTCAGCTCTTCAATGCACACACTGGTGTAGTAGTGCTTCATGTATGCTGTGTAAGCTTTGTTTTGATCCAATTTCAGTTTAGTGATGAAACCCTGTGGTTTAGGAGTGATCCATGTCTCTGTCTTCAGGTCAAATGAGAGGAAGTCCTCTCCATCATAACCATGCTGTTCAAAACCATCAATGTCTCCAGTCTCATCATCCCACTCACAACCATTCATCGTCTGGATGATGTGGACACCTGAGAGACAGACAGACAGACAGACAGACAGACAGACAGACAGACAGACAGACAGTGGTTGATATTCTGTCTTTACCACAGTGAACAACAGAATGTCCATATAAAACCACTGACATTAATGTATGGATGGAAGCTACGTGCACCCCCCCAACACACACACACACACACACACACACACACACACACACACACACTGTGTGCCGGTCCTAAACCACAAATGCTCCACTCATGTTGTGTGTCGTCCCCCCCCCCCCCCCCCCCCGCTCCACTCCTCTTGTATGCTCTGTGTGTTAGTCACATCTTACTGATTGTTTTTCCAACAATGTGAATTAAATCATTTCAGCAGTATGAAGTGAAACATCAACATACCTCCAGTTTGGTTAAAGCGCTGCTTTACAGTGTCCATGTTGACCT
Organism: Gymnoscopelus braueri; assembly: GCF_963280865.1. Taxonomy (NCBI): domain Eukaryota; kingdom Metazoa; phylum Chordata; class Actinopteri; order Myctophiformes; family Myctophidae; genus Gymnoscopelus; species Gymnoscopelus braueri. The sequence continues at coordinate 16,283,009 of NC_137613.1, forward strand.
TGTTGATCTGCTGCTTATCCACAGCTATCCTAGTGCTCCTCTCCCAGTACTGTGGGTCTTCTGTTGTGATCTGGTTCATCCAGTCCTGTTTGGGAACGAATCTCTGTGTGTTGCTGTCATAATACTCTGTCTGAACATCATCAACCATCACAACAAACACAAACTCTGGGAAGTTTGGGACTTCAGAGGATGTAGTGTAGAAGTTTTTCAGGGAGTGAGTCACTGTGAAACAAAATGGAAATTTAACAGTTTAACCACTTAACCCACTTGTACTTTATTGTATGATGAATAACGGAAATAGCTGATCTACAAGCTCACATGTCCCAAGTCACATGTAAATCAGCTATTTTAGTTTTTTCATTTTTGCCATGATGCACAAAATAGGGATGACAGGGGTAAAGGGGTTAACATTATTGAATTACAATGTTTTTTATTTATTAAATCACAACAATACGTTTTAAGGTTTAATGCCTTTATATAGAAGAGAGGGCATCAAACACATTAGTTATGTTTTACTTTCTGTCTGTATGAACCAGTGGTGGACAGTAACTAAGTAGCCTACATTTACTTGAGTACTGTACTTCTTTTTTTTTTGCAAGCTGATAATTTTCACATTTCAAATAGAAATATTGTTATTTTTGATGGTACTACATTTCATTTTCACCCAAACAAATATATTATGAATAAACCACATCATCAGCTATTTTCTATTTCAATACAGCAATGCATTGATAATAAAAAGAAAATGTACTTTGTAATGTGTGCTTGAGTATCTACTTGAGAATAAGATACTTTGTCCACTATTAGACCACCACTGGTATGAACCCACCCATCTGTCTGTCTGTCTGTCTGTCTGTCTGTCTGTCTGTCTGTCTGTCTGTCTGTCTGTCTGTCTGTCTGTCTGTCTGTCTGTCTGTCTGTCTGTCTGTCTCTCTGTCTGTCTGTCTGTCTGTCTGTCTGTCTGTCTGTCTGTCTGTCTGACTTCAGGTTTTCAATACACACTAATGGTAAAATGAAAAGTGGAGCCAGATGGAATTGAACATGTTCACACACAGAATAACTTAGTACAAAGCGCCCTCTAGTGGCCACTGTGAGTACAGTCATTTTTACAACGGAAGGGTTTTGGATTTGAAACATTACATTATCTACTGAGATTAAATATGTGAGAGTGTTTTAACAAAATACAATAAAATCAAATCAAGTAGCCTATTAATAAAGTAGAACAATAGTCTGCCTTCAAGTTACTTGGTTATAAAAGTTTAAACGTAGGCTATGTATTAACCAGCATTAAGTTGTACAAAGCCAGGTCATTCCTCAGTGCTGTTAACCTAGTACGCAGTAACAGAAGAATCACAATGCAATGAAAACCACAAGAATTTAAATGAAAGAATAGAAGCAAAGCAAGACTTTACCTGGAGAGACGACATGACAAAACATCCACAGTAAAGTAAACTCTTTCATCTTGACGACGGTGTGAAGAATATAAAAGGCTGTTTCCTCACTGTAGTTGATACGAGTCTCTCAGTAACATGAAGAAGATGACGTCAGCGTCCAATTCTAGCCAATAGAAATGTAACAAATGTTGTTTCATCATGTGTTGCTAGGAGGATTTCACCAACTGAGGTTAAAAGTGAAAGTAAACACAATATGAGACTTTATTATTTACAGTAAATATCATTATTGCAGAGAGATTAATATATGAATCTCTCAGCATTTATGAATGAATTTACCTACAGATATCAACCTTTGATTTAACACACACACACACACACACACACACACACACACACACACACACACACACACACACACACACACACACACACCCCCATCTGAAAATATCTAGTGCCAGAGACCCCCATACAAGATTTATTGTTAAAATGTTTAAAAAATATTCCAAGTCTTTCACATTTTGTCTGGATTGTTTTGAAAACAGCAGATCGACAAGCTCACAATGCCTCGCATCCCGCTGCATTGTGAGCTTGTAGATCTGTTATTTTCAAATATCAGATGTATAAGTTTAAAGTGGTTAAACTGACTTTGATGATATATTAACAAATTTTGCTGTGGACCCCCTGCAACACCCTCAAGGACCCCTGGGGGTGTCTGGACCCCACTTTGAGAGCCACTGCCCTATAAGGCATGAACAGCAGTAGCTGACCAATCAGTACAAGGCTAAAGTGTCATTGTGAACAACCTTGCTTTGTCAGGAAGTCAACATGTCAAACTTGGATGAAAACTGTCTGCCAAGTGTGGTTGAAGTTTCAAGTATCAATACACTTTATTGCCCTATCAGCGAGGTAGATTAGCAGCCGTAACAGCGTGGCTGGTATTGTTTTTCACCTTGTGAGTGTGTGTGTGGTGTTATATGACACATATTGTCAACGTGATAACGTCCCAACCGTGCAAGATGCAGTCACTAAACTGTACAGGTGTTTACTTCATAATGAGGGATGAGAAGATGGCTGTGATCCAAGCACATGGGTGCTGGAAGTATAGGATACTGCCTAGATAATACCTTTCATTTTCATTAGCATTGCTACAACATGTTAACAAGCTTCTAGTGGACTTTTCCCCCCCGGTAACCATAGTGCTGATTACTAAAGGGTTTTCAACTATTTCACCAATACCTAAAAAAAAGCCTTCTCTTTTCATGACTTGACTATTCATTTGCACTGGAGACAAAAATGTCTTGCCCAAAGAAAATGCACAATTTGTTCTAATTTACTGGCCATAATGTGTATGAATGTTTAAGTATCAGTACACACCAAATGTAAGAGCACTACTAGTCTAGTTCACACAAGGTAAAAGCATGTTTGAGATGAGGAATGTCTCATTCATGTGGTTTGTGGATATAAAGATCTCTGTAACGTGCAGCTCATTGCACCATGGCTGTCTATACCAGTGACTCTCTAAAGTCTAAACATTTCATATCTGCACAAATCAATTTTATGGCATTTCTATCTATACAATATGTTATATGCATATATAATATACATATGCTTCAAATTAATATTGCCGTCCTGCCATTTTACAAATGTATAAAATTGTGTTGTTTGGAAAGTTTAGGCACAATGAATGAAACCGGAGCTGCATTTAGACTTCTTGCTCTGAATAATGGTCTTTTATTTTCTTCAACTGTTATGTAAATAATCTGTCTCTACAACCAGGGATATTAATAATTAATAATATAAAAAATAAATTAATAATATTTCTTGAATAGCTTGTCACATACGATGGTATTGTGAGCTGAAAACAGATCTACAATCTCAGATTGTTTATTTTTGGTGCTCAACAAAGTATAAATCAGGCTTTTTAGAGGGACAGTTAAACAGGGTTGTGGGGTCACTGTGACAGTTGACAGCTGTATCAGGTGTGAAAACAGGAGACCACCAAACCACATGGGAGAAAATGGCTTTATTTCCCCTGTTCATCTAAAAAACAACAAACCTTTACTAAAGTATGAAAACAGTCCAAGTCCATGTATTGTGAAGGGTTTGGGCTGTTAGAACATTCCATGTAATGGTCACCCACATTATTTTTAACATTGGTCGACAAATGCTACAAGCATTCTCCACAATGACTTTGAATGAGTAAAATCCTACATATTTAACAGCTTCAGATTATCTTCCCTGCATTCTTGGTATAACATCCACACTTAACTCACAAATAAGTGTGTTGACAAATACTCCTAGTTATGAAACAGACTGTGAAGGTGAAGCTAGGAATCACCCCTCCCCACATTAAGTGGAGAAAGAGTGTAAGTATCAAAGCAATAGAATGGATGCACAACTGTACTATAGTCATGGTCCTGGCACAGAATACATTGTGTGTGTGTGTGTGTGTGTGTGTGTGTGTGTGTGTGTGTGTGTGTGTGTGTGTGTGTGTGTGTGTGTGTGTGTGTGTGTGTGTGTGTGTGTGTGTGTGTGTGTGTGTGTGTGTGTGTGTGTGTGTGTGTGTGTGTGTGTGTGTGTGTGTGTGTGTGTGTGTGTGTGTGTGTGTGTTTGTGTGTGTGTGTGTGTGTGTGTGTGTGTGTGTGTGTCCACAGCTAATCTCGCAAACCACTTTACACTGTTCAACATGCTGGCAGCAGGCCAAGGAACTCAATCCACACATATTTTGTAAATATAGTTTTTTTTTGTGTGAATATTGTTCAGGTTTTTTCATCATCATGAGGGGAGTGTGGCATTGTGTACACAAATCCATAACCTTCTCCTTGGTTTTGCCGTTCAAGCAGAGGTAGCTCAGGGACAGCTCTGTCACCTCCTGCAGGTCGGCCTTCTGGTTGATGTTGGTCATCAGGCCTACAACCACAGTGTTGTAGGACAACTTGACGGTGGTAGACTCCCATGGCAACGAGGATGATAATGATGACAGCGAGAACCACCACAGTGATGAGGATGGTCAGGTTGTCTTTGGGTTCAACTGCAGCAATAAAATACATAAACCAGAAATGAAAGAGTGAGGAATTATCTTATAACAGGAAATCCATCCATCCAACCATTCATTTATATTTTTGTGCGGATTAAGAGGGGAAACCTGGGTGGGTTTGTGGTCGAAAGTCGCCCAAGAACGAAAGCTGTAATGGAGGCGGAGGAATGACAGAAGAGCCGTGGTGACAGGAAGATGAAGGAGATGTGAACACAGAAGCCAGTGTCCCAAGGGGCCAAATATGGTGAGTTTATATCATTTTCATATATCATCTTTTCCCCCCCCTGAATTTTAAAGTGAAACAAATTCACCTGTGAAATACGTTTCACATCACGGTATCGTTGGTCCGCATAGTTCTTGTAGTCAAAAAGAGCCATGATGAGCTGTTTAAAACAAACAACCTGTGTCTCCCTTACCCCCCCCTCCCTCCTTCCTCCTCCCCCCTCCCTCCTCCCCCCTCCCTCCTCTTCCCCCCCCCCCCCCACCCCCTCCCAGCATGGCGTGGCTGTCGTTCAGCTGCTGCATGGCGGCGGCCGTCGCCACGCTCAACTCCTACACCAAGACCCTCATCGAGATGCGGACCCGCGCCCGCATGCGGCTGGAGGAGGCGCAGGCCGCCTCCCACGCCCCCTCCTACGACGAGGTGGTGATGGGAGGAGCAGGAGGAGGAGGAGGAGGAGCAGGAGGAGGCATGGCGTTGGGACCTGGAGTCGGAGGAGTCGGAATCTACTCGGTCAGCCAGCTGATGCAACTGGCCCAGCAGGGGGCGCTCCTGGACCCGCTGTGGCCCCGAGGAATGGGCCCCGCCGTGGGGCCTCTGGCGTACGGAGCCGGGGGGGCCCTGATGGTCGGCGGGGGAGGGATCGGGGTGGGAGGAACGGGGGGAGGAATGGTGGTAGGAGGGCCAGGGATGACAGGAGTGAGGATAGGAAGTGCCGTTGCAGGAGCAGGAGTGATGGGCGTAGGATTAGCAGGACCAGGAGGAATGATAATGGGAGGAGGAGGGAGGCTGGTGGAGCAGCCTCACAACGGGGTGGTGGTGGTGGAGGGCTGCGGGCTGGAGGGATGTGAGGACTGTGAGAGAGAGATGGACGAGGTAGAATACCACCTGCAGGAGGAGGAGAGGGAGGGCTCCATGTGCTGAGGGGAGGGCCCTCCATGTTTGGGAAGAAAAAAAATGTTGCTCACCCTTTCTCTTGATCATGATATAATTATCCAATCGAATTAAATAAATGTTTTCCAGAAAAACAAATAATAGTCTCATGATTTATTGTTTTATTGTGAAGGCTGGGGAAGTGGTGACTGGTTGTGAGAGAATGACAATGTGCTAGCTTGGCTGTTGTTCTGTGTCGGTGAACTGTTGGTGCCACCATATATGACTATGAATTGAATACCAAGGACCTCAATGGAAACAAGACCGCAAGGACTTTTTTGAACTGACCTTTTAGACAAAGTGTTTTAAATGTAACTGTGCTGTTTTACATTTTCTGCCTAATAAAATATTCAATCAATCAATCAATGGAGCATAGGAGGTGGAGGGTGGAGAGAGAGCAGGTAGGGTTCCGTGTTATCAGAGCGGTAAAAATCAACAAGCAGGAAGACTTTTATGTTCTGAATCCAATTAATGAGTGAGGAAGGAAGAGTACTGCAGCGATTATCTGTCTGGCTGACTGTTTGATGAAGATGATCAGCGATTTGAGGCTAGATGCCTCAAATATGTCAGGGGAGTGTAACGGGTTGCAAGCTCAACTAAAATAAAACAAAACAACCCACTAATACATTAGGCTATATTGCATGCGTTGCATGGAATAGTTGGTGTGAACTGACGAAAATGGTTGTCGGGAAGCAAGTCAGTTTTCTGACCTACTCCAATCAATATCCAGATGTGTTTTGCATCGCTTAAGCCACCCATAAAGTGTACTGTACACCATTGCACTGACACAAAAATCAATTTCATGAAGGTCAGTCAAATGATTAAAACTCAATTTCTAATGAACGCCAGCCAGTGGATACATACAGTATGACTGTAACTTTAGTTGTAAGCCCCTTTACTGTGTTACGTAATTATATTTGCAGTCATATAATTGCTTGTGATTTAAGCCATTGTTTATATTGCGAGTGAATTGCAGTTGTTGGTCTATGAAACTGTATAGGACTGTATAGACTGTGTTGTATAGGCTTATCTGCTCAGGTGGACTGCAGCCTTTGAGCAATAGGTTTATGATGGACAGGATTTGATACACTGGTGTGCAAGCTTAAAAGGATTAAGATTGGTTTTAATTATGGCATGGATGTGGTGCGTGCATGTGTGTGTGAGCACGCACGTGGGGCCCTCTGGAACTTCAGTGCCCAGGGGCGCTAATCTGGCTCTAGGATAATACAAAAAAATCACACCCAGTGTGAAGAGAGTGGTGCCTTTCATGAGTTCATTTCATTAGTTACTTTGTACAGACTTTGATGACTTCAATGTATTTTTACTAATTTTAAGTACTTTAAAATGTTTGTACAGATTTGTACGTGTTTTTACTCATTTTAACATCTTTTAAGTATTTTTACGCATTTTAAGTATTTGTACTCATTTAAAGTATTTTTACTCAGTTTAGGAACTTTAAAGTATCTTTACTAATATTTAAGTATTTTTACTCATTTTAAGTATTTTTACTCATTTTAAGTATTTTTACTCAAAAGTGTGTGTGTGTGTGTGTACTGTACTGTACTGTACTGTACGGTCTGTACTGTACTGCCTCTACCTGTACCTGTACTGTACTGTACTGTACTGTACTGTACTGTACTGTACTGTACTGTACTGTACTGTACTGTACTGTACTGTACGGTACTGTACTGTACTGTACTGTACGGTCTGTACTGTACTGTACTGTACTGTACGGTCTGTACTGTACTTGTACCTGTATGGTTGCATCTTTGTGTTGCAATCAGCCGCAGCTGTTGAGGCTGTGCTAAAACATACAGAGAGGCCGTGCTCATACGGACACACATACGGACACACAGACACACAGACACGGTCAAATGTAGGAGTGGTTGGCACCACTCAAAAAAGAGAGAGAAAAAAAAAAACATCTGTAAGATGATCGGTTGTTTTTCCATCTTTAGCCGGCAATCACATAATCAAATCCTGATGGCATGGGGTTAAAAAACGGGGAAGGATTAATCCACTAGTCAGTGACCTGAGCTAATCAACTCAGCACCAGAACAAAATACTGTACTGTACTACTAGAAACACCATGAGATATACTATGGAGCTACACTGTAAGTATAAATACTGTACTGTACTACTAGAAAGACCATGAGAGATACCATGGAGCTGGAGCTACACCGTAAGTATAACTACTGTACTGTACTACTAGAAAGACCATGAGAGATACTATGGAGATACACTGTAAGTATCTACCACACACTGCTTTGGAGACTTCTGGAAATTCTGGAAGATTGAAGATCCTGAGGTTGACAGAGACTCATAAAATGCGGTGTAAAATGCAGTGGTTAAGATAGATCTGATACGTTTTTCCTGTGCAACTGGTTGCTTCAGTGTATGGATGCGATTTTGTCACTGCGATTTTGATACGTTTTTTTTTAACAACAATGTTACAAAGACAAATTCCTGTACTGTACATCTCCTGTTCTTGGTGAACACATGTATTCCAATATCCTTATCAACCATCAATGTTATGGTGTTTCTAAATATCTACACCAAAACTAACCATATGTTTCAAATGAATATTGCCATCATGCCCATTTAGAAATGTATGAAATTGTGTGACAGTCAAATCAACTGTATGAGAATAGCCAATAATTGTTCTATTTATACTGAAGCTGGTTGGATAAACCTATTAATGTAAAATGACTGAATTGCTATGAACTATAATATGAACTTAATGTGTACTTATTTTGTTTGTACCATATAAAGTGTCATTGCTACCACTGTGTTTATAGATGGGGCTAGGGTAGAATAATTAATAAAACCAGAGCTGCATTTAGACTTTTATTCAACCGTTACTTTTTAACCTAAAAATATAGTTAGATAGATAAATAGATAGATATATAGATAGAGTATACTGTATGACACCAGACATACTGTAGGTACTGTATGATGGCGGGTGACACTGTTGTTGTTATTTAGACATATGCTGGGTTCATTGTTTACCTGGTTTCCTATATGGTATCCTATAGTTTAGTTTCCCTACATCTAGATAGAAGTACATTATGGTATAAGAACATGAGGACAGATGCTTCAAGTGTTGGACAGAATATTATGTAAATAATCTGTCTCTACAGCCAGGGAACAACAGAGAGACAGAGTAAAAGACAGAGGGGGAGGGGAGCAAGAGAAAGTGATGGAAAGGGAGACAAATTTTCTCCCTGCTTGAAAAGAAATATGGTATATTGTGCCAAAAATCTACAAGTCTATTTTTGGTGCTCAACAAAGTATAAATCAGTGAACAATTAACAGTTAAAGACGAAGATGTTTTCACACTTTTAGAGCATATCCGTGGTCATAATATAGACATACATAACAGTAGATGCCATTTTTTTGTGTATTCGTATATCAGAAGTCCCTAAAAGGCTCATTTTAATTACTTCCTGTCAAACGCAAACGTACTGCGTGATGACATAGGCAGACCCCTATGAATAAATATGAATATTGATTTCATTCACCTGTGTGATTAAAATGTGCAAAAAAATGTCATTTCACCAGGTCTACAAGGGTGCTGTATCAGGCGCGAAAACACCACACCACATGGGAGAAAAAGGCTTTATTTCCCCTGTTCATCTAAAAAACAACAAACTTTTACTAATGTATGAAAACAGTCCAAGTCCATGTATTGTGAAGGGTTGAGGTGTGAGGGTCTGAGGAGGATGGTGATTGAAGGCTGCTCCATTCCAGCTTGTTGGGTCCATGGACTGCTCCACACCTACTCAGCTGCCTTCTATTCATCTCATTAGGCCATCTTCTCAAGAGCAGAGCAGAGATACCCTCAGTGTGTGTGTGGCAGCTGGAGAGAGAAGAGCTGTTTGTGGGGAGACAGCCTTGAGCTAAAACTTTATTCAGGCCGAACAGCGACCCAGCAGCCTAGTTAGTTTAAGTTTGGTTAGGACAGTAGCTCCAGAGTTTGTGAACCACACTACACTACTCCTTCCACCAAACCTTCCTGTTGCCTTCTTGTTACAGTATTTGTCAATCATTTTGTCTCTTGGAAAACCGCAATAAACTAAATCTGGATTGGTTGTTTAATTCAGAGTATAAACATGCTCTGTGTTAATTTAACACTAAATGTTATGACACAATTTGTACAAAACTCTTTCTCCTCTTTTCAGTTGGAAATGTCAACCAACAGAACAATTTGGGCTGTTAGAACATTCCATGTAATTCACCCACATTATTCTTAACAATGGTGGACAAATGCTACAAGCATTCTCCACAATGACTTTGAATTAATTAGTAAAATCCTACGCATTGAACAGCTTCAGATTATCTCCCCTGCATACTTGGTATAACATCCACACTTAAACTTATCAGACATCATATATTTAAAAAAAAACATGGAATGTCATTAATGCCTGTACCTAAGTTCAGCTGAACAAAAGCTGATATTCTATTCTACTACCAGAAACTTATAAGTGTGTTGACAAATACTCCCAGTTATGAAACAGACTGTATACTGTAGGTGAAGTTAGGAATCACCCCTCCTCACATTATGTGGAAGAAAGAGTGCATGTATCAAAGCAATAGAATGGCTGCACAACTGTATTATGAGTCATGGTCCTGGCACTGTGTGTGTGTGTGTGTGTGTGTGTGTGTGTGTGTGTGTGTGTGTGTGTGTGTGTGTGTGTGTGTGTGTGTGTGTGTGTGTGTGTGTGTGTGTGTGTGTGTGTGTGTGTGTGTGTGTGTGTGTGTGTGTGTGTGTGTGTGTGTGTGTGTGTGTGTGTGTGTGTGCGTGCGTGTGTGTGCGCGCGCGCTGCGCGCAAGCGTCCACAGCTAATCTCGCAAACCACTTCACACTGTTCTCCATGCTGGCAGCAGGCCAAGGAACTCAATCCACACATATTTTGTAAATATAGTTTTTTTGTGAATATTGTTAAGGTTTTGTCATCATCATGAGGGGGGTGTAGGTCCTCTGACATTGTGTTGTACACAAATCCATAACCTTCTCCTTGGTTTTAGCGTTCAAGCAGAGGTAGCTCAGTGACAGCTCTGTCACCTCCTGCAGGTCGGCCTTCTGGTTGATGTTGGACATCAGGCCTACAACCACAGTGTTGTAGGAGAACGTGACGATGGTAGACTCCCATGGCAACGAGGAAGATGATGATGACAGCGAGAACCACCACAGCGATGATGATGGGGATGGTCAGGTTGTCTTTGGATTCAACTGCAGCAATAAAATGCAAAAACCAGAGATGAAATAGCGAGGAATTATCTTAAAACAGGACATCCATCCATCCATTTATATACAGTATCTGACTGCATGGTATCTGTGTCAGTCAGTCAGTCTGTCTGTCTGTAAACAGATTATTATTATGGATGGGTACAGAGAAACTCAAGAACTCAAGAGCTTTTTTTAGAGAAGCTCAAGAACTATAGCTATTTGGTATCTGAACTTCTTAAAGTACACTTTATTTGTAATATTGAAGCCCCCCTACCATTATTATGGTGAGGAGTATTGATAAGTACTGGTAATGATATGCAGTAGCAGTAACAATACCCATCCCTAGTTATTATGGACCAGTGTTCAGTACAGTGAACTCACTCTAATGTAATCTATATTCAGTTCAGTTAATTTTTATTCTCTGATACTGGACATTACTATTACATATTATAAATGTATTTAGTTTTAATATTAAGATCACATGATCCAGCCAGCCATTGTCTTGTTTTACCTGCATTTCAGAGTGCATAATATGACCATCTAAGTCAGTATCAGGTTAATAATGAATTCCTAGTGAATTCCTTAGATCTAACTTCTTTGGCAGCACATCCATTCCTCCTTTAGTCCTATAACAGTCTTACCCCAGTTGGTCTTGATCAGCTCTCGGTCCAGTGTGTACTTGAAGACCTCTTTGACCCCATAGAGCTCAAACACACAGTCGTACTGCTTCCAGTCTTCATGTTTGACTGAGGTCAGGTTCAGGTCAACGCTCATCTGGAAGGTTCCATCATGGTTGGGGAGGAGCTCTCCATGGTCCACGTTCTCCTGGAGCTCCTCTCCATCTTTAGCCCAGAACATGATGACTCTGTCTGGGTAGAAACCTGTAGCGTGACACCTTACTGGAGAGGATGGAGTCTTCTGGAGGAAAGATACAGAGGGAAGCTCTGAGAGAGAGAGAGAGAGAGAGAGAGAGAGAGAGAGAGAGAGAGAGAGAGAGAGAGAGAGAGAGAGAGAGAGAGAGAGAGAGAGAGAGAGAGAGATTTAGTGGTTTGCATCTGAATGTGGATTTGTCTTGACTTTGATTTAGGAACTGTTGTATTTCATGACAATAAGAAAACATTTGAACAAATGAAATGAAAGAGAGATGGAGGAGAAAGAGTATAAATAGAGAGAGAATGAGAGGGTGGGGGTAAGAGACAGAGAGGCAGGAAAGAACAGAGAGAGAAAGAGAGAGAAGGATAGATACAAAGACAGGGATAGAAGAGGAGATAAACAGGAGAGAGACCAAAAGAGAGACATGAAGAAACAGAAAATGGAGGGGTGGGAGTCAGAGAGACAAAGAGACAGACGACTTGTCTCCTGGAGACCTTTCATGTTCATAATTTTTAGACTTCTTTGGCTATTCAAAAATAGCAGATCTACAAGCTCATAGCACGGCACCCGAGTGCCGCACTATGAGCTTGTAGAAAAAAGTGGTTACACAGATGCGTTCCCGGTTTGAATGGGTTAAGTACAACTCCATCACATCATGTTGTTGTACCTGTTCTCTGTAGAGTCTTCTTCCCATAGTTCACACGCTTCTTCAGATCTTCAATGCACACACTGGTTAAGAGGTGCTTCAGGTATGCTATGTGAGCTTTGTTTTGATCCAATTTCTGTTTAGAGATGAAACCCTGTGGTTTAGGAGTGATCCATGTCTCTGTCTTCAGGTCCAATGAGATGAAGTCCTCTCCATCATAACCATACTGTTTAAAACCATCAATGTCTCCAGTCTCATCATCCCACTCACAACCAGACATCCTCTGGATGATGTGGACACCTGAGAGACAGACAGACAGACAGACAGACAGACAGACAGACAGACAGACAGACAGTGTCAGTGGTTGATATTCTGTCTTTACCACAGTGAACAACAGAATGTCCATATAAAACCACTGACATTAATGTATGGCTGGAAGCTACGTGCACACTACCCCCCCCCCCCCCCCCCCCCCACAACACACACACACACACACACACCACATTCCTAAACCACCGTTCCTAAACCACAAATGCTCCACTCATGTTGTGTGTGTGTCCCCCCGCTCCCTGCTCCACGCCTCTTGTATGCTCTGTGTGTTAGTCAAATCTTACTGATTGTTTTTCCAACAATGTGAATAAGATCATTTCAGCATTATGAAGTGAAACATCAACATACCTCCAGTTTGGTTAAAGCGCTGCTTTACAATGTGCATGTTGTTCTTGTTGATCTGCTGCTGATCCACAGCTATCCTAGTGTTCCTCTCCCAGTACTGTGGGTCATCTGTTGTGATCTGGTTCATCCAGTCCTGTTTGGGAACGTATCTCTGTGTGTTGCTGTCATAATACTCTATCTGAACATCATCAATCATCACAACAGCCACAAACTCTGGGAAGTTTGGGACTTCAGAGGATGTAGTGTAGAAGATTTTCAGGGAGTGAGTCACTGTGAAACAAAATGGAAATTTAACAGTTTAACGACTTAACCCACTTGTACTTTATTGTATGATGAATAACGGAAATAGCTGATCTACAAGCTCACATGTCCCATGTCACATGTAGATCAGCTATTTTAGTTTTTTCCTTTTTAAGTTTTGCCAATATGACATGCCATGATGCCCAACATAGGGATGACAGGGGTAAAGTGGTTAACGTTATTGAATTAAGATGTTTTTTATTTATTTAATCACAACAATACGTTTTAAGGTTTAATGCCTTTATATAGAAGAGAGAGCATCAAACACATTAGTTATGTTTTACTTTCTGTCTGTATGAACCATGGTGGACAGTAACTAAGTAGCCTACATTTACTTGAGTACTGTACTTAATTTAACTTAATTGTACGTAATTTTCACTACATTTCAAATAGAAATATTGTTATTTTTGATGGTACTACATTTCATTTTCACCCAAACAAATATGTTATGAATAAACCACATCATCAGCTATTTTCAATTTCAATACAGCAATGTATTGATAATAAAAAGAAAATGTACTTTGTAATTTGTACTTGAGTATGAATAATATACTTTATCCACTAGACCACCACTGGTATGAACCCATCTGTCTGTCTGTCTGTCTGTCTGTCTGTCTGTCTGTCTGTCTGTCTGTCTGTCTGTCTGTCTGTCTGTCTGTCTGTCTGTCTGTCTGTCTGTCTGTCTGTCTGTCTGTCTGTCTGTCTGTCTGACTTCAGGTTTTCAATACACACTAATGGTAGGATGATCAGTTTAGTAAAGTGGAGCCAGATGGAATTGAACATGTTCACACACAGAATAATCTAGTACAAAACGCCCTCTAGTGGCCACTGTGAGTACAGTCATTTTTTACAACGGAAGGGTTTTGAATTTGAAACATTATATTATCTACTGAGATTAAATATGTGAGAGTGTTTTAACAAAATACAATAAAAATCAAATCAAGTAGCCTATTAATAAAGTAGAACAATAGTCTGCCTTCAAGTTACTTGGTTATAAAAGTTTAAACGTAGGCTATGTATTAACCAGCATTAAGTTGTACAAAGCCAGGTCATTTCTCAGTGCTGTTAACCTACGCAGTAACAGAAGTAAATCACAATGCAATGAAAACCACAAGAATTTAAATGAAAGAATAGAAGCAAAGTAAGACTTTACCTGGAGAGACGACATGACAAAACATCCACAGTAAAGTAAACTCTTTCATCTTGACGACGGTGTGAAGAATGTAAAAGGCTGTTTCCTCACTGTAGTTGATACGAGTCTCTCAGTAACATGAAGAAGATGACGTCGGCGTCCAATTCTAGCCAATAGAAATGTAACAAATGTTGTTTCATCATGTGTTGCTAGGAGGATTTCACCAACTGAGGTTAAAAGTGAAAGTAAACACAATATGAGACTTTATTATTTACAGTAAATGTCATTATTGCAGAGAGATTAATATGAATCTATCAGCATTTATGAATGAATTTACCTACAGATATCAACCTTTGATTTAACACACACACACACACACACACACACACACACACACACACACACACACACACACACACACACACACACACACACACACACACACACACACACACACACACACCCATCTGAAAATATCTAGTGCCAGAGACCCCCATACAAGATTTATTGTTAAAATGTTTCAAAAATATTCCAAGTCTTTCACATTTTGTCTGGATTGTTTTGAAAACAGCAGATCGACAAGCTCACAATGCCTCGCATCCCGCTGCATTGTGAGCTTGTAGATCTGTTATTTTCAAATATCAGATGTATAAGTTTAAAGTGGTTAAACTGACTTTGATGATATATTAACAAATTTTGCTGTGGACCCCCTGGAACACCCTCAAGGACCCCTGGGGGTCTCTGGACCCCACTTTGAGAGCCACTGCCCTATAAGGCATGAACAGCAGTAGCTGACCAATCAGTACAAGGCTAAAGTGTCATTGTGAACAACCTTGCTTTGTCAGGAAGTCAACATGTCAAACGTCTGCCAAGTGTGGTTGAAGTTTCAAGTATCAATACACTTTATTGCCCTATCAGCGAGGTTGATTAGCAGCCGTAACAGCGTGGCTGGTATTGTTTTTCACCTTGTGAGTGTGTGTGTGGTGTTATATGACACATATTGTCAACGTGATAACGTCCCAACCGTGCAAGATGCAGTCACTAAACTGTACAGGTGTTTACTTCATAATGAGGGATGAGAAGATGGCTGTGATCCAAGCACATGGGTGCTGGAAGTATAGGATAAACAGATACTGCCTAGATAATACCTTTCATTTTCATTAGCATTGCTACAACATGTTAACAAGCTTCTAGTGGACTTTTCCCCCCCGGTAACCATAGTGCTGATTACTAAAGGGTTTTCAACTATTTCACCAATACCTAAAAAAAAGCCTTCTCTTTTCATGACTTGACTATTCATTTGCACTGGAGACAAAAATGTCTTGCCCAAAGAAAATGCACAATTTGTTCTAATTTACTGGCCATAATGTGTATGAATGTTTAAGTATCAGTACACACCAAATGTAAGAGCACTACTAGTCTAGTTCACACAAGGTAAAAGCATGTTTGAGATGAGGAATGTCTCATTCATGTGGTTTGTGGATATAAAGATCTCTGTAACGTGCAGCTCATTGCACCATGGCTGTCTATACCAGTGGCTCTCTAAACATTTCATATCTGTACAAATCAATTTTATGGCATTTCTATCTATACAATATGTTATATGCAGATATAATATACATATGCTTCAAATTAATATTGCCGTCCTGCCATTTTACAAATGTATAAAATTGTGTTGTTTGGAAAGTTTAGGCACAATGAATGAAACCGGAGCTGCATTTAGACTTCTTGCTCTGAATAATGGTCTTTTATTTTCTTGAACTGTTATGTAAATAATCTGTCTCTACAACCTATTAATAATTAATTAATATTAATATTAATATTAATAATTAATAATATAAAAAATAATAATTAATAATATTGCTTGAATAGCTTGTCACATACGATGGTATCGTGAGCCGAAAACAGATCTACAATCTCAGATTGTTTATTTTTGGTGCTCAACAAAGTATAAATCAGGCTTTTTAGAGTGAGGGACAGTTAAACAGGGTTGTGGGGTCACTGTGACAGTTGACAGCTGTAGGATATCAGGTGTGAAAACAGGAGACCACCAAACCACATGGGAGAAAAAGGCTTTATTTCCCCTGTTAATCTAAAAAACAACAAACCTTTACTAAAGTATGAAAACAGTCCAAGTCCATGTATTGTGAAGGGTTTGGGCTGTTAGAACATTCCATGTAATTCACCCACATTATTCTTAACATTGGTCGACAAATGCTACAAGCATTCTCCACAATGACTTTGAATGAGTAAAATCCTACATATTTGTCCACAGCTAATCTCGCAAACCACTTTACACTGTTCAACATGCTGGCAGCAGGCCAAGGAACTCAATCCACACATATTTTGTAAATATATATTTTTTTGTGTGAATATTGTTCAGGTTTTGTCATCATCATGAGGGGAGTGTGGCATTGTGTACACAAATCCATAACCTTCTCCTTGGTTTTGCCGTTCAAGCAGAGGTAGCTCAGGGACAGCTCTGTCACCTCCTGCAGGTCGGCCTTCTGGTTGATGTTGGTCATCAGGCCTACAACCACAGTGTTGTAGGACAACTTGACGGTGGTAGACTCCCATGGCAACGAGGATGATAATGATGACAGCGAGAACCACCACAGTGATGAGGATGGTCAGGTTGTCTTTGGGTTCAACTGCAGCAATAAAATACATAAACCAGAAATGAAAGAGTGAGGAATTATCTTATAACAGGACATCCATCCATCCAACCATTCATTTATATTTTTGTGCGGATTAAGAGGGGAAATCTGGGTGGGTTTGTGGTCGAAAGTCGCCCAAGAACGAAAGCTGAAATGGAGGCGGAGGAATGACAGAAGAGCTGTGGTGACAGGAAGACGAAGGAGATGTGAACACAGAAGCCAGTGTCCCCAGGGGCCAAATATGGTGAGTTTATATCATTTTCATATATCATCTTTTCCCCCCCCTGAATTTTAAACTGAGTGAAACAAATTCACCTGTGAAATACGTTTCACATCACGGTATCGTTGGTCCGCATAGTTCTTGTAGTCAAAAAGAGCCATGATGAGCTGTTTAAAACAAACAACCTCTGTCTCCCTTACGCCCCCTCCCTCCTTCCTCCTCCCCCCTCCCTCCTACTCCCCCCCCCCCCCCACCCCCTCCCAGCATGGCGTGGCTGTCGTTCAGCTGCTGCATGGCGGCGGCCGTCGCCACGCTCAACTCCTACACCAAGACCCTCATCGAGATGCGGACCCGCGCCCGCATGCGGCTGGAGGAGGCGCAGGCCGCCTCCCACGCCCCCTCCTACGACGAGGTGGTGATGGGAGGAGCAGGAGGAGGAGGAGGAGGAGCAGGAGGAGGCATGGTGTTGGGACCTGGAGTCGGAGGAGTCGGAATCTACTCGGTCAGCCAGCTGATGCAACTGGCCCAACAGGGGGCGCTCCTGGACCCGCTGTGGCCCCGAGGAATGGGCCCCGCCGTGGGGCCTCTGGCGTACGGAGCCGGGGGGGCCCTGATGGTCGGCGGGGGAGGGATCGGGGTGGGAACGGGGGGAGGAATGGTGGTAGGAGGGCCAGGGATGACAGGAGTGAGGATAGGAAGTGCTGTTGCAGGAGCAGGAGTGATGGGCGTAGGATTAGCAGGACCAGGAGGAATGATAATGGGAGGAGGAGGGAGGCTGGTGGAGCAGCCTCACAACGGGGTGGTGGTGGTGGAGGGCTGCGGGCTGGAGGGATGTGAGGACTGTGAGAGAGAGATGGACGAGGTAGAATACCACCTGCAGGAGGAGGAGAGGGAGGGCTCCATGTGCTGAGGGGAGGGCCCTCCGTGTTTGGGAAGAAATACAAAATTTGCTCCGTGAAAATATCACCCATTCTCTTGATCATGATATAATTATCCAATCGGAATTAAATAAATGTTTTCCAGAAAAACAAATAATAGTCTCATGATTGATTGTTTTATTGTGAAGGCTGTGGAAGTGGTGACTGGTTGTGAGCGAGTGACAATGTGCTAGCTTGGCTGTTCTGTGTCGGTGAACTGTTGGTGCCACTATATATGACTATGAATTGAATACCAAGGACCTCAATGGAAACAAGACCGCAAAGACCTTTTTGAACGGACCTTTTAAATGTAACTGTGCTGTTTTTAAAAAAATTGCCTAATAAAATATTCAATCAATCAATCAATGGAGCATAGGAGGTGGAGAGAGAGAGCAGGTATAGATTCTGTGTTATCAGAGCGGTAAAAATCAACAAGCAGGAAGACTTTTATGTTCTGAATCCAATTAATGAGTGAGGAAGGAAAAGTACTGCAGCGATTGTCTGTCTGACTGACTGTTTGATGAAGATGATCAGCGATTTGAGGCTGGATGCCTCAAATATGTCACGGGAGTGTAACGGGTTGCAAGCTCAACTAAAATAAAACAACACACTAATACATTAGGCTATATTCCACGCACTGCATGGAATAGTTGGTGTGAACTGTATTGAAAATGGTTGTCAGGAAGCAAGTCTCTGTCCTTTCTGACCTACTCCAGTTAATATCCACTAGCCCATACCCGGTCGACCCAAGACACCAAGACAGACAGACAGACAGACAGACAGAGGTTACTCCAATTATTTAGTATAGTAGGATTATAGGATTATTATATAGTAGGATGTGTTTTGCGTCTCTTCCACCCATAAAGTGTACACCAGTGACATTGCACTGACACAATTTTTTTTTTCAATAAGGTCAGTCAAGTTATTAAAACTAAATTTCTAGTGAACGCCAGCCAGTGGATACATACAGTATGACTGTAACTTTAGTTGAAAGCCCCTTTACTGTGTTGCATTATTATATTTGCTGTCATGTAATTGCTTGTGATTTAAGCCATTGTTTATATTGCGAGTGAATTGCAGTTGCTGGTCTATGAAACTGTATAGGACTGTATAGACTGTGTTTTATAGGCTTATCTGCTCAGGTGGACTGCAGCCTTTGAGCAATAGGTGTATGATGGACAGGATTTGATACACTGGTGTGCAATCTTAAAATGATTAAGATTGGTTTTAATTATGGCATGGATGTGGTGCGTGCATGTGTGTGTGAGCACGCACGTGGGGCCCTCTGGAACTTCAGTGCCCAGGGGCCCCCAGGGGTGCTAATCTGGCTCTAGGATAATAAAAAAAAAGAGAGAAAAAAAAACATCTTTAAGATGATCGGTTGTTTTTCCATGTTTAGCCGGCAATCACATAATCAAATCCTGATGGCATGGGGTTAAAAAACGGGGAAGGATTAATCCACTAGTCAGTGACCTGAGCTGATCAACTCAGCACCAGAACAAAATACTGTACTGCACTACTAGAAACACCATGAGATATACTATGGAGCTACACTGTAAGTATAAATACTGTACTGTACTACTAGAAAGACCATGAGAGATACCATGGAGATACACTGTAAGTATCTACCACACACTGCTTCGGAGA
Source organism: Gymnoscopelus braueri (assembly GCF_963280865.1). Taxonomy (NCBI): domain Eukaryota; kingdom Metazoa; phylum Chordata; class Actinopteri; order Myctophiformes; family Myctophidae; genus Gymnoscopelus; species Gymnoscopelus braueri. Next base: position 16,302,890 of record NC_137613.1, read on the forward strand.
CTTCTGGAAATTCTGGAAGATTGAAGATCCTGAGGTTGACAGAGACTCATAAAATGCGGTGTAAAATGCAGTGGTTAAGATAGATTTGATACGTTTTTCCTGTGCAACTGGCTGCTTCAGTGTATGGATGGTTTTGTCACTGCGATTTTGATATGTTTTTTTTAACAACAATGTTACAAAGACAAATTCCTGTACTGTACATCTCCTGTTCTTGGTGAACACATGTATTCCAATATCCTTATCAACCATCAATGTTATGGTGTTTCTAAATATCTACACCAAAACTAACCATATGTTTCAAATGAATATTGCCATCATGCCGATTTAGAAATGTATGAAATTGTGTGACAATCAAATCAACTGTATGAGAATAGCCAATAATTGTTCTATTTATACTGAAGCTGGTTGGATAAACCTATTAATGTAAAATGACTGAATTGCTATGAACTATAATATGAACTTAATATGTACTTATTTTGTTAGTACTGTATAAAGTGTCATTGCTACCACTATGTTATTAGATGGGGCTAGGGTGGAATAGTGAATAAAACCAGAGCTGCATTTAGACTTTTCTTCAACCGTTACTTTTTAACCTAAAAATATAGTTAGATAGATAGATAGATAGATAGATAGATGGAGTATACTGTATGACACCAGACTGTATGATGGCGGGTGACACTGTTATATGCTGGGTTCATTGTTTACCTGGTTTCCTATATGGTATCCCATAGTTTAGTTTCCCTACATCTAGATAGAAGTACATTATGGTATAAGAACATGAGGACAGATGCTTCAAGTGCTGGACAGAATATTATGTCAATAATCTGTCTCTACAGCCAGGGAACAACAGAGAGACAGAGTAAAAGACAGAGGGGGAGGGGAGCAAGAGAAAGTGAGGGAAAGGGAGACAAATGTTCTCCCTGCTTCTGCTTGAAAAGTAATATGATGGTATATTGTGCCAAAAATCTACAAGCACAGCTTGTCTATTTTTGGTGCTCAACAAAGTATAAATCAGTTAACAATTAACAGTTAAAGACGAAGATGTTTTCACACTTTTAGAGCATATCCGTGGTCATAATATAGACACATATAACAGTAGATGCCATTTTTTTGTGTATTCGTATAAAATGAGCCTGAAAGGCTCATTTTAATTACTTCCTGTCAAATGCAAACATACTGCGTGATGACAGGCAGACCTGTATGAATAAATATGAATATTGATTTAATTCACCTGTGTGATTAAAATGTGCAAAAAATAAGCCATTTCACCAGGTCTTCAAGGGTGCTGCATCGGGTGTGAAAACAGGAGACCACCAAACAACATGGGAGAAAAAGGCTTTATTTCCCCTGTTCATCTAAAAAACAACAAACTTTTACTAAAGTATGAAAACAGTCCAAGTCCATGTATTGTGAAGGGTTGAGGTGTGAGGGTCTGAGGAGGATGGTGATGAAGGCTGCTCCATTCCAGCTCGTTGGCTCCATGGACAGCTCCACATCTACTCAGCTGCCTTCCATTCATCTCATTACGCCATCTTCTCAAGAGCTACTCTACTACGCTACTTCTTACTTACTTACGCTACTTCTCTAAGATCTACCCAAGAGTAGAGCAGAGATACCCTCAGTGTGTGTGTGAGGCAGCTGGAGAGAGAAGAGCTGTTTGTGGGGAGACAGCCTCGACCTAAAACTTTATTCAGGCAGAACAGCGGCCCAGTTTGTTGGTTAGGACAGTAGCTCCTGAGTTTGTGAATCACACTACACTACTCCTTCCACCAAACCTTCCTGTTGCCTTCTTGTTACAGTATTTGTCAATCATTTTGTCTCTTGGAAAACCGCAATAAACAAAATCTGGATTGGTTGTTTAATTCAGAGTATAAACATGCTCTGTGTTAATTTAACACTAAATAATATGACACAATTTGTACAAAACTCTTTCTCCTCCTTTCAGTTGGAAATGTCAACCAACAGAACAATTTGGGCTGTTAGAACATTCATTGTAATTCACCCACATTATTCTTAACAATGGTGGACAAATGCTACAAGCATTCTCCACAATGACTTTGAATTAATTAGTAAAATCCTACGCATTGAACAGCTTCAGATTATCTCCCCTGCATACTTGGTATAACATCCACACTTAAACTTATCAGACATCATATATTAAAAAAAAAAACATGGAATGTCATTAATGCCTGTACCTAAGTTCAGCTGAACAAAAGATGATATTCTATTCTACTACCAGAAACTTATAAGTGTGTTGACAAATACTCCCAGTTATGAAACAGACTGTATACTGTAGGTGAAGTTAGGAATCACCCCTCCTCACATTATGTGGAAGAAAGAGTGCAGGTATCAAAGCAATAGAATGGCTGCACAACTGTATTATGAGTCATGGTCCTAGCACAGAATGTGTGTGTGTGTGTGTGTGTGTGTGTGTGTGTGTGTGTGTGTGTGTGTGTGTGTGTGTGTGTGTGTGTGTGTGTGTGTGTGTGTGTGTGTGTGTGTGTGTGTGTGTGTGTGTGTGTGTGTGTGTGTGTGTGCGCGCGCGCAAGCGTCCACAGCTAATCTCACAAACCACTTCACACTGTTCTCCATGCTGGCAGCAGGCCAAGGAACTCAATCCACACATATTTTGTAAATATAGTTTTTTGTGTGAATATTGTTCAGGTTTTGTCATCATCATGAGGGGGGTGTAGGTCCTCTGACATTGTGTTGTACACAAATCCATAACCTTCTCCTTGGTTTTAGCGTTCAAGCAGCGGTATCTCAGGGACAGCTCTGTCACCTCCTGCAGGTCGGCCTTCTGGTTGATGTTGGTCATCAGGCCTACCACCACAGTGTTGTAGGAGAACGTGACGATGGTAGACTCCCATGGCAACGAGGATGATGATGATGACAGCGAGAACCACCACAGTGATGATGATGAGGATGGTCAGGTTGTCTTTGGGTTCAACTGCAGCAATAAAATACATAAACCAGAAACCATGAAAGAGTGAGGAATTATCTTATAACAGGACATCCATCCATCCAACCATTCATTTATATTCTATATCTGACTGTATGTACATATCTGTGTATATCTGAGTCAGTCAGACTGTCTTTCTGTCTGTCTATTATTATTATGGTACACAGAAACAGTGCTAATTTGGTACAGCTGTTTTCAACTGTAATTATTTAGTATCTGAAATTCTTGAAGTACATTTTATTTGTGATATTGAAGCTGCAACACTACCGGACAATTATCCTCTCCTCATCTAAACAATAATAAAATATTTGTATTTCATGTGAATGAAAAACATTATTATAGTGAGGAGAATGGATAAGTACCGGTATGGATAAGCAGCATCAGTAACGATACCCATCCCTAGTTATTATGGACCAGATCACTGTGTTCAGTACAGTGAACTCACTCTAATGTAATCTATATTCAGTTCAGTTCATTTTTATTTTCTGATACTGGACATATATTACATATTACATACATTGATTTAGTTTTAATAGTATGATCATGTGATCCAGCCAGTCATTGTCCTGGCTAGTGAATTCCTTTGATCTAACTTCTTTGGCAGCACATCCATTCCTCCTTTAGTCCTATAATAACAGTCTTACCCCAGTTGGTCTTGATCAGCTCTCGGTCCAGTGTGTACTTGAAGACCTCTTTGACCCCATAGAGCTCAAACACACACTCGTACTGCTTCCAGTCTTCATGTTTGACTGAGGTCAGGTTCAGGTCAACGCTCATCTGGAAGGTTCCATCATGGTTGGGGAGGAGCTCTCCTTGGTCCATGTTCTCCTGGAGCTCCTCTCCATCTTTAGCCCAGAACATGATGACTCTGTCTGGGTAGAAACCTGTAGCGTGACACCTCACTGGAGAGGATGGAGTCTTCTGGAGGAAAGATACAGAGGGAAGCTCTGAGAGAGAGAGAGAGAGAGAGAGAGAGAGAGAGAGAGAGAGAGAGAGAGAGAGAGAGAGAGAGAGAGAGAGAGAGATTAGAGATTTAGTGGTTTGCATTTGAATGTGGATTTGTTGACTTTGATTTAGGAACTGTTGTATTTCATGACAATAAGAAAACATTTGAACAAATTAAATGAAAGAGAGATGGAGGAGAAAAAGTATAAATAGAGAGAATGAGAGGGTGGGGGTAAGAGACAGAGAGGCAGGAAAGAACAGAGAGAAAAAGAGAGAGAAGGAATAGATACAAAGACAGGGATAGAAGAGGAGAGAGACAGGAGAGAGACCAAAAGAGAGACATGAAGAAACAGAAAATGGAGGGGTGGGAGTCAGAGAGACAAAGAGACAGACGACTTGTCCCTTTCATGTTCATCTCTTCATTTTATCTCATTTAGATCGGGAAATAATCGGTGTCATTTTTAGACTTCTTTGGCTATTCAAAAATAGTAGATCTACAAGCTCATAGCACGGCACAGAGTGCCGCACTATGAGCTTGTAGATCCGCTATTTTTGAAAAATCGTGAAGAACAGTTTTCTGAAAAACGTATTTTCCCTTGGTCAAGATTTTTCAAAAATAGCAGATCTACAAGCTCATAGCGCGGCACTCGGTGCCGCGCTATGAGCTTGTAGATCTGCTATTTTTGAATATCCAACGTATAAAATATGGAGAAAGTGGTTACACAGATGCCTTCCCGGTTTGAATGGGTTAAGTACAACTCCATCACATCATGTTGTTGTACCTGTTCTCTGTAGAGTCTTCTTCCCATAGTTCACAAGCTTCTTCAGCCATTCAATGCATTCACTGGTGTAGTAGTGCTTCACGTATGCTGTTAAAGCTTTGTTTTGATCATATTTCTGTTTAGTGATGAAACCCTGTGGTTTAGGAGTGATCCATGTCTCTGTCTTCAGGTCAAATGAGATGAAGTCCTCTCCATCATAACCATACTGTAAATAACCTTCAATGTCTCCAGTCTCATCATCCCACTCACAACCAGACATGTACTGAACGATGTGGACACCTGAGAGACAGACAGACAGACAGACAGACAGACAGACAGACAGACAGACAGACAGACAGTGTCAGTGATATTCTGTCTTTACCACGGTGAACAACAGAATGTCCATATAAAACCACTGACATTAATGTATGGATGGAAGCTACGTGCACCCCCCCCCCCCCCCCAACACACACACACACACACACACACACACACACACACACACACACACACACACACACACACACACACACACACTCTGTGTGCCAGTCCTAAACCACAAATGCTCCACTCATGTTGTGTCCCCCCCCCCCCCCCCCGCTCCCCGCTCCACTCCTCTTGTATGCTCTGTGTGTTAGTCACATCTTACTGATTGTTTTTCCAACAATGTGAATTAAATCATTTCAGCAGTATGGAGTGAAACATCAACATACCTCCAGTTTGGTTAAAGCGCTGCTTTGCAATGTCCATGTTGTTCTTGAAGACCTGCTGGAGAACCACAGCTCTCCTAGTTTCCCTCTCCCAGTATTGTGGGTCATCTGTTGTGATCTGGTTCATCCAGTCCTGTTTGGGAACGTATCTCTGTGTGTTGCTGTCATAATACTCTACCTGAACATCATCAACCATTACAACAGCCACAAACTCTGGGAAGTTTGGGACTTCAGAGGATGTAGTGAGGAAGTTTTTCAGGGAGTGAGTTACTGTGAAACAAAATGGAAATTTAACAGATTAACGACTTAACCCACTTGTACTTTATTGTATGATGAATAACGGAAATAGCTGATCTACAAGCTCACATGTCCCATGTCACATGTAGATCAGCTATTTTATTTTTTTATTTTTTATGTTTTGCCAATATGACATGCCATGATGCCCAACATAGGGATGACAGGGGTAAAGTGGTTAATGTTATTGAATTACGATGTTTTTTATTTATTTAATCACAATATGTTTTAAGGTTTAATGCCTTTATATAGAAGAGAGAGCATCAAACACATTAGTTATGTTTTACTTTCTGTCTCTATGAACCAGTGGTGGACAGTAACTAAGTAGCCTACATTTACTTGAGTACTGTACTCCTTTTTTTTTTGCAAGCTGATAATTTTCACTACATTTCAAATAGAAATATTGTTATTTTTGATGGTACTACATTTCATTTTCACCCAAACAAATATATTATGAATAAACCACATCATCAGCTATTTTCAATTTCAATACAGCAATGCATTGATAATAAAAAATAAAATGTACTTTGTAATTTGTACTTGAGTATCTACTTGAGAATAATATACTTTGTCCACTACTAGACCACCACTGGTATGAACCCGTCTGTCTGTCTGTCTGTCTGTCTGTCTGTCTGTCTGTCTGTCTGTCTGTCTGTCTGTCTGTCTGTCTGTCTGTCTGTCTGTCTGTCTGTCTGTCTGTCTGTCTGTCTGTCTGTCTGACTTCAGGTTTTCAATACACACTAATGGTAAAATGATCAGTTTAGTAAAGTGGAGCCAGATGGAATTGAACATGTTCACACACAGAATAACTTAGTAGAAAGCGCCCTCTAGTGGCCACTGTGAGTACAGTCATTTTTACAACGGAAGGGTTTTGGATTTGAAACATTATATTATCTACTGAGATTAAATATGTGAGAGTGTTTTAACAAAATACAATAAAAATCAAATCAAGTAGCCTATTAATAAAGTAGAACAATAGTCTGCCTTCAAATTACATGGTTATAAAAGTTTAAACGTAGGCTATGTATTAACCAGCATTAAGTTGTACAAAGCCAGGTCATTCCTCAGTGCTGTTAACCTACACAGTAACAGAAGTAAATCACAATGCAATGAAAACCACAAGAATTTAAATGAAAGAATAGAAGCAAAGTAAGACTTTACCTGGAGAGACGACATGACAAAACATCCACAGTAAAATAAACTCTTTCATCTTGACGTCGGTGTGAAGAATATAAAAGGCTGTTTCCTCACTATAGTTGATACGAGTCTCTCAGTAACATGAAGAAGATGACGTCAGCGTCCAATTCTAGCCAATAGAAATGTAACAAATGCTGTTACATCATGTGTTGCTAGGAGGATTTCACCAACTGAGGTTAAAAGTGAAAGTAAACACAATATGAGACTTTGTTATTTACAGTAAATGTCATTATTGCAGAGAGATTAATATATGAATCTATCAGCATACGGCTGGGTGACTGCTCCTGGTCGGAAGCGTAGTAATAAACAAAAGAACACGGGACACCAACCACTTCACGTTTCAAACAGATTTTCCCCACTCGCTGCTACACCCGTTGAGTTTAGCAGTGAGACGTTACCCCCACTCTGTGACACGCCCCCCCAGTGTGTCACTGAGAATACAACTCTGGTTATTGGTAGTTCTATAATGAGAAACGTGAAGTTAGTGACACCACGGACCATAGTCAAATGCATCAGATTAAAAAATGCTGGCTAAAAGTAAACATAAACGTTATGATACAATTGTAATCCACTGCGGTGGCAATGACACACGACGTAAGAGATCAGAGATCACGAAGATAAATATTGAGTCTGTGTGCACATACGCAAAGACAATGTCGGACTCCGTAGTTTTCTCTGGTCCCCTGCCAAATATGATTGGTGATGAGATGTACAGCCGTATGTCTTCATTCAACCGCTGGTTATCAAGGTGGTGTCCAGATAATAACGTGGGCTTTATAAATCATTGGCAAACTTTCGAGGGGAAAACTGGTCTGATGGAGAAAGACTGCATACATCCAACTTGGGATGGTGCGGCGCTCATCTCTAGAAATATAGACGAGTCTATCAATAAACAATGACCACCCAGAGTTGGGATCAGGAAGCAGAGTTGCAGTCCTACACGCTTCTCTGTGCTTCCACCAGAGCAGCCACCTACCCTACAAATCAGAACAATTGAAACTACTCAACCCCCTAGGTATGTGAAACCAGGGGTTCGAGGAGCTGTGCATAAAAACTTGGCACATATCAAAATTAATGCAGTAGTGCCACAAAACAAAATTATTAAATGTGGACTCCTGAACATTAGATCTCTACGCTCTAAAGGTGTATTGGTAAATGAAATCATATCAGACAACTATCTTGATCTACTTTGTCTTACCGAAACATGGCTGAGCGAGCAAGAATACGTCAGTCTACTCTAAATACAGCCACCCCACCAAGTCACACAAATGCTCATATCCCTCGAGACACCGGCCAGATTGGAGGTGGAGTTGCAGCAGCCATTTTCAACTCAAACTTAATAATCAGCCCCAGACCCAGGCTGACTTACAAAACGTTTGAAAGTCTAGTTCTCACTCTTTCGCACCCAAGCTGGAAATCATTACAGCCTTTATTATTTGTTACAGTGTACCGCCCTCCTGGGCCCTACACTGAATTTCTACCTGAATTCTCAGAGTTTCTATCACGCCTAGTCCTAGACTCTGATAAAATCATTTTGGCTGCCGACATGAACATCCACGTGGATGTAGTAACCGATAGCCTCAGTAAAGCGTTTATTACATTAATTGAGTCAATCGGTTTCTCTCAGTGTGTAGATAAACCTACTCACAAATTCAACCATACCCTCGACCTTGTTTTGGTCTATGGTATTGAAATTGAACATCTCATAGTCTTCCCATATAATGAGAACCTCTCCGACCACTATTTAATAACCTTTGATTTTACATTAATTGATTACTCACCAATGGACAAAAATGTATTTGGTAGAAATCTATCCGATAGTGCTGTGGGCAAATTTAAGGAAGCAATACCATCAGCCATCAACTCAGTATATTCCAACACAATTGAAGATCTCTATACTTATAGCCCCTCTCAGGTCGATCACCTTGTTAATAGTATCACAGGCTCCCTTCAGACAACGCTTGACTCTGTTGCTCCTTTAAGAAAGAGGGTAACTAGACGGGTCGCAATTCTGGGAAATTGCAAAGTGTGGTTGCGCCGACGCCGGTCGCAGGTCGGCGCCGCCGGGACTTGAGGAATACGCTTGGAGGAATACCGTCGGAGGCCGCGCGACGTGCCATTCGAATTTGGTGCTGATTGGATCCTGCGTTCGTGATACATGGCGTTTTGATTTTAAGAAATAGGCCCCTCCCACTAAATACATAGGCCCCTCCCACAAATGTAGCGGGCCAATGACAACGTCCTGTAACTCCTGAGATCACCTGCTTTTCATTTTGAGAGGAGTGATCCCCCCAAAAATCTTGCCTGGTAAACCCCCCTCCCTCCGGAAATCTCAATTGCATTTGATTTCAGGAAGGAGGTCTGGGATTGCGCAGGGAGTAAAGCTGCCCGAACACTGCGTGTTCGAACCAATCAGCGGCTGCTAGGGGCGGGATCATCCAATCACCTGCCTAGTAGCTTGAAAAAAAGAAAAAACGTCTGTCATCGATTCCGCGACCGGAGTCTCAGATGGGAAGTAGGCTGTGAAACAAATGTGTGTCGCAAGCTTCTTCCATTTGACGGTGTCAGGTTACCAAAAATCATGTTTTTGCATCAAACGGTTACGTTTTGCGCAGTTGTGGCGCCCCCTATGCATAAAAGTGGAAATGCTTTTGGTGATTTGTTGAGTAAACCACCCTCGACATGTGATTTAAATTTGGGATCGATTGGACGTTTTGTTCGTGATTTTTGGCATTTTTGGTAAAACGGGCCCCTCCCACTAACTTTGGAAGCCAATTACGGACGAACTGTAAGAACTATCATAATGCCGTTTGGATATATTTATCGCATGGGTCCATAGATGACCTGTACCGATTTGTGTGAGATTTGGACCAAATTTGTAGGAAAAGGAGCAAAAAGTGTGTTTTGAAGAAAATTCAAAATGGCGGAAAATCTATCCAGATGCAAATGGGTGTGGCCTATATGGGGAGTTGCGTCATGACCCACGGAATCTAAGGAAAAAAGATTTTTATTTTACGACCAACGGTTCAAGAGTTATAGGCCAAAACGTAAAGTGGGCTTTTATAGCGCCACCATCAGGCCGATTGGTGTTATTATTTTTCAAATAATTTTGCACTAAATTATGAACCTCCCCTCCAAATCTGGTAACTCTAGCTTTTACAGTTTCTGAGAAAGAAATACTTAAATATGAGTTTTTTTTACTTTTCCATTAAAGTGGATGGGGGAATTTAATGCACTAATAAATCAATATCAATAAAAGTATGTAACCAATCTCTTAGCAAAATGATAGCACACGATTCCCGGTGAGGCCGGTCATTTTGACATATGGCACTAAATTGGGGGAAAAAAACTGTGGGAGGAGTAGCGTGCCAAAGTATTGTTTATCTATAAATAAAGAAAGAGTATAGAGTACTATAGTCTGGTTGCCCTCTTAGGGCAACCACACTAATAAAGCAACAGAGGCTAGCCCCATGGTATAACTCTGGAACTAAAAATCTCAAGCGAACTTCACGTAAGCTTGAAAGAATATGGCGTTCAACCAAACAGAAAGAATCCTGTATAGCCTGGCAGAATAGCCTTAAAATATATAGGAAGGCTCTCTGCAATGCCAGAGCCACCTATTATTCATCTTTAATAGAGGAAAACAAAAACAACCATAGGTTCCTTTTTGACACTCTAGCCAAATTGACAAAAAGTCATGACTCTACTAATCTGCGTATTCCTATATCCCTTAGCAGCAATGATTTCATGAATTTTTTCAATGGTAAAATCAATACCATCAGAGATAGTATTGATAACCTACTGCTCTCGGCCCCTGCTGGACCACCCTCCGATGTGGTATCCTCAGAAGTGGCTGTGCGACACAGTGTATATTTGGACAGTTTCTCTCCGGTCGAGCTCTCCGAATTCACTTTAATGATCACATCCTCCAAACCAACGACCTGTCTCTTGGATCCAGTCCCAACTAAATTACTTAAAGAGGTCCTGACCCCGGTTGGTGCATCCCTACTCAATATGATCAATATGTCCCTGGTGACGGGCTACGTACCACAGTCCTTTAAGGTAGCTGTCATCAAACCTCTCCTCAAGAAGCCTACTCTCGACTCAGGCATTTTGGCTAACTATAGACCTATATCGAACCTTCCATTTCTCTCTAAAATCCTTGAGAAAGCAGTCGCCAAGCAGTTATGTGACTTTCTACATAACAATAAGCTATTTGAAGCTTTTCAGTCAGGATTCAGAGCACACCATAGCACTGAGACGGCATTGGTGAAGGTCACAAATGACCTCCTGATTGCATCCGATAACAACCTTCTCTCTGTACTGGTTTTGTTGGACCTCAGTGCTGCATTTGATACTATCGATCACCATATTTTGTTACAGAGGCTAGAGCATTTGGTTGGCATTAAGGGTGCTGCATTGAACTGGTTTGAGTCCTATCTGTCTGACAGATTTCAATTTGTAAACGTTAACGACACACCCTCATTACGCGAAAAGGTTAAATACGGAGTCCCACAAGGCTCTGTACTTGGACCAATACTATTTACTCTATATATGCTTCCTTTAGGTGAGATAATTAGGAAACACTCTATAAATTTCCACTGTTATGCAGATGATACACAATTATATCTATCGATGAAGCCAGATGAAACAGATCAACTGGCTAAACTTCAAGCATGTCTTATAGACATCAAGAGTTGGATGACCCGTAATTACCTACTCCTCAACTCGGACAAAACTGAAGTTATTGTACTTGGCCCTAAGCACCTCAGAGATAAACTAGCCGATAAGAATTTTAACCTAGATGGTATTACCTTGACCTCCAGGGCCACTGTAAAGAATCTGGGAGTCACGTTTGACCAAGATATGTCCTTTCAGTCCCACATAAAACAAATTTCAAAAAATGCCTTTTTTCACCTGCGTAATATTGCAAAAGTTAGGCACATTCTGTCCCAAAATGATGCAGAAAAACTTGTCCACGCATTTGTTACCTCTAGGCTGGACTATTGCAACGCTTTATTATCAGGCTGCCCAAGTAAGTCCCTAAAAAGCCTGCAGCTAGTCCAAAATGCCACTGCGCGCATACTGACAGGAACCAGAAGAAGAGATCATATCACTCCTTCATTGGCCTCGTTGCACTGGCTCCCGGTTAAATACAGAATAGAGTTTAAAGTTCTCCTCCTCACATACAAGGCTCTCAATGGACAGGCACCAGTATATCTCAAAGAACTCATCGAGCCCTATAAACCAGCCAGAACACCATTGCGTCCACAGTATGAAAAAATGCTTACAGCTCCAAGAAACCCCAAAAAAATTAGAACAGGAGGTAGAGCATTTAAGTTTCAGGCACCTCAGCTGTGGAACCTTCTCCGAGTTTCAGTCCGTGAAGCTGACACACTCTGTAAATTTAAGACTAGACTAAAAACCTTTCTCTATGATAAAGCCTATAGCCAAAGTGTATAGACTCAGTCACCCTATAGTCATCCTCTTTCATTTCATTCATTTGCATTGGAGACATACACCCTCAAATGTCTTGCCCAAAGAAAATGCACAATTTGTTCTAATTTACTGTCCATAATGTGTATGAATATTTAAGTATCAGTACACACCTAATGTAAGAGCACTACTACTCTAGTTCACACAAGGTACAAGCATGTTTGAGATGAGGAATGTCTCATTTATGTGGTTTGTGGATATAAAGATCTCTGTAACATGCAGCTCATTGCACCATGGCTGTCTACCAGTGGCATTCTCAACATTTTCATATACTTTTTTTAAAACTATGTTACCAAGACAGATTTCTGTAATCTGTACACATAAATTTAAAAAAACTATACAATATGTTATATGCATATATAATGTATATATGTTTCAAATTAATATTGCCATCCTTCCGTTTTACAAATGTATAACATTGCGTTGTTTGGAAAGTTATCAGTGGCACAATGAATGAAACCGGAGCTGCATTTAGACTTCTTGCTCTGAATAATGGTATCTTCTTTTCTTCAACTGTTATGTAAATAATCTGTCTCTACAACCAGGGATATTAATAATTAATAATATTGCTTGAATAGCCTGTCATATACGATGGTATCGTGAGCCGAAAACAGATCTACAATCTCAGATTGTTTATTTTTGGTGCTCAACAAAGTATAAATCAGGCTTTTTAGAGTGAGGGACAGTTAAACAGGGTTGTGGGGTCACTGTGACAGTTGACAGCTCAGCTGTAGGATATCAGGTGTGAAAACAGGAGACCACCACACCACATGGGAGATAAAGGCTTCATTTACCCTGTTCATCTAAAAAACAACAAACCTTTACTAAAGTATGAAAACAGTCCAAGTCCATGTATTGTGAAGGGTTGAGGTGTGAGTGAGGGTCTGAGGATGGTGATTGAAGGCTGCTTCATTCCAGCTCGTTGGCTACTCAGCTGCCTTCCATTCATCTCATTAGGCCATCTTCTCACGAGCTGAGCAGAGCTACCCTCAGGGTGTGTGTGTGGCAGCTGGAGAGAGAAGAGCTGTTTGTGGGGAGACAGCCTTGAGCTAAAACTTTGTTCAGTCCGGTAAGCCGAACAGCAGCCTAGTTAGTTTAAGTTTGGTTAGGACAGTAGTCCAGTAGTAGACAGTACTGCTGTGTTGTGTAGCGGGGGTTGGTGATGAGTATTGCCAATGCTGTTGCGCCTGCTGTCTGTTTGTTTGCGCTAACGCGCCGACGGTGGGCAGCTGGTTCTGTGACTGTGGACTTGTGTGCCGTGTCACTGCTAAAGGTGAGTTATACCGTGGCTAAGCTTGTCGAGTTATTAAATAAGAACGTACGCCGCGTATAACCACTTTATTATTTGCTGTTAGAAAACCGTGTCGTGGGTGGTCTGAGTGGTAATCGGAAGCCTCGCCCCAAAACACGCTCGCCCCCGCATTATCTTCGCGGATCTTGTAATCATTTTACTGAGGATAAGGTTAGAAATAACTTCAGGGTCAGCCACAGTTTTGCTGAGGTTAAGTTTAGGAATAAGGTTAGGTTTTGGCACCGTTTTACTGAGGTTACGTTTAGGAATAAGGTTAGCTTTTAGGCATAGTTTTCTGAAGTTCTCGGACGTTTAGGAATACCAGATGAATACCGCCGGAATTGCCCCGGGGCGACTGTTTTGGGGCGAGCGTTTTGGTAAAGAGGAAAAGACACCACAAGAGTGAATTGACGAGTGATGAGGTAAACGTGTTCTCTAAAATAACAGTTACGCAGATGGATTCATTATGCCCTAAGTCCAGCAGCTATTCTGGGGGAGATGGCACTCAGAGAAGCCCTTTTTTTTTTTTTTTTTTTTTTTTAACAATACTGTTTTCTCCTATCCTCTTTTCAATACAGTAGCAAATGACCTTTTTAAATACATTCTCTTAAAAATATCCTGTATTTACTTTTTATTTTGCATCGCGATTTAAAAAAATAAATAAATTGATTTAAATTGTCACCAGTTTGAATCGATTTTAATCTATTTAAGATACATCTATACATGCCTAAAATTCTTTTAATGTATGTATACATATATACAGTATACATACGTTGACACAATATACACATATCCATGCATTAAAAAAGGGGGGGAATGGATGAGCTTCCCTATATCTAAGCACGTTTAATAAAAGAGCAATCAGTTGAATTCAATGCAGCTCCTAATCTCATCCACCTTCAGGCGCCCAGGCAGAGGTGGCCGGTGGTCCCAGTACCCCAGATTGCCAGTTGGTGTGGGAGAAGAAGGCCACCCCAGAGGAGGAGGAGATATTCTTCTGTGGCCAGGGCACCAGTGATAGCAACACTGACAGAGACAAACCAGACGACTTCAAGAGAGAGGTCCGCAAGACCCAGGTAAGCAGCATCACTAATTTATCACATTTTAGTAAGAAATAATAACTTTATTTTATGTAGCATTTTCAAAACAGTTACAAAATGCTGCACACAGTAAGTGACACGAATGACCCGGGGCCTGTTCCTCAAAAGGTGAATTAAAAAAGCCTGGCCTTAAAGGAGCATTACACCCCTGGAAGAACTTGCAGTCACTCAATCTTAATCATATATATATTAATGATCTATTATAATATAGTAGATAACAGTAGCAAAATTTCAAATTTGCACCCTATGGCCAGAAAAATATAGAAGTCTTGACTTTGACTGGATGACTGGGGTTTGGCTGCATTACTACAATGACCACAATGCTTTGGGGCACTGCACTTCCTTGTGGGGAGGAGGCTGCGTGGGGGCGTGGTCTACGTTGTAACTTTCCCCTCCCAGTTCTCACTACAACAACATCAACAAACACATACAGCACATTGCATTGGCCAGTGTTGCCATGTCTGCTTATTATAAGCGGCTGGTTTCTAAAATGTAGTTGATATTTGGGCTCGTTTCCAAATGTTTTGATTGTTGTTTAAACCAGTGGTTCTCAAACATGTTCATGTACTTTTCCACGGACCCTCATCTGTGCACTGCGCGCCAACATATTTGCCAGGGAGACCCTACCAAAAATGTGTTGTTAAAATGTTTAAAAAATATTCCACATTTTGCACTTTTTTCCCCTCAAGATTTTTGGAAAATAGCAGATCTACAAGCTCACACTGCGTCACATCGTTACGCGTTGTGAGCTTGTAGATCGGCAATTTTCAAATAACCCATGTCTAGGTTTCAAGTGCTCTTGCCACAGGTATTTTCTTTTGGGCTTGTTTTCATATACCTGGTTGCTTATTTTTCTCACAAGATCTGGCAACACTGAATGTTACGTTCCAACTTTTCCGACTTTTTTGTCTACCTTTGGATCACAAAACACGACATCGAAGCCATGTTCTTTCTTGGATCACGTGAAATACCCATTGCAAGTTTGCTATATCTATACCAGGATGTCAGTCCCATCATCACCGTGTCTTTGTTGCGCCAGCAAGCCAAGGTGAAACTATTAGTCTGGCTGCTGTTGTATTGTGTTCTGTATTGATTTGATTGTATCTTATAGTAAACTAAATATATCATGTATAAATTAGCATAGTAACACTAAACGTGTGTGTCTGTGTGGGCGCGCGCACATGCATCAATTTTTTTTCTACATTCCATCCCACCATGTACAGTCCGGTGCTGGTGACGTGACGTCCATCTTCTACTTGGGAGTCGGGACATCCATGGAAATGCAGCATAGTAGTCAACAATATAATAATAAAACAAAACGTTTCATACTCATGTCATGTGTGACTCCTTATTTCTGAGAGCATAATGTTTCACTGTCATTTCCAGTTATATTCTTTGGACTAAACTTATAGAAAACATGGGCATTACTTTAGAATGACATGCTAATGTTCAAATACTCTTGTCATACACACAGCCTAATCGTTTTTTTTCTCTTTTTTCAAATGAGACCGTTTCATGCTTTCAATTGGTGTATATGGATAATATTAGGATTTACTATAGCCTATTGTATCTAAGACCAGTAAAGTTGAATCCAATGTGCTGGGGTCCCCAGAAAAATTATGATTACATGTAGAAGTAAATACTAACAGAATGTACAAGAGTTTTTCACTATTATATCTGTAATGCAATTATGTACCATTCTGCCAAATGAAAGACCATCTCCTATCATGAAACAGTTCAAAAGAACCCTTATAGAATTGGGGTTCACATTTTGTCATTATGAATGCTTATACAATGTAGAATGTACCGTGATCAATGAGTAGAGCAAGCAGGGTGTAAATGTAATCGTTTTATTTAGAAAAATAATATGGTTGTATCTCAAAAGGCGAGTCCCAGGGGTCTTCATCAGCCGAACGTTACTCCATTTCCGCAGGCAGGCGAAACAACATTCTGTCCTGTTGAAAAGAACACATTAGATTACACTTGTAGATTAAATAGATATCATCCCACGTGAAGCCTAATCTATACTAATATTGCATGCAAGCCGCAAATAGAAGACCTACAAGCTCACAAAGTGTCGAGTCTGACGCGTTGTGAGCTTGTAGATCTGCTATTTTCGGGACCCGGCAACGTAGCCCTGAAACATGACTGTCATGGGGGAACTTCAACCTGGTGTTTGCACTTTCTACATGTACAATCCGTACATCTACATAAACGTTCGGATTTCAAATAAAAAGTGCTTATCCCATGACCACGGATGTTACAATTTGAATCGGGTGGGTCTTAAGTACCAGTATCTTCCGTATTGTTTAATAAAAAAGCATTTTAATCCGATCAGTGGCCATTTATTATGCGACCCTTATGCGATCGGTTGGGAGGTTTATGAGAAAATGACCACCGATCAGATTAAAATGCTTTTATTTAAACAATACGGAAGATACGGGTACTTGCACCCAGCCGATTCAAATTGTAACATCCGTGGCCATGGCATAAGCACTTTATATTTGAAATCTGACAAGAGACAAAGCATAAATTTGGCTTGTCACACAAGTGGTTTAGCTTTGCATTTGGCTAGCTATGGAACGACAATGTAAACAACACTGCTCTGCGTGCATGCGTCTTATCAGAAGTCAACTACACATTGTATACTACTACCCTAACTTTATTAATCTCTAACATTAAAGCAATCAAGTACAATTACACTTGGATTATTATGTCAAATTGGCATAACGTTTACAGCAATCATTACTTACTCTATAAAGTAATTAATCCAAGCTGTGTCCAGCATGATTTCAGCATACAGCCTGTTGAATTCCTCTGCGGTGGAGCTGCTCTTCTGTGTTTTATGGTTCAAATAAATATCTGTTGTGTTAGTATTCCTCCCACGGAGTGTTTACCGACGCGAGCAGGGAGAAAGAAGGCTGATCCCACTCTTTGGGAGACACCCCTTGGGGTGTGTGTGGGGTTGGTCTCACTGAGACACCATGTAGTGCGGACATAGGTGAGAACCCGCGGAAAACGTCATTTGACGCTATGGGCAGCAAAATCGGCGAAGTTCCCCTTTAAGCCAAATCCAGGCTTGACAAAGTCGGGTCCGAAAAGCCTCGTTTATTCCGTTCCTCAGACGCCAAGCCAGGCTGAAAAGGAGCAACTTTGTCGAGCTAGACTATGTCAAGCCAGGCTGTGTCCAGCCAGGATAATGAAGCCAGGCTAAATGGGCGGCGATTCGCCGACGACGTATTTCTATAAAAGACCATGAACTCGAGCGCAGATTCCTTGAACTTGACCAATCATGGCAGCGGGGAACAAAACTTGTGCAGCGTTTTTCTCTGTGGCCGAACAGCAGCAGCTCATGCAAGCTTATGAGGAAGTGAGACATATTATCAACAGAAAAGGAAACACGGCCGTCATTAGCAAATCCAGGGAGAAAGCATGGCAAAGTATTGCCGACAAATTAAATGCGTAAGTCGTCAAAATAAAATACAATTTCAAGTCCCTAAATATATAATTCAGTTGCCATGCAATGTTGACATTACATGGAATCCATCTATCTAGGAATCCATCTATCTATCTATCTATATACTGTACTGTTCAGCTTAATATGGTTGTAAGGTAGGCCTATTCTAGTTCAGGGGTCTTCAACAGGGGCTCCGGGACTCCTAAGGGGTCCTAAGAGTTACTACAGCGGGGCCGCCAAATCTGTGTGTGATATGTTTTTTTTGTTTTACCTTAACCACTTGAACCCATAGCATCTCCATTCTGAGGAGAACTTCGGCCAAAAAATAGCAGATCTACAGGCCCCCAATGCATTGTATAATTGTATAATTAATTATCTTAACTTATTAATGTCCATGAAGCTCAAACAGGACTGGCACAGTCAGGACATGGGGCCAGATTAAAATAAAATACAAGAACATCTTGCAGAGTGGTAAGTGCGTTAATACATTGAATACAATATACAAATGAAGGTGGATAAATTACGTATGTGCCTGCTGACATGTTTTATTTGCTTGCTGGTTTTAGCTATTAAAAAAAAGAACTATGTCTGTGGCACTGGTGGTGGTCCTCCCGGGGTGCTCCTTCCATTCCGACATCTCACCACTCCGACTAGTGGCTTCCGCGTGCGGTTAGGGTTAGGGTTAGGTATAGGGTTCGTCAACGTCGGAAAGGCGACATGTCGGAAAGGAGAAATGCACCCGGTCCTCCCACCGAAGACTACACACCAGCAGAAGATTTAGCCCTGGCGTTGAACAAGGGAAGGCCTGTTGTGGAGGGGATCCCGGGGGGGACATCGACGGAGTCGGTGTCCAGCCAAGTGTCTGCCCCCTTCATTACGGGTCGGTCTACATTAATTTAATTTGCTCAATAGCCTATACTGCACATAGAACACAATCAACCATTCATGGTGTTATTACGTGGACTGTCTGATTAATTATTAAAGGTCTGACATTGTCTTGCAGTGTCAGGTGGCACCATCCTTCTTGTGGAGCCAGTGGAGGATGAGGATCCAGTGAGTATTATAATTTGATGACACCTGTCAGCACTAGGTCAATACACTCTAAATTCCACTGATCTATTGAATGTGCAGGTGCAGAGCTTTTACGAAGAGGAGGCAGAGGCAGATATGTCGGCGGAGGAGGAGGTATCATGTCAATCGCGTGTCAAACAAAAATAGGCCTATACTTATTTAGTCCATATTGGCTATGAAGTCAGTGATGTGGTTGTCAAAGAAAATATAATTTCCTAACAGGACCCAGCAGATGCAGAAACTGCTGGACAGAGCCAGGAGTCTGCGAGCCAGCCTGGCAATGCAGTGAGTATTAACTTAAGGACATTCACCCCAATGCACAATTCCTGCTGCTGTGCTAATTGATATGTGTTTAACAGACTACAGAGATGGTGAAAAACCTCTATGCCACTCATTTGCGGCGCCAAATTGAGTTGGCAGAGGTCGATTTAGATTTAAAGAAGATTCAGATTGCGAAAGAGAAGATCCTCTTAGAAAAGGAGAAAATCCTCCTAGAAAAGGAGAAAATCCTGCTGGAGAGGATTCTTTTGGAGAGGGAGAAAAAAACCCTGCCATTTGATTTAGAAATTAAAAGAAGGAAGATGGTGAAGCTGGGATTAGAAGTCTGCATACTGAAAAAACAAGTATGGTCATCATTTTAATGCACAATGTAAGCATGACTTATAGCACAATGTAGTAATCATATTTTCCCCTCTCTCTCCCAAGCTTCCAGCTGATAAATAGCCAGCCCGTCCCACTCCTGACGGCGAAGAAATAGCTGGTGTTTTTTTGTTGTTTTTACATTCGGAGATTTTTTGAGTTATCAAGGGTCCTGGGAATATTTATCTATTTTGTGTTGAGTTTTTGTTCGTTGATTTTCTTCCTAATGACCTCCCTGGATCTATTTATTGCGGCCGTGTTTCATTTATTTTTATAGGCCTACAAATACTTCCCATGAGCTGAGAATTATGATTTAGGAACCCTGGCCTGTCAATAAATAATTGAATGTTCCAAAAAAAAACATGCCTCTCTCATTAATGTACAGTAGGCTACATAGTTATTCGTCCACTGAAATCGTAATGCGACCAATTATAGTTGTACATTTTTCCCGTGGTTTTATTTTGTTCTTCATTTTCGTTTCTCTGTGTGTTGCTGTCATAATACTCTATCTGAACATCATCAACCATCACAAACTCTGGAAAGTTTGGGACTTCAGAGGATGTAGTGTCGAAGTTCTTCAGGGAGTGAGTCACTGTGAAACAAAATGGAATTGTAGCAGTTTATCCACTTAAGCCGGTTGTACTTTCTTGAATGATGAATATAAGCTGCTCTATAAGCTTATAGATCAGAAATAACTTAATTTAAATAAATTGCTGACAACAAAATAAATAAAATAAATAAAAAAGTCTCTGCCCCATTGTAGAAACATCCTCCTGTGAACCTGATGCACCTCATGTGTCATGTACTGAACAACCTGATCTACCAACACTCTGATGGTAAGCAAGCTGAGATAATTATTACATAGTGGTCTATGTTTTTGACTGTCTTGAGGAAACTATTTTTGGGCACAATATAACTTTGCAACATCAGGATGCATGGCACATCTGCCATTGGGCAGGTTTGCCTGTCATCGTTACATCGTTTCTACATGGGGGTACAATGTAACGATGCCGGGCACGCCCGCCCCACCACGGGTGCATCGTTGTGTCCAGATTATTTACATCTGTATGCCAGGTAGATGATAGTGAGTTAAAGTCCCATGCATTTGATTTGCATTCTTTGGAAATGCAATGTTGTGATGGCAGAACAATTTGTCAGTTTGTCAGCTCATAGATACACATGTACAGTACATGTATTACCAGTACCTATACATTACTTGTTCATTGCTGTAGAATTATTAGATTATAATTACATGCATCTTTTTTTCACTCTGCCTTGTTTCAGACACGCCTTCCAGTGAACTTGCAGCACCTCAGCATGACCAGACAGTTTGTCAGACATGTGCCACTAAGCCGACATACCGAGATGCTGGAACGCAGCGGGAAGACCCCTCAATGCTTGACCATGGCTACAGTTCACCGAAAATCAAAACGGCAAATAAAGCTACACAGTGTGATGTAGGCACGGAGGCTAATGTGGCGAGCACCATGCTTGTTCGCATTAAGGTGTTCACTGGAATACATCTGGTGCAGTTTTATCTTATGGTGCAAGTGTTGGAGCCTTTCAGAAAAAAGTCTTTCATCCTTCCTGTTGTCGATCAAATTCTGATGACATTTATAAAGTCATTCAGCGTTTCAAAGTGTCTCAGAGTTTGGCAAGCAAGATAATTTCGTACTGGATAGATTGTATGGATGCAGAAGTCACAGAGCTTGTCTCATGGCTTCCCAGAGACACCCTCACAACTAACATGCCATTGCAATTTCTTAAAATTACAACCTGCATCATTGACTGTGCAGAAACCTCTCTGCAGAGGACCACAAACCTTGACTCCAGGAGTGCCACCTTCAGCCACTACAAAGGCACCAACACAATAAAGTATCTTGTCTGTTTGTCTCCGTCTGGCATTAAGAGTCCATACCGGGATAGGATAGTCCCGTAGAGTGTTCAAGGCTCTATAGAGCGGAGGGTTCCCTGCTCTTTCGGCGACCAATTCAAGCCCGGTCTCTGGCTGAAGATGAGCCACACCGGGGTTGGAGAGTCTTGCTTCTGTGGTCCCGTAGAGTGTTCAAGGCTCTGTAAAACGGAGGGTTCCCTGCTCTTTCGGCAACCATTCACGCCCATGGAGAGTATATTATTTTGGATTAATATTTTTATTTTCTTGGGAGTTTTCACAATAAGTTGGCTATAAATTATTGTTGTTTAAAAAAAAAAAGAAAAAACTAGAAAGATGTTGCTTGAGATTGTAGTCTGTTAT
The DNA here is from genome assembly GCF_963280865.1 of Gymnoscopelus braueri. Lineage (NCBI taxonomy): Eukaryota > Metazoa > Chordata > Actinopteri > Myctophiformes > Myctophidae > Gymnoscopelus > Gymnoscopelus braueri. Next base: position 16,325,067 of record NC_137613.1, read on the forward strand.
TTTCGGCACGCGACACTGTTGTGTGACTAAGTATGAATCGAGCGTCTGGAAGACAATGCCTGTTTTTTGTTGTAAGATGTTCTACCTCAGCAGCATGATTTAGTTTATTTTACATTTTATTTCCTATAGTCTCAGTTATAATTGACATACTGTATATGTATGCAGATTTTGTTTCAAATATTTTTATTGAGAAGCACTTATTTTTTTCCCATACCCACAGTCTCTTTGTTATAGATGGGTCAAATGGAGAGTATATTATTTTGGACTAATATTTTTTTTTTCACAATAAGTTGGCTATAAATTATTTTTGTTAATAATAAATAAAAAGATGTAGCTTGAGGTATATTTTGATTTAAGTTGGTTGTGTGCGTGGTTTATTTTGCTCTTGTTAAAAAAAAATCCCACACAAAAAAAGAAAAAAGAAAATCTACTTTATTAGGGCAAACACGAAAGAAAGGCTAAGACTAAGGAATTAAATCAATAAAAACAGTGGATCAGTGAGACAGGGAGGTGTGCAGTTATCTGGGAAAGCCATATTGAAGGTGGGTTTTGAGAGCAGTTAAAAAAAACAAAAATATTAATGTTTTAATTTATTAATCAATAATAAATAATACATCCCTAGTTTTTCTACACACACTGACACAATCAATCAGAGTCAGCACATATATGTGAAACAAACTGCCCATGACAGCACCTGAAGGCCTTGTCTTGGCTGATCCGTGGCGATTTTGAATTTGTTCTTAGTGAATGGAGATTAGTGGATTGGGTTAACAGTTACACTCCCTAAGAAAACACTCTGAAGACAGTAATATCAGCTTGCATCCTTCACTGTTTCCTGTGTCACAGGAAGGTTGCTCATTGGTGGAGGTAGTGTGGTCATCTTGGAATCATTAATAGGTTCCCTGTTCGGCGGCTCCCCTGGCTAAGTGTCCTTGAGCAAGACACCATACCTAACCGCTCCCGATGATCCAAACCTGGTTGGTGCCTTGCATGGTTTCCTCCACCATTGGTGTGTGATTGGCTGTGTGTTTTAATGGATGAATGTTATGCACATTGTAAAGTAAATTGGAGAAATTGCACCATGTGCCATACTGATGAGAAATTATACAGGGCAACATTTTTGCTGGCTGATCTATTTAGGATGATATATTTTCACCATTCCCCCCTCCAAATGCCTCAATGCATCACATTAATTAAAACACACATTAAAAACAGGCTCCTGCTCTATGGGCCACATGGCATTCATTATAAAGGAATAGTTCAACCAAAAATGTGACTATCTACTTGCCCTCATGTCAGTTGAAACATGTAAGTTTCTTTGCCCACACGAGTTCCCAGCAGCTTTCTACAGAACAGTTGAAGTCAACCAGTGACCAGGCCTTTAATCCAAGTCTTCTGAGGCACACTGTCTTCGACTGCCGTCTATTGCCTCGACGGAACAGGATCTGAAGGTCTGGGGGGCACTTGCCTGGAATCTCTTGAATGGGATGAGGAAAGTGTGGAAATCTGGGAGATGACCTCAAGAGGCGGCTGTCAATGGCTACTGCGGAGTCCGTACTGCTTTACGGGGCTGAGAGACATGGACACTCACATCGCAGCAGGAAAAGGCCAAGGTTGGCGTCTACACAAGAACGCTATGAATGTCTGTCATAGACCTCTGTGTTCTTTGTCTAATGTTATTTAGCTTCAGAAAACCTGAATTATGCTGCATGGACTGTAACTGTAACTGATCACCATTGGCTTATTTTATTTATTCCGGAGAAAGCTGCTGCTTTATTGTGTGGACAAGGAAACTGTGTGTGTGTGTGTGTGTGTGTGTGTGTGTGTGTGTGTGTGTGTGTGTGTGTGTGTGTGTGTGTGTGTGTGTGTGTGTGTGTGTGTGTGTGTGTGTGTGTGTGTGTGTGTGTGTGTGTGTGTGTGTGTTTAATGGTTAATGGTTTTAATACCGTACAAAAGGAACAAAAACAAAACAGTGACTATCTGTCTGGTTTATTAATTTTTTCAGGTGGAGAAATGTCGAAGCTTCCTTGAGCTGACACCAGGAGAGACCCAAGGTTTGTACTGTTTACTGTACTGTATGACACCAGACATACAGTACGCGTAGGTATGATGGCGGGGGACAGATGCTAGGTTCATTGTTTACCTGGTGTCCTATAGTTTCAATGTACAGTATGTTATTTAGACTCTCTCTCTCTCTCTCTCTCTCTCTCTTTCTCTCTCTCTCTCTGTGTGTGTGTGTAATGTCTCTCCAACTCTTCTCTGTGCTCTGTCCTGCAGGGGTGCTGTGGCTCTCAGTGTACAGTGAATGCACGTACATTGGTCTGCTGGCCATGGGCTTCCTGCTGATGTGGGTGGAGGTGCTGTGTCTCTGTGCCAAGAGGGAGATGAACGCCCTCAAGATCAACGCCTTCGCGCAATGTGCACCGTCCTCTCAGGTCAGAAGATGAGATGAGTAATCTCAACTAATCGATAAGTTAAAGGGACATTTCACTTTCAAACATGTTTGGGGTCATTTTAACGTCTACGCAGGCTTTTGTGAGCACCCTAGACTTTTTTTTTTAGTTGCTGAATTTAGTTGAAGGAGACAATTTACAATTTAGGCATTTATACAGAACGATTTACAGTAAGCAAGGTAAACATCAAATATTAATAGGTAATTCATCAAATGCATAGAGACAGTGTAGTGCCTCAGTAATCTAGGATAGGTAAACCAAGAACCATCAGTCTAAACATTATAATATTATAGGATGCCAGGTCAACAAATGAACCTGGCATCTGTCTAAATAATATGCTATATAAATTACATTTAGCCTTTGCATACGCGTGGTCGTCAAGGCTAGGGCAAGTGTTGCGAAGTCTGAAGTCTTCAGATTACGACGGAAAATTGGGAGTGAGTCTGCAGTTCTAACTGCAATGGGGAGTTTGTTCCACAGTTTATAGGAGCCAGAAGGGAGAAGAGTCTGGGACGTGTGGAGCTGGATGTTTTAGGGAAGGTTCTGACAAACAAATGGCATGTACTTAGAACATTCAAAGTTATATAAAAAATATAAAGGTTATAGAAAAAATTGAAATAGAGTTTGACCCAATGAAGAACATGCATTATCTCTCCTCAGGGCTGATGGGGATGGTGGCTCATATGATGTACTCCACAGTGTTCCAGATGACCGTCACCATAGGCCCTAAAGACTGGAGGCCACAGACCTGGGACTATGGCTGGTCCTTTGCGTAAGTCACCTCATCTGACCACATTCACACAGCGATGACATCATTGAGAAAGACACGACTGGAGACTGGGGACCATTCTTCATTGAACGCTCTAGAGAGTAATACCAAATTATAATAAAATTAATCAATAATGTCTCCAGAGTTATTTCCTTTCCAAAAATCGATCAAATTGAACTAGTTGGCTGTAATTTGGTCACATTTTCAGAGTTATACGGGTAATACTGAAAAGTTTGTTTCTGTTTGGCATGGACAATACAGAAACAAATCCACCTGTGAAATACGTTTCACGTCACGGTATGGTTGGTCCGCATAGTTCTTGTAGTCAAAAAGAGCCATGATGAGCTGTTTAAAACAAACAACCTCTGTGTCTCCCTTACCCCCCCCACTCCCTCCTTCCTCCTCCCCCCTCCCTCCTACTCCCCCCCCCACCCCCTCCCAGCATGGCGTGGCTGTCGTTCAGCTGCTGCATGGCGGCGGCCGTCGCCACGCTCAACTCCTACACCAAGACCCTCATCGAGATGCGGACCCGCGCCCGCATGCGGCTGGAGGAGGCGCAGGCCGCCTCCCACGCCCCCTCCTACGACGAGGTGGTGATGGGAGGAGCAGGAGGAGGAGGAGCAGGAGGAGGCATGGTGTTGGGACCTGGAGTCGGAGGAGTCGGAATCTACTCGGTCAGCCAGCTGATGCAACTGGCCCAACAGGGGGCGCTCCTGGACCCGCTGTGGCCCCGAGGAATGGGCCCCGCCGTGGGGCCTCTGGCGTACGGAGCCGGGGGGGCCCTGATGGTCGGCGGGGGAGGGATCGGGGTGGGAGGAATGGGGGGAGGAATGGTGGTAGGAGGGCCAGGGATGACAGGAGTGAGGATAGGAAGTGCCGTTGCAGGAGCAGGAGTGATGGGCGTAGGATTAGCAGGACCAGGAGGAATGATAATGGGAGGAGGAGGGAGGCTGGTGGAGCAGCCTCACAACGGGGTGGTGGTGGTGGAGGGCTGCGGGCTGGAGGGATGTGAGGACTGTGAGAGAGAGATGGACGAGGTAGAATACCACCTGCAGGAGGAGGAGAGGGAGGGCTCCATGTGCTGAGGGAGGGCCCTCCGTGTTTGGGAAGAAATACAAAATTTGCTCCGCGAAAATATCACCCATTCTCTTGATCATGATATAATTATCGAATCGGAATTAAATAAATGTTTCCAGAAAAACAAATAATAGTCTCATGATTGATTGTTTTATTGTGAAGGCTGTGGAAGTGGTGACTGGTTGTGAGCGAGTGACAATGTGCTAGCTTGGCTGTTCTGTGTCGGTGAACTGTTGGTGCCACCATATCCACCTGTTTCCTAGGCTTTTCACTGTGTTCCACTTCCTGTCTTTTGATCCAATGAAATCCAATGAAACCGGTCAGATGACTAATGATATCCAATGAAATCCGACAGGAAGTGGAAAACACACAGCCAAGAAACAGGTGAATATGACTATGAATTGAATACCAAGGACCTCAATGGAAACAAGACCGCAAAGCCTTTTTTGAACTGACCTTTTAGACAAAGTATTTTAAATGTAACTGTGCTGTTTTACATTGTTTTGCCTAATAACATATTGAATCAATCAATCAATGGAGCATAGGAGGTGGAGAGAGAGCAGGTATAGATTCTGTGTTATCAGAGCGGTAAAAATCAACAAGCAGGAAGGCTTTTATGTTCTAAATCCAATTAATGAGTGAGGAAGGAAAAGTACTGCAGCATTATCTGTCTGGCTGATGAAGATGATCAGCGATTTGAGGCTGGATGCCTCAAATATGTCAGGGGAGTGTAACGGGTTGCAAGCTCAACTAAAATAAAACGCACTAATACATTAGGCTATATTCCATGCGCTGCATGGAATAGTTGGTGTGAACTGTATTGAAAATGGTTGTCGGGAAGCAAGTCAGTTTTCTGACCTACTCCAATCAATATCCAGATGTGTTTTAAAGTGTACACCAGTGACACATCAGTTGCACTGACACAAAAATCAATTTCATGAAGGTCAGTCAAATTAAAACTAAATTTCTAGTGAACGCCAGCCAGTGGATACATACAGTATGACTGTAACTTTAGTTGTAAGCCCCTTTACTGTGTTGCATTATTAATTATTATATTTGCAGTCATATAATTGCTTGTGATTTAAGCCATTGTTTTGAGTGAATTGCAGTTGTTGGTCTATGAAACTGTATAATGTAGGACTTTATAGACTGTGTTTTATAGGCAAATCTGCTCAGCTGGACTGCAGCCTTTGAGCAATAGGTATATGATGGACACGATTTGATACATTGGTGCGCAAGCTCAAAATGGATGTGTGGTGCGCAGTGTTGGGTAACGTGCGTTAGTAACGTAACGCCGTTACGTAATATATTACCGAAATGCGGTAACGGGTAATATGACGCATTACTACAAGGAGAAGCTGTAATATAGTAGTAAGATGACACTACGTTACTACATTACTAATTATCGCGAAAAAAAAAAATCGACCAAAAAAGATTTTGGTCCATTTGTTTTGCCAGGTTGCATATCCGGCCTAGAGAGAATCAAAGGAAACGGAAACAGCTGTGAGCATGCATATATATATGTGTGTGGACTGCACCGGATACAGTTCCAAAGAAGGCGGGTGTAATGTAATAGGCAGCGTCGCAGCGAGTCAGTGCACTCGCCTCGCTGTCCCTTGTAGGCTACTGAATGGATGCGTGGAGACGGCCAGGACGCACAGCGTGCACCTCTGTCAATATGGTAATGGTAGACAGCAGTTCTCTGGTTGAGATTCAACATCAAGTGAAACGCTGCACATGACCAGTGATAGGTTAGATTTAAAGCCTATATTCCAGTTTATAATGCGCGGAAGCCAAGCAACACTTTTGACAGAGAGAGGGAGGGAGAGAGAGAGAGAGAGAAAACCCGACGTCGGATCAACAGCAATACAAATTAATAACTGCAAACAGATCCAAAGATTAGGCTATCAATATCATACAAAAGCAGAGAGAAGCTGTGATCTCACCGCTCTGATGGACAATAAATAAATAATCCTTTTGCAAAGGATCCGTTTTTGCTGCGCAGCTCCTCCACGTTTGAAGGACCATGACAAAGACTTTTAATGTGTGGTAAAACTGAACGTCATGAAACCTTTAAAAATTAAGAAATACTATATTTTAAATAGTGAAAAATACAGAAAATAGGGGAAAATACATAAAATCTCTAATCTGTGATTCTAATGTGATTAATCACAATTTCCAAAAATAATTTGTGGGCTAATAATAATAATACAAAATCTAGATTATTTAATTGTTCAATTTTAGCTTTTATTTTTTTTAAGTAACTAAAAAGTAATATGTAATATTAATATATTACTGTTGCTCAGACAGTAATATGTAACGAAATGTAATACTTTAAAAGGAAGGTAATAAGTAATAGTAATATATTACTTAAAGTAAAGTAACTTGCCCAACACTGGTGGTGCGTGCATGTGTGTGTGAGCACGCACGGGGGGCCCTCTGGAACTTCAGTGCCCAGGGGCCCCCAGGGGTGCTAATCTGGCTCTAGGATGATAAAAAAAAAAATAGGTTAGATTTAAAGCCTATATTCCAGTTTATAATGCGCGGAAGCCAAGCAACACTTTTGACAGAGAGAGGGAGGGAGAGAGAGAGAGAGAGAAAACCCGACGTCGGATCAACAGCAATACAAATTAATAACTGCAAACAGATCCAAAGATTAGGCTATCAATATCATACAAAAGCAGAGAGAAGCTGTGATCTCACCGCTCTGATGGACAATAAATAAATAATCCTTTTGCAAAGGATCCGTTTTTGCTGCGCAGCTCCTGTTTAAGTTAATTGCCTTCACCTGCTGCTGTGGTGCTGCGCAACAGGGCAGATCTCCGCCAGGCCAGGTGGCCCTACCCAGGCCCATGAAATTCATAGGCAGTCTACAGAAGCCAATTAGAATGAAATCTGCTAAAACTGACTCATACACTGATACAGAACCAGTGGCGGAGCGTCCGGGGAGGCCAGGGAGGCGGCCGCCTCCCGGCCCGCGACCCTCGCGGGCCCGTGCCGTCAGATAATAAATCGGTAAAATCAGGCAAAAATAAGAATTAAACAACATAACCCTAACCTAACCCTACCCTAACCCTAGAACCGAAATAAAGTGACCAAAAGCCCCCCAAAAAGTTACCGAATCTGCCGAAAACCCGCAAAAAAATTCGCGCGTGCGCTTCACGCACGCGCGCGGGATGTGCACCCACGCACGCGCGCGGGTGCGCAGGGGGGGCCTGATCACTGTGCTGTGCCTCCCGGCCCGGCTTTCAGTTGTTCCGCCACTGTACAGAACCATATATAGGCTAAATATTGTCTCTGACTCTCTGTCGGTTATTAAAGGTTCTATGACATTCATTTTAACTTTTTTTATTTTTTATGTTTTTTTGGGGGTTTTATGACCTCCAATACATCTAAACAATCTGAACTTTGAACATTCAGTGGATTTTCTGTGGTCTGGGGTTTTCGGAATAATTAGGCTGAAAAGTAATCTGAGCTTGGCCCTTCGACAGTGAGGTCACAGTCGATTAATCCCGCCCACTCTCCTCCTCGCCCCTCCCCTCCCCTATCCTTTCCTTTGGGGGGGGCGGAGCAGAGGCGATGATTGACAGGCAAAATCCCTCACCAGCGACACCCGCAGGCAAAGATTTCTTTTTTCATTGCAGTTTATACTTATAGTGTAGCTGCATGGTATCTCTCATGGTGTTTCTAGTAGTACAGTACAGTATTTATACGTATAGTGTAGCTCCATGGTACTGTATATCTCACAGGCAAAATCCCTCACCAGCGACACCCGCAGGCAAAGATTTCTTTTTTCATTGCAGTTGAAAAGGCTTTAGAAATGTGAGAGAAAAACACCTGCCATGGATCAATGGAGTGGAATTTTTTGTTAAAACTTTCTATACACGTTTGAAGGACCATGACAAAGACTTTTAATGTGTGGTAAAACTGAACGTCATGAAACCTTTAAAAATTAAGAAATACTATATTTTAAATAGTGAAAAATACAGAAAATAGGGGAAAATACATAAAATCTCTAATCTGTGATTCTAATGTGATTAATCACAATTTCCAAAAATAATTTGTGGGCTAATAATAATAATACAAAATCTAGATTATTTAATTGTTCAATTTTAGCTTTTATTTTTTTTAAGTAACTAAAAAGTAATATGTAATATTAATATATTACTGTTGCTCAGACAGTAATATGTAACGAAATGTAATACTTTAAAAGGAAGGTAATAAGTAATAGTAATATATTACTTAAAGTAAAGTAACTTGCCCAACACTGGTGGTGCGTGCATGTGTGTGTGAGCACGCACGGGGGGCCCTCTGGAACTTCAGTGCCCAGGGGCCCCCAGGGGTGCTAATCTGGCTCTAGGATGATAAAAAAAAAAAGAAAAAAAGAAAGAAAACATCTGTATGTGAAGATGATCGGTTGTTTTTCCATGTTTAGCCGGCAATCACATAATCAAATCCTGATGGCATGGGGTTAAAAAACGGGGAAGGATCAATCCACTAGTCGGTGACCTGAGCTGACCTCACTAATCAACACCAGAACAAAATACTGTACTGTACTACTAGAAACACCATGAGATATACAGTACCATGGAGCTACACTATACGTATAAATACTGTACTGTACTACTAGAAACACCATGAGAGATACCATACAGCTACACTATAAGTATAAATACTGTACTGTACTACTAGAAACACCATGAGATACCATGGAGCTGGAGCTACACTGTAAGTATACATCCACATGATATTCATACATACATACAATCAATACAATTATTCAGCATAATTAAACTTTGAGTGGTACAATGTGTAACATTCCCCAAAATGGTGGGCATGAACGAAAGCCTGCACCTAACAGTTTCAGGAAGTGAGCGGTTCGTTCACGTGTACGCCAACGACCGAAGCATTGGTATCCAGATTTTGCGGTAGGGGCCCTTTTTTGGAAAACAAACATCATGAAAGCAGTGTCCAATCTGGTCCAAATTTGAATCACCAATTGAGGGGCCTCTAAACAACGCATAGCCAAATGTCACTTTTTGTTGTAGAAATGTATTTTTCTACTAAAAGTGATTGTTTGATTTGGAACATTGTCTAGGTCTAGTTAATATTTACATTCATCTAAAATGCTTTTCAAAATGCAACAGATAACAGCACACATGAGGTTTTCATACCTGAAGGGTCAGAGCCCTTTGCCTGGAGACGAGACCATTCTTCCTTTTGCCTTGGTAATAGGTGGTGAGCCATTAGTCAATGCCGTTGAGTCATTGGCAACGTTGACTGCTGTGGTAGGACAAACCAACCTCCACAGTGTGGTAGGACAAACACATGCCACTTCCACAGTGGTGTGAATTGAACTATTTGTGGTAAACTGAGTGCATAATCAGTAACAGACTGAGGAGATTTGGAATTTAGATACTTTTGATAGATATTGGCCAATTTTCCAATTACCCGGGTCTGTATCATAAAAAGATGCTTTGTTTATTTATTTATTGTAATTGTTTTCCTATTTAATCTCACACCATTTATTGTTATTCAAATGAAACTTTTATCCTTCCAAAGAGTAACAGTTGTGCAGTGGTGCTCATTTTGGTGTCATTGTTGGTTATCCTGGCTCCATAGTCGATCCTAACAACTTCTGATCACTAGCCCTTAACCATAAGTATCTAACGTTATAACACTTGCTATATAACCACACTCATATTGTAACAAGAGCCACACAGGTTACATTTGAAAACTAAAGACAATGAAAATGTGGGACATCATCTCAATGTGGTGGGACGAGGGTTTAAATGCTATGCAGTTCAAGTGACACCAGGAAACCAGACGAATCTGCCAGTGCAAAAAAAATATAATAGCCCTCAGCTACGTAGTGATATTAGTCTGGCCATGCCAGGCTAGGACCCCTGGACACTGTCTGCCGTCTGTATGTCTGTCTGTCTGTCACTTCAACCATATAGTATCAAAAGCATGTTTCATGGTCATTGTAACATGACTCACAAAACCATTTGTGTTTGATTTGGTGGAAAATGAATCACATTTCTACAACAAAAAGTGACATTTATATAATTTGTGGTGAAATTGCTTTTGGATCTGCGTTGTTTAGAGGCCCCTCAATTGGTGATTCAAATTTGGACCAGATTGGACACTGCTTTCATGATTTTTGGCATTTTTGTTTTCCAAACTGGATACCAATCGTAGCCAATCGGAATGGAATTAGAAAAATCCATCTTGATCGCATGAATCCAGAGAGTATGTGTCAGTTAAATCTGTAGTAGCTTACCTGACATTTTATTGATTGATAATGTAAGGTTGACCATGTGAGAGGAGCAGCACGGCATGACAGACAGACCGACCGACCGACCGACCGACAGACAGAAAGAAAGAAGAAAAGCTAATCACCGTAAATATTAAGCATGTTAAATCAAAATCAGTGAACGATAAAACAATGGTAAAGCGTTTCAGTTGTAAAACAAATATTTATATAAAAATAAACAAATAAAGAGCCAACAAATAAAAAATCAACAAACACAAAATGTATTCATTCACAAGAAGGTCTCATTTTGAGTGGGTCTTGTCAAAAATGTATCTGAACTGATGTACATTATTATTTGAAATCTCAATGAAGATGCCATACTATGTCATACCTGACCAATACATTTGAGATCCTGATGATCACATCATTTCTCATCATCATAAACCATTAGAATCCTCAACAACACAGAATTCTATTAACGACAAATCAAGGTTTGCTCAAACCCAGGGGCGTGCTGGGACCAAAACGGGAGCAAAAAAAAACGTTTTATTTCCTTCTTTTTTCTTTTTTTTTTTTTTTTTTTTTTTGTGGCCCACCGGCGGTTTGGCGGCCCGTAAATGGCGCGGCCGTTCTGGAATTTTCCCGAATTCCCCAGTGGCCAGCACGTCCCTGCTCAAACCCAGGTCTTCATGAAGGGTGGGATCCTCTTGATAAAGTGCATTAATCATCTTTGAACATCCTTCGTCCCCCTTTTTCTTCACCATGTCGATGAAACAGCGTACTTTCTCTTCCTTGTACTTCCCCGCTCCGATAGAGTTCATCTCTTCATCATTGAGAACATTCTCTTCCAACAGGTTGTCCATCAGACGATTGAGCACAGGCTCCGTCACTCGCTTAATGAAGACTGACCGCAACTTTTTCACTTCCTGTGATGGTGTCATTGGCATGTTTGGCTGATTTTGGCCACCGTCTGGATGGTAATCTGGATGAAAAGTAATGCCTTGTTTTCAGCTACAATTAGTTAACCCATTAAGACCTGAGGCCGATTCTACAAATGCCTTCTAAATCAGTGGTAATGTCAAGGACCCCCAAAATGATATGTATTTGGCTGCGGACTCCCCCCCCCCCCCCCATCTGAAAATGTTTTGTGCCAGGGACCCCCAGAAGAGAGAATTTGTGTCAACAGATCTAAAGTGACACAGATGCTTTCTGACTGCAGCCTGTCTTTATTTGTTTTTAACTCATTGACTGCCAATGACGAGATCTCTCGTCATTTTTCTCCAAGTCTCACACCGCAAATGTGTGTTTTCAGTGGTTTTACGATAGAGGGCGCTCTTCCGCAGCCTGTGAATGATCCTAGGATCACCCAAGAAGAGTACACCCAGACAGACATCACGTGATCACAACAAAATTAAGCTGGTTTAGTTTAGTGTTATAGGATTTATACATTTTCTCTACTTTCTGTTGTTTTGGACAAAAACAAGCCACATTCAACTGCCCATAATTAGGGAATGGATTATTTCCCCCTGATTCTCCGAGACCCCCCTACGTCTTTTGAGGCGACCGCCGGGTGGATCGCAGTTAAAGAGTTAAGGAATGTATTTATCTCATGAGTAAGGAAATGGAAAATGACCTGGCTTATTTAAGGAAAAACGTCTCTTACAGCTAATTCCTTCACCTGATGCATCACAACTCTGCTTTCCAGTTGTAAGAAAAACATTATAAGGTCAGGTAGGTTATTGTGGGCCAGCAACATTTGGAATTCGCCAATCGGGATGGAATATAAAAAATCGGACGGAACCATCTTGATCACTTGACTATAGAGATAACGTGTACTGATTTGCATGATGTTTGGACAACATTTGTAGGAGTAATATAAAAAATCACACCCAGTGTGAAGAGAGTGGTGCCTTTCATGAGTTCATTTCATTAGTTACTTTTTACAGACTTTGATGACTTCAAAGTATTTTTACTAATTTTAAGTACTTTAAAATGTTTTTACTGATTTTTACGTGTTTTTACACATTTTAACATCTTTAAGTATTTTTACTCATTTTAAGTATTTTTTTACTAATTTTAAGTATTTTTACTCAGTTTAGGAACTTTAAAGTATCTTTACTAATATTTAAGTATTTTTACTCATTTTAAGTATTTTTACTCATTTTAAGTATTTTTACTAAAAAATGTGTGTGTGTGTGTGTATAATTAGTGTAACTGGTTGCATCTTTGTGTTGCAATCAGCCGCAGCTGTTGAGGCTGTGCTCAAACATACAGAGAGGCCGTGCTCATACGGACGGACGGACACCCGGACAAAGTCAGTCCTTGGAGTGGCTAGCACCACTCAAAAAGAAAAATGTTAAAAGGGTGGCGTTTGTTCTTCAACGTAGTGCGAATCTGCGTGCAAAGTTCCACCGCAATCGAACACTGCGTTCATGATTTGCGGCATTTTGTTCAAAACGGGCAACTCTTGCAAACTTTAAATGTCAATGTTAGCCAATCAGGATGGAATATGAAAAATCAAACAGATCCATCTTGATCACATGACTAAAGAGATCATGTGTACCGATTTGCGTGATGTTTGGATAAAATCTGTACGAGTAATGTAAAAAAAATGGGTTTTGCACAAATCGGCCTCCTGGTGGCGCTATAACAGGGCCATGTGAAAAGTGGGGCAGAGGTTCTGAATTGGCATCCAGGGACTGTGTGTGCACAGTTTCGCAGCGACCGGGCCAACAGTGCCGGAGATTAGCTGTTCACAGACAGATGGACACACGGACGGACGGACAGGGGGTAAAACATACTCTCTCGCCATGCCTTTCGGCCTGGCGGAGACAATTATAGGCCTACTGGCTGGTTCTACAATGCTGAAAATCCTGATATTACACAAAGATAACCAAATTGATTATGCTTACTCATTTTCCTTTTGCTTGATTTTTTCTCTGTGCTGCCCGCCAAGTCATCTGACATGAGAACAAAAGACAGGCATCACCATTCAGAAATACAAGCGGAATACAACCTGTGGACCCCGGCCCACAGGTTGAGAATCATTGACATAAGTTACAAGATATTAGTGATATTTGATGTTATCAGGATGTGAAAGGGGCCAAAGTTCTGAGAGAAGTGATGCATTCATAACATCCAGGTGTAGATTTGTTTTGCTCTCACCAGAATCCACATCCTCCTCATCCTCCTCTTCCTCTGGTAAGTTGTTTATAAAGGGTACCTAAGAATGAGGCAAAAATAATTAAACTTACATTTTGAAAATGTGTTCGTGATCAAAGAATTGACAGTTGGGCTAATTCCAGATTTTTGATTTAGCCAGTCTAAGAAATTAACATTCATAATGTTACATTTTAAGTTAATTTAAGTATGAAGCCAGTTCAATTGTAAATGCTTACAAGCATTACATTATTTATAGCCAATATAAAACTACAATATTTACAATTTAAAAGGGATTCTTTGAAGGGCTGGCATATGTATCAGGGAGACCTGTCTCCATTCAGGCTTCTAGGTCCACGCCCCAATTACACATGTGTAGGTAATCACTGATTAACCCCTCCCCTATAAAGCCTGGTGCTCATGCATTCATCCCAGATTGTCTCTCTGACTCTGGACTTCTACTGATAAACTGTTCATGATAATATGCATATGATCGATGTAGGCTCCAGGGAGAGATGGAGACTTCAGACCTCATGAACTGAACTCGAAGTAACTTGTTGCTGTTAAGGACAGTTAATGGGAGCCCAGAGATCTCTGTTAAGTACATTTCTATATTCAATCTGTAATTATTTACTTACTGCTTAATTAATAAATACACTTTAAGTCTTGTCTGCTCTTAATTTCACCAATTCAACGGACGCGTGGAGACGCGTGATCTGAAGGACATTGCACATGTCTGTTGTTTTTAGCCCCAGTCTCCAATAATGTATAATTATAATGCCTGGTGGGGGCTAACTGTTTTTTGTTTTATAGGCGCTCCATTGCTGCCTTTGCCCCTTGTTATTTCTTATGTATTGTATTTTACTTTTGCATTGATCATCCAACTGCCACGGTTTATGCCACTGTTTATATATATCTAATTGCCATTTCTTGTACCCCACTAGTTGGAGGCGACCGCAGTCGCACTGTGGGGGAGAACATCTGCTATCCACTGCATGCCGTTTGTGTGCACCTAACCCACCTAGTGTTGTGTGTAAGTGTGTTTTTAGTGTTGAAGTGTTTGAACTCTCACTGTACTAACTCCTCTGTCTCTCCTCCCCCCCTAGTCTGACTGTGGCCTTTCACTTGTATATTTTATTAGTGCTTTCTCTCGTTTAACATTAATTTGTGATTAATTTGTGATTAACTTGTCTAAAGTATAACATTAGTATGATCTCATCCTGTGGCATTTACAATAAATGTTATTGATTATCTTGAGAAGCAGGTCTCTGCTCCAGTCATTTACAAATGAACCTGTGTTGCACTTCAGTATAGTTACTTTAGCACTTTAATTGATTCTTTGGGTGAAACTCCCAAGGTGGCATAGTCGAAGTTACATGATCTGTTATATTTCTGCCATGGTTACACATAGAACCTAAAAAAGTACAACCAATTCACACGCTCATTTGGAGGGAAATGTCTTTACTTATAATTGTTAAATAACGTAGATTTTTGTCCAAAGACATGGGCATACTATAAGATGCATTACCCAATGTCTATCTTTTATGGACATACTGTACAGGTAAGAACGATTTACCTCTGTCTCGTTCTTTTCCTTTCCCTTGAATGCATCAAGGAGGACAGAGGTCGTAGACCAATCCTGGTCCCACCCTGTAACAAATTATTCAGTCTTTCTTCAGTCATGAATAATATTCTCCTGGCATTAAGCTTTTGATATTAAATATTAGACATATGACAAATTATCCAAAAATGCAGGGCAGATGTTTTTCCTTGGCCTCTAGTGAGTACAGTATGCGTGCAAAGTTTCACGTAGATCGGTGCAGTTGTAGGTAAAAACACAAATGGGCCTTTTATAGCGCCACCATGAGGCTGATTTGAAAATGTTCAAGTGGCATGTCTTACTCGGCCTAGAGGGAATGTGTGTGTGAAATTTCACGTAAATCGCATGCTGCATTCATGATTTGAGGCATTTAGTTCA
This sequence comes from Gymnoscopelus braueri, assembly GCF_963280865.1. Classification (NCBI taxonomy): domain Eukaryota; kingdom Metazoa; phylum Chordata; class Actinopteri; order Myctophiformes; family Myctophidae; genus Gymnoscopelus; species Gymnoscopelus braueri. Next base: position 16,340,759 of record NC_137613.1, read on the forward strand.
AAACGGACCAATCCTGCAAACTTTAGAAGCCAACCTTACCCAATCAGGATAGAATATGGAAAATCAGACAGATCCGTGTTGATCACATGACTATAGAGATACTGTGTACTGATTCGCGTGATGTTTGGATAAAATCTGTAGGAGTAATATAAAAAAATGGGTTTTGCACAAATCGGCCTCCTGGTGGCGCTATAACAGGGCCATGTGAAAAGTGGGGCAGAGGTTCTGAATTGGCATCCAGGGAGTGTGTGTGCACAGTTTCGCAGCGACCGGGCCAACGGTGCCGGAGATTAGCTGTTCACAGACAGATGGACACACGGACGGACGGACGGACACACGGACAGACGGACAGGGGGTAAAACATACTCTCTCGCCATGCCTTTTGGTCTGGCGGAGACAATAATAGGCCTACTGGCTGGTTCTACAATGCTGAAAATCCTGATATTACACAAAGATAACCAAATTGATTATGCTTACTCATTTTCCTTTTGCTTGAATTTTTCTCTGTGCTGCCTGCCAAGTCATCTGACATGAGAACAAAAGACAGGCATCATCATTCAGAAATACAAGCGGAATACAACCTGTGGACCCCGGCCCACAGGTTGAGAATCATTGACATAAGTTACAAGATATTAGTGATATTTGATGTTATCAGGATGTGAAAGGGGCCAAGGTTCTGAGAGAGGTGATGCATTCATAACATCCAGGTGTAGATTTGTTTTTCTCTCACCAGAATCCACATCCTCCTCATCCTCCTCTTCCTCTGGTAAGTTGTTTAATAAGGGTACCTAAGAATGATGAGACAAAAATAATTAAACTTACATTTTGAAAATGTGTTCGTGATCAAAGAATTGACATAGTTGGGCTAATTCCAGATTTTTGATTTAGCCAGTCTAAGAAATTAACATTCAGAATGTTACATTTTAAGTTAATTTAAGTATGAAGCCAGTTCAATTGTAAATGCTTACAAGCATTACATTATTTATAGCCAATATAAAACTACAATATTTACAATTTAAAAGGGATTCTTTGAAGGTCTGGCATATGTAACAGGGAGACCTGTCTCCATTCAGGCTTCTAGGTCCACGCCCCAATTACACATGTGTAGGTAATCACTGATTAACCCCTCCCCTATAAAGCCTGGTGCTCATGCATTCATCCCAGATTGGCTCTCTGACTCTGGACTTCTACTGATAAACTGTTCATGATAATATGCATATGATCGATGTAGGCTCCAGGGAGAGATGGAGACTTCAGACCTCATGAACTGAACTCGAAGTAACTTGTTGCTGTTAAGGACAGTTAATGGGAGCCCAGAGATCTCTGTTAAGTACATTTCTATATTCAATCTGTAATTATTTACTTACTGCTTAATTAATAAATACACTTTAAGTCTTGTCTGCTCTTAATTTCACCAATTCAACGGACGCGTGGAGACGCGTGATCTGAAGGACATTGCACATGTCTGTTGTTTTTAGCCCCAGTCTCCAATAATGTATAATTATAATGCCTGGTGGGGGCTAACTGTTTTTTGTTTTATAGGCGCTCCATTGCTGCCTTTGCCCCTTGTTATTTCTTATGTATTGTATTTTACTTTTGCATTGATCATCCAACTGCCACTGTTTATGCCACTGTTTATATATATCTAATTGCCATTTCTTGTACCCCCCCACTAGTTGGAGGCGACCGCAGTCGCACTGTGGGGGAGAACTTCTGCTATCCACTGCATGCCGTTTGTGTGCACCTAACCCACCTAGTGTTGTGTGTTTTTAGTGTTGAAGTGTTTGAACTCTCACTGTACTAACTCCTCTGTCTCTCCTCCCCCCTAGTCTGACTGTGGCCTTTCACTTGTATATTTTATTACTGCTTTCTCTCGTTTAACATTAATTTGTGATTAGTTTGTGATTAACTTGTCTAAAGTATAACATTAGTATGATATCATCCTGTGGCATTTACAATAAATGTTATTGATTATCTTGAGAAGCAGGTCTCTGCTCCAGTCATTTACAAACGAACCTGTGTTGCACTTCAGTATAGTTACTTTAGCACTTTAATTGATTCTTTGGGTGAAACTCCCAAGGTGGCATAGTCGAAGTTACATGATCTGTTATATTTCTGCCATGGTTACACATAGAACCTAAAAAAGTACAACCAATTCACACGCTCATTTGGAGGGAAATGTCTTTACTTATAATTGTTAAATAACGTAGATTTTTGTCCAAAGACATGGGCATACTATAAGATGCATTACCCAATGTCTTTATCTTTTATGGACATACTGTACAGGTAAGAACGATTTACCTCTGTCTCGTTCTTTTCCTTTCCCTTGAATGCATCAAGGAGGACAGAGGTCGTAGACCAATCCTGGTCCCACCCTGTAACAAATTATTCAGTCTTTCTTCAGTCATGAATAATATTCTCCTGGCATTAAGCTTTTGATATTAAATATTAGACATATGACAAATTATCCAAACTGAGATTTTACAACCAAATCCTAATTGTGCCTGTGTTTGATAAAGACCTAATGAAACAAAAAGCAATTATGTGGCCATACTAGAGATTACTCTCTAGAATAGAATTGATTACCATACTAGAGAATTAACAACAGATGCCCAAACATTTGAAATAAATCAATTGTGTATTTCTAAGTCAAAAGTTCCTAAAAGTCCAATCTTAATTACTGTGTCAAACGGAAATGTACAGCGCGATTACATCGGGTCGGTCTGGCAAGGCAACGGCACCCCGGTAGATCGGAGAGTACTTGCCCTGAAGGGCACATGTAATAGAAGCGTAAGCCCCTCTGCTTGGGCTGCTCAAAGATCTGACTCTCTAGCTCAGCCACTGCATTGACACAGAGTCTGTGTCTCTGGTATCTCTCTGTGACAGAGGGTGGGTGGGAGGGATGAATGATGAAAAATGTGGATGAAGGGAGTGATGATACTATATATTGCTATATATTTCTCTCTCTTTGTTTTCAGATTTTTTTGCACACATGTGAACACTCAACTCGGACCCCTTTGAAGCGAACCGAACTCAGACCACCATTGGAGGAAATAAGTTCCATGTGGCTTGGTTTTGGTAATCTCGCGTCACTAAGGCTTTTCCTTTTGAACACTTCTCCTTTCACTGGAGCATAAAAACTTTAACTTAAACTATTCGGTAATAACCCTTTATAACGGGGTTATTACAGTTAACTAAAACAAACTAAATAACGAAAACTTGAATTGGAAACACATTTTAGTTAATAAAAACTGAGCCAACTCGAACAATGCAAGAGAAAACACACTTACATGTGTTTATTTCTTTGTTTTAATGGTTTTAATGTTTTGGGGACTATGGATGGAAATGAGCTCTATACGCTAAATCAAGCATATTTACATCTAGGTCTAGTGTATCTAATTCTTAGTGAAGGAAGTAAAGTAGAGTAAAGTAACATGCACTTACTTTCTAGTCTCGCGTGGCCAGAATACTGTTCTACGATCTCCGAATTAGGGAAGCATTTGAAAATTGTGAAAGTATAATAGGCAGCATGATACGCCCGAGGCGTGTGTCCAAATCATGCCGCACTAGCCGGTAAAGCCGCAGCCCTTGAACCCAAACGCGCCCCCAAGGCAGTCTTGAGTGACAGCGATGCGTCCAAACACACCCCACGGCTGTCCTGGGTGTTTGCTTTGAGAACATAGGCTAGCGCTATAGTTATATATCAAGGCGATGACGCGACGTAATTATTATATCTATACATATATTACATAAACGCCAGATTGGCTGCCACTCTTAGAGAACTGAATCCATTCTCTTTGGGCTCTGCAAGGCAGACGGCTTCACAGTAAAAGTGGGTGACAATATGATCACAAGAAAGGAGGAAATTACCTACCTGGGTGGCATTTTAGAAGCAAATCTTTCCAGTGAAAAAAATGGCAGCAAAATTAATCAAAAAAGTCGACCAAAGAAAAATATTTTTGTACAGGATCTCCTCTCTGGTCAGTAAGAATACTTTGAGGACTCTAGCTGGAGCACTCATCCAATCAGTCACTTCGACTACGCATGGTACTATAGCACAAAAAAAATAAAGGATCCAGACATCCCAAAACAAACTGGTCAGGCTACTGCTTGGCCTCACATCTACAACTCATTTAAACGCTGGTTGATTGGCTCAGGGTAGAGGACAAAGTACAGTAACTTGCAATGGGCCTGGTCTACAAGATACACTACACAAAGACACCCATGTACCTGTCAAACTACTTCAAAAACGTCAATGACGTCCACAATCACAACACCAGAGAGAGCTCCACAAATCACGTTCAACACAGATTTGGCTCTAACAAGGGATTACATTTGTTTTACTGCTATGCCACACAATGTGGAATACCCTACCAACAGTTCACAAAATGTGAATCCTTCAAAACCACTCCAAAAGAGCACTTAAAGGTGGCTGCAATTTGGAACTGGCCCCCGTAAAAAGTCAAAGCCTATCCCCCCCCCCCACAACTGTTTACTGTACATATTTTAATTTTCTACTCATTTATATGATGTTTTTGCATAGTATTGTATATTTGTCATTAAATGTTTCGATGAATTGAGTACAAAGGACCTCAATGGAAACAAGCCATAGTGCTTTCTTGGGTTTAAAATCCTCTTAACAGACCTGGTATTGAACTGTACTTCCCTGTGCTTGTCTTTGCAAACTGTTAATTAAGTATTCAATCAATCGATCAAGTTCTTTTAGATCGCCTTTTAAAACACCCTTCTGTTTGCTGCTGCCTTTCACAGTTATTATTTTCCCCCTTTCTCTTCTGACCGATTTTCCAATGAATGCAAGTTTAGTCTAGTAATTGCGCCGCTTTTTTGTCTCGCTAAATTGTAGGATAATAAGTAGGTCTATATGCCACCCAACATAATATAATGTAGTATGGAGTAGCCTATATAACACCCCATCTTTCTAATTAATTAACAAAATATATATAGGCTTATAGAGAACTAAAAACAGATAGGCTTATAGACGCCTTTCCCTATTATATGTGTGTGTGTGTGTATATATATATATAATTTATATATATATTATTGTAACATGATATGGGCTAGCACTCATTCATCTCATCTTCAAAAATGCTCAAGCAGTAGATACATAGGTCTATGTACAGGTAGGCAGGTGGGTAGGTCAGGTGCTTGTACTGTATACATGCATAAATGTATGTTTTTATGATTTTTGTATTTGTAGAAGTGATTCTACAAATAGGGGAAGGCGGGAGAAAGGGGGATCTAGAGTGGCTGCTGACCTGCAGTTTTATGTAATATATTATTATTATTATGTAATTACGTTGCGTCATCGCTTTGATATATAACTATACAGCGCTAGCCTACGTTCTCATAGCAAACACTGAGGACGGCCGCGGGGGCGTGTTTGGTTTCAAGGGGCTCGGCCTTACCGGCTAGTATGGCGTAATTTGGACACACGCGTCTAGTTGATCAGGCCTACCACCACAGAGTCGTCGGAGAACTTCACGATGGTAAACTCCCATGGCAACGAGGATGATGACAGAAAGAACCACCACAGTGATGATGATGATGATGGGGATGGGAACTGCAGCAATAAAATGCAAAAAACAGAGATTAAATAGTGAGGAATTATCTTAAAACAGGACATTCATCCATCCATTTATATATAGTATCTGACTGTGTGTATCTCTGTCTGTCTGTCTGTACACAGATTATATCATTATGTTTCAAAACTTTTTTTATTGTGAAGCACAGGGTAGGATTATACATTTCTTTTCATATACATGGATTGCTTCCTTTTTTTTTCTCCAAAAACAGACATATACACAAAATAGACAGGTAACATGAAAAGAATACACTCAAACTTAAGTAAAAAAATAAAGGGATAGATTATATTATTATGGATGGGTACAGAGAAACTCAAGAACCAAGAGCTTTTTTTCAGAGAAGCAAAAGAACTATAGGTATTTGGTATCTAAATGATAATGAAGTAATTTAATTAATTTCATGTGAACCCCCCCCCCCCCCACCACCATTGTTATGGTGAGGAGTATTGATGATAAGTACTGGTATGGATAAGTAAGCAGTATCAGTAACGATACCCATCCCTAGTTATTATGGAGTGTTCAGTACAGTGGACTCACTCTAATGTCTAATGTAATCAATATTCAGTTCAGTTCATTTTTATGTTCTGATACTTAACTGGACATAACTATTTCATAAATGTATAAGTTTTAATATTATGATCATATGATCCAGCCAGCCATTGTCTTGTTTTACCCACAACTCAGAGTGCATAATATGACCATCAAAGTCAGGATTAGGTTAATGATTTCTTAGTGAATTAATTTGATCTAACTTCTTTGGCAGCACATCCATTCCTCCTTTAGTCCTATAATAACAGTCTTACCCCAGTTGGTCTTGATCAGCTCTCGGTCCAGTGTGTACTTGAAGACCTCTTTGACCCCATAGAGCTCAAACACACACTCGTACTGCTTCCAGTCTTCATGTTTGACTGAGGTCAGGTTCAGGTCAACGCTCATCTGGAAGGTTCCATCATGGTTGGGGAGGAGCTCTCCATGGTCCACGTTCTCCTGGAGCTCCTCTCCATCTTTAGCCCAGAACATGATGACTCTGTCTGGGTAGAAACCTGTAGCGTGACACCTCACTGGAGAGGATGGAGTCTTCTGGAGGAAAGATACAGAGGGAAGCTCTGAGAGAGAGAGAGAGAGAGAGAGAGAGAGAGAGAGAGAGAGAGAGAGAGAGAGAGAGAGAGAGAGAGAGAGAGAGAGAGAGAGAGAGAGCGAGAGAGAGAGAGATTAGAGATTTAGTGGTTTGCATTTGAATGTGGATTTGTTGACTTTTATTTAAGGAACTGTTGTATTTCATGACAATAAGAAAACATTCGAACAAATTAAATGAAAGAGAGATGGAGGAGAAAAAGTATAAATAGAGAGAATGAGAGGGTGGGGGTAAGAGACAGAGAGGCAGGAAAGAACAGAGATAACTAGAAAATGTGCTCCTCGGAGCACAAGTCTCCGCCAGCAGACCTGTGCTATCGTTTTTTGTCATTTAGGGATTCTTTGTCTCTGTTTAGTGTTCTTTGTCTCTGTTTCTTAGCTTTGGCCTTTGCTTCTTCATCAGGTTTCAGACGATGATTTACTGCTTCTTCAGTTTGCGTAATGGGAGTTGCATTGTGTGATCTCAGCTGTGATCTCTGTTTGTACTGAATAGTACTGTTCCTGTCTAAGCTATTTATATATTTATAATTTATTACATGAAACTTGACCAATGTTAGGTGTTCTCAGAGGGACACACACACGCACGGACAGGTGATTTGTACTGTAAGGTACTGTTCCAATCAAGACTGATTGATCCTGTCTTACCTCACTTCAAAAAATGGCTTTTTGAAGTGACAAACCTATTTATAGGATTTTATTTCGTCATGCGTCCCTCTAGCCAATCAAAAGCATTGGTGTCAACATATTGTCACGTGTCACGTGGAGCTTGACCAATGTTAGCTTGGCTAGGGGGGGGTGGGACACACAGCGGGACGAAGCGAAAACATACTCTCCGCCTCCGGCGGAGACAAAAAGAGAGAGAAGGATAGATACAAAGACAGGGATAGAAGAGGAGAGAGACAGGAGAGAGAGCAAAAGAGAGATATTAAGAAACAGAAAATGGAGGGGTGGGAGTCAGAGAGACAAAGAGACAGACGACTTGTCCCTTTCATGTTCATCTCTTCATTTTAACTCATTTAGACCGGGAATTAATCGGTGTCATTTTTAGACTTCTTTGGCTATTCAAAAATAGTAGATCTACAAGCTCATAGCACGGCACCAAGTGCCGCGCTATGAGCTTGTAGATCCGCTATTTTTGAAAAATCGTGAAGAACAATTTTCTGAAAAACGTATTTTTCCTTGGTCAAGATTTTTCAAAAATAGCAGATCTACAAGCTTATAGCGCGGCACTCGGTGCCGCGCTATGAGCTTGTAGATCTGCTATTGTTGAATATCCAAAGTATAAAATATGGATAAAGTGGTTACACAGATGCGTTCCCGGTTTGAATGGGTTAAGTACAACTCCATCACATCATGTTGTTGTACCTGTTCTCTGTAGAGTCTTCTTCCCATAGTTCACACGCTTCTTCAGATCTTCAATGCACTCACTGGTGAAGAAGTACTTCAGGTATGCTGTGTGAGCTTTGTTTTGATCCCATTTCAGTTTGTGATGAAACCCTGTGGTTTAGGAGTGATCCATGTCTCTGTCTTCAGGTCAAATGAAAGGAAGTCCTCTCCATCATAACCATGCTGATAAAAACCATCAATGTCTCCAGTCTCATCATCCCACTCACAACCAGACATCACCTGGATGATGTGGACACCTGAGAGACAGACAGACAGACAGACAGACAGACAGACAGACAGACAGATAGACAGATAGACAGACAGACAGACAGACAGACAGACAGACAGACAGACAGACAGACAGACAGACAGACAGACAGACAGACAGACAGACAGACAGTGTCAGTGGTTGATATTCTGTCTTTACCACAGTGAACAACAGAATGTCCATATAAAACCACTGACATTAATGTATGGATGGAAGCTACGTGCACCCCCCCCCCCCCCACTCCTCTTGTATGCTCTGTGTGTTAGTCACATCTTACTGATTGTTTTTCCAACAATGTGAATAAATCATTTCAGCAGTATGAAGTTAAACATTAACATACTTCCAGTCTGGTTAAAGCGCTGCTTTACAATATCCATGTTGAGCTTGGAGACCTGCTGCTTATCCACAGCTTCCCTAGTGCTCCTCTCCCAGTACTGTGGGTCATCTGTTGTGATCTGGTTCATCCAGTCCTGTTTGGGAACTGCTCTCTGTGTGTTGCTGTCATAATACTCTGTCTGAACATCATCAACCATCACAACAATCACAAACTCTGGGAAGTTTGGGACTTCAGAGGATGTAGTTAAGAAGTTTTTCAGGGAGTGAGTCACTGTGAAACAAAATGGAAATGTAGCAGTTTAACAACTTAAGCCGATGGTACTTTATTGTATGATGAATAACGTAAATAGCTGATCTATAAGCTCACGTGTCCCATGTCACATGTAGATCAGCTATTTTAGTTTTTTCTTTTTTATATTTTGCCAATATGACATGCCATGATGCCCAACATAGGGATGACAGGGGTAAAGTGGTTAACGTTATTGAATTACGATATTTTTATTTATTTAATCACAACAATACGTTTTAAGGTTTAATACCTTTATATAGAAGAGAGATTATCAAACAGATTAGTTATGTTTTACTTTCTGTCTGTATGAACCAGTGGTGGACAGTAACTAAGTAGCCTACATTTACTTTAGTACTGTACTTAAATACTTATTTTTTTTTTGCAAGCTGATAATTTTCACTACATTTCAAATAGAAATATTGTTATTTTTGATGGTACTACATTTCATTTTCACCCAAACAAATATATTATGAATAAACCACATCATCAGCTATTTTCAATTTCAATACAGCAATGCATTGATAATAAAAAGAAAATGTACTTTGTAATTTGTGCTTGAGTATCTACTTGAGAATAATATACTTTGTCCACTACTAGACCACCACTGGTATGAACCCACCCATCTGTCTGTCTGTCTGTCTGTCTGTCTGTCTGTCTGTCTGTCTGTCTGTCTGTCTGTCTGTCTGTCTGTCTGTCTGTCTGTCTGTCTGTCTGTCTGTCTGTCTGTCTGTCTGTCTGTCTGTCTGACTTCAGGTTTTCAATACACACTAATGGTAAAATGATCAGTTTAGTAAAGTGGAACCAGATGGAATTGAACATGTTCACACAAAGAATAACTTAGTACAAAGCGCCCTCTAGTGGCCACTGTGAGTACAGTCATTTTTTACAACGGAAGGGTTTTGGATTTGAAACATTATATTATCTACTGAGATTAAATATGTGACAGTGTTTTAACAAAATACAATAAAAATCAAATAAAGTAGCCTATTAATAAAGTAGAACAATAGTCTGCCTTCAAGTTACTTGGTTATAAAAGTTTAAACGTAGGCTATGTATTAACCAGCATTAAGTTGTACAAAGCCAGGTCATTCCTCAGTGCTGTTAACTTACGCAGTAACAGAAGTAAATCACAATGCAATGAAAACCACAAGAATTTAAATGAAAGAATAGAAGCAAAGTAAGACTTTATACCTGGAGAGACGACATGACAAAACATCCACAGTAAAATAAACTCTTTCATCTTGACGACCGTGTGAAGAATATAAAAGGCTGTTTCCTCACTGATACGAGTCTCTCAGTAACATGAAGAAGATGACGTCAGTGTCCAATTCTAGCCAATAGAAATGTAACAAATGCTGTTACATCATGTGTTGCTAGGAGGATTTCACCAAATGAGGTTAAAAGTGAAAGTAAACACAATATGAGACTTTATTATTTACAGTAATGTCATTATTGCAGAGAGATTAATATATGAATCTATCAGCATTTATGAATGAATTTACCTACAGATATCAACCTTTCATTTAACAGACACACACACACAGACACACAGACACACACACACGCACGCACGCACGCACGTTATTTTCAAATATCCGATGTATAAGTTTAAAGTGGTTAAACTGACTTTGATGATATATTAGCTAATTTTGCTGCGGACCCCCTGGAACCCCCTCAAGGACCCCTGGGGGTCTCTGGACCCCACTTTGAGAACCACTGCCCTATAGGGCATGAACAGCAGTAGCTGACCAATCAGTACAAGGCTAAAGTGTCACTGTGAACAACCTTGCTTTGTCAGGAAGTCAACATGTCAAACTTGGATGAAAACTGGCTGCCAAGTGTGGTTGAAGTTTCAAGTATCAATACACTTTATTGCCCTATCAGCGAGGTTGATTAGCAGCCGTAACAGCGTGGCTGGTATTGTTTTCACCTTGTGAGTGTGTGTGTGGTGTTATATGACACATATTGTCAACGTGATAACGTCCCAACCATGAAAGATGCAGTCACTAAACTGTACAGGTGTTTAGTTCATAATGAAGGATGAGAAGATGGCTGTGATCCAAGCACATGGGTTAAACAGATACTGGCTGATCATGAATTTGGCCCAGGATTTAGCTCGGCAATCTTCCAGACCTGGCATTCTCGAGGGCTTAGAGCAGTGTCTATCAACCCTGGCAAACGTCCCAATTTTGGGCCGGGGCTACTGCTGAGGTGTGCCGCGCCGTTTGAAGAAGGTTTGAAAAAATATATAAAAAAATAAAATAAAAAGATTTTTTTTTTTTTTTTTTTTTTTTTTTTACAATAATAATAATCAGGCATGCAAACAGCCCCGAGGTGAAAAGGGTGACAACATGCTGTTTTATTTTCGGGTCAGGTGTCACACTATTGCCCTATTTGGATTCAAAACGGCTAGTGGAAGCTGAAAAGCTACAAGTTTGCATGTCTGAATAATGCAAAAACAGAATGCGTATCGTATCGAAATCGTATCGAAGTTGTGTGCCCAATATCGTATCGTATCGTGAAATTAGTGTATCGGCACACCCCTAGTGTGTGTGTATATATATATACCGTATATATATATATATAATTATATATATATATATATACCGTATATCTAGGTGTGCCCTGGGATCTTTTGGCTATGCCAGGTGTGCCTTGGCACAAAAAAGGTTGATAAACACTGGCTTAGAGTACTGGGTGATTTATTCAAAGAGGGTGTTTTGATGTCGTTTCAGCAGTTACTGACGCAATTCAATCTCCCAAGGGAACACTTTTTTGTTTTTTTGCAAATACGTCACTATATTAATACATTACGTTTGCCCCCACAAACTGGATCCCTATATAGCAAAGTGGAGGACCTCCTATGCAAACGTAGTGATGTATCACATTTCATCTCTTCCTTCTATTCCTTGTTGTACTCGCTGGACTCCCTGGAGGTACAATCCATCCGCAAGTGGGAGAGCGATTTTAACAATGAATATATCGAGGACAACTGGCAAGAGGCCATTGATTCTGTAAAAAATGTGTTCACCTGTAATAGACTAAGAGAAACACAATATAAAATCTTTCACAGACTGCACATCACACCTGTGTTACTAAACAAAATGGACCGTTCAAGATCTCCTTTGTGCTCTAAATGTCACACAGATCTTGGAACCTACTACCACTACTTTTGGGAATGTAAGTGGATATCCAGGTTTTGGGGCTCTGTGGCACGGGAGTTAAGCGACATCTTTAAGGTTAAGATAAAGAAGGATCCGGGAGCTTTCATTCTGGGACTCCCTTCCAAAGAGATTAATCTGACACCCCCACAATTTAAGTTATTTGACAAATTCTTATTATTAGCTCGTAAATGCATTTTAATCAATTGGATCAAGGATAAGCCCCCTACCATACAACTTTGGTATAAAGAGATCTTTGGTGTACTCCCCCACGAAAGACTGTGTGCAGTACACAGAGGCAATGAAGCCTCGTTTCTGAAGTTGTGGGCCCCACTAGACTACTTCCCCGCCGAAATCTCTCGGATCCTTCTAAAAGGTCAATGTGCTGTGGGCCTGAACCCTCCCCTTAGATAGGACTTGATGATTTTGCAGATGCTTCAATGTGACCATGAGCTATATGGAGTGTTGTGACCTGTCCTAAGTGCCTGGCTATGCTTTTTTTGTTTTTCGCTGTATATTGATGCGTGTTGATGAACAATGGAACTGGAGGACCCCTCCCCCCCCCCCTACTTGCTTGATCATGTTTGTCTTGTTTTGTTAAGAGTATGTCCATGTTAGTTGCTGTATGTGTTTTTTTTTTTTATTCAATAAAAAAAATAAAAATATATATATATAAAAAAAAACATACTGGCTAGATAATACCTTTCATTTGCATTAGCATTGCTACAACAATGTTAACAAGCTTCTAGTTAACTTTTTTTTCAGAGTAACCATAATGTTGAGTACTAAAGGGTTTTCAACAATTTCACCAATACCTAAAACAAAAGCCATCTCTTTTTATAACTTGGCTATTCATTTGCATTGGAGACATACACCCTCAAAAAATGTCTTGCCCAAAGAAAATGCACAATTTGTTCTAATTTACTGGCCATAATGTGTATGAATGTTTAAGTATCAGTACACACCTAATGTAAGAGAACTAGTCTAGGTCACACAAGGTACAAGCATGTTTGAGATGAGGAATGTCTCATTTATGTGGTTTGTGGATATAAAGATCTCTGTAACATGCAGCTCATTGCACCATGGCTGTCTATATACCAGTGGTTCTAACATTTTCATATATATTTTTTTTAAAACAATGTTACCAAGACAGATTTCTGTAATCTGTACACATAAATTTTATAGCATTTATACAATATGTAATATGCATAATATATAATATACATATGTTTCAAATTAATATTGCCATCCTTCCGTTTTACAAATGTATAACATTGCGTTGTTTGGAAAGTTATCAGTGGCACAATGAATGAAACCGGAGCTGCATTTAGACTTTTTGCTCTGAATAATGGTATCTTCTTTTCTTCAACTGTCATGTAAATAAACTGTCTCTACAACCAGGGATATTAATAATTAATAATATAACAAATGAATTAATAATATTGCTTGAATAGCCTGTCACATACAATGGTATCGTGAGCCGAAAACAGATCTACAATCTCAGATTGTCTATTTTTGGTGCTCAACAAAGTATAAATCAGGCTTTTTAGAGTGAGGGACAGTTAAACAGGGTTGTGGGGTCACTGTGACAGTTGACAGCTGTATCAGGTGTGAAAACAGGAGACCACCAAACCACATGGGAGAAAAAGGCTTTATTTCCCCTGTTCATCTAAAAAACAACAAACTTTTACTAAAGTATGAAAACAGTCCAAGTCCATGTATTGTGAAGGGTTGAGGTGTGAGGGTCTGAGGAGGATGGTGATTGAAGGCTGCTCCACTCCAGCTCGTTGGCTCCATGGACAGCTCCACACCTACTCAGCTGCCTTCCATTCATCTCATTAGGCCATCTTCTCAAGCCAGAGCTACCCTCAGTGTGTGTGTGTGTGTGTGTTTGTGGGAGCTGGAGAGAGAAGAGCTGTTTGTGGGTAGACAGCCTTGACCTAAAACTTTGTTCAGTCCGGTAAGCCGAACAGCGGCCCGGCAGCCTAGTTAGTTTAAGTTTGGTTAGGACAGTAGCTCCAGAGTTTGTGAACCACACTACACTACTCCTTCCACCAAACCTTCCTGTTGCCTTCTTGTTACAGTATTTGTCAATCATTGTGTCGCAATAAACTAAATCTGGATTGGTTGATTCATTCAGAGTATAAATATGCTCTGTGTTAATTTAACACTGAATGTTATGACACAATTTGTACAAAACTCTTTCTCCTCCTTAATGTTGGAAATGTCAACCAATAGACATTGAGATGAGGAATGTTTCATTCATGT